>NC_080093.1:32543642-32891559 GCF_950005125.1 Chionomys nivalis
AATTCTAAATTTCCTTTACTTAAAACGACATTAAAGCAACACATTTCGAAGGCCGTGGCAGAGGAAGACCAAGGGAGAAGGGGAAGATGTCATATTTTAGTTCCTTTAATGAAAAGCTTTCATGCCTTTCATACAAGGAGCTTCACATTTTCATTTGGCTGGGCCCCATAAATTATGCAGCTGGCACGACTTGCAAATAGAAATCTTCCACGAAGGGGGGCCCGGCACCCCCACCCTGCCGGAATGAGCATTCCAGGACACGCGGCAGCTGTATTTCTCTCTGTCACAAATGGGTCATCAAGTTGAGCATCCAGCTTTGGGAAGGTGCCAGGCAGCATTGTTATCAGCAGAACACAGCTGCATCTGTATGCGGGTAGGGACACTCTCCGTCAGTTAGAGACGAAACTTTTCTCTCCAGCCCACACCTGACCCCCATCACAAGGAGCAGTTTCTCTAGAAATACATTATAGCGTGGTCCCCAAATCCAGGAAAGTACAGTGTCCCACCTTTTGTGAGACCTTTGGGCCACTTGCCAGTATGTGAATGATGCCAATGGGACTACCAACCCAGACACAGCCCAGAAGAATAAACACAGCAAGAAACCAGCCAATTGGCTAGGGCTAAAAAAATCACACACATCACCTAGTATGCCTTGAGAAGAGGGGATTCAAATCGTTTAAAATGATGAAGTTTGATGGTCCCTCATACGTTGGCCCCATGAACTTGAGTTACAGCAGCCTGTAAATGAATAGATTCCCCTACTCTAACCCACATCCAACTCCCACCACAAGCTTTTAACCGTCAGCCAATCAAGAAGTGTTCTCTTCACTTTGCCTGCCCAGAGTTCAATACCAGGAAACTTTACATACGGGCAGTTCCAAGACCTGGTGTGTGTCACCTCACACGACAGGACACATCACCCCAGCCACTTCGGGCCTGAGAACCTGGAATGTGTCTCACACATGGTGCCAGGGAAGGCATAAAGGCTGTGTTCATGAACTTTGGCAGCTTTACGAGGCTGAAAGCACCAAGATTTCTGGATTGGAGTCCTATCCCACTCATTTCTCATTAAGATGCTCCTTCATCATTGGAAATTCCTTTCAGTCCCAAATGACTTTAACCCTGTTATTGAGCCATTAGTTAAAACGAAAAGCTTAGGGCCGAAACCCTCGCATCCACCAAAGCCATTAGCTTTCGGCCATCCATGGTCACATGTTGTCCAAATGCTGCCCCGGGGAAGCAGGACATTTATTAGGCAAAAACACAAGGAATGGATGGATTTTTTTTTCACCTTCAAAATCAAAAGATGACTATCCTTCATTGGTACATAATGTATAAGAAACATTCCAGGGGAGTTCAACTGTGGGCTTTCCTCATCTCTGCTACTTAAGGAGTTGCCTCTGGTAGAGTTTGCAAAGGTGCCTGGGAAATTCTGGGAACACAGGGAAATTTTGGGAGTCGGAGTAATTCCCCTGGAAGGGCCAGGTTGTGCTCCCGACGAGCCTTTTCTGCCTGTCTATCTTCTTCTGTCTGGCCTCAGGTTCTCCATTTCACGGTTGTATTGGACCAGGGATTTCATGGCTGAGCTTGGAGAACAGGCTGTTGCTTCTCTGCACAATTGCTTGAGAAATATTCTCAGATCCCAATCCCCACCCTTAAAACACTCACTTACCAGGTCCGGAAGGGGAGAAGACATGCTACTTTAAACTACCAACAAGCCCATTGACTGGTTCTGACACTAGCACTGTGGAGTGCTTCAAAAATCTAGAAAAAGGAGTGGCTGTGTGAAGAACCCCCACCACTGTCCTTTGCTTAGTGTCTGAGCTCATAGGACCCAGTGGTTCAGCAGTTAGGGAGGGGTGAAAAGCCCAGGACTAAATAAACCTGTGATGTTCTTTACTGCACTCTGTCAAAGATTCCAGGAAGATGGTCTAACCTGGGGAAGTGTCGGGAAAAGCTCTACCTACCGCCTCTTTGCTCTCCCTGTGGCAAATTTCCAAAATACAGCAGAAACAAACAAACAGGTATCCACAACCACAGGGTATTCCTTTAAGCAATTCCTTTTTTCAATTATTTGGAGGGATTCCTGATAAGCACTGGACTATGTCACTCAAAAGTATGTTCAAGTCCTAGTGCCTAGCAGCTCCAAATCAGCCCTTCCAAACAAGAAGGCTAAGAGGCCACACTAGAGGAAAGTGCCCTTCTATCAAGACAATATGAAGAGGGGAGGAGAGAACACCTTTGTCAAAGGCAAAGGTTGGAGTTGTGTGGCAAAAAGCCGAAGACTGTAATATTGGAATCGAGCAGAAAAGCAAGAAGCAGATTCGAGTTGTGATGCCTTGATATCAGGTTTGTAACCACAACCACTAGGAGAGAGCTAATTTCTGTCAGCTAACGCAGTGCTCAGTCTGTGGTACTTTGGTGTGGCATCACTGAGACTCTAGCACAATGACCAAGTTTGCTAGTGCTAGACAGGATTTTCACAGAGATTGCTGTTTTCAATTCCAGCGAAGGAGGATGGAAGTTTACCCAGACTCACCTGGGCATTTGTGAACCTTCTGCCTACCATCGTGCAAGAGCAACAAGGTCCCCTTCTGCAGAATGGTGCTGTGTCTTTACAGCGCTCTTTAGGGCACAGCAGGCTGTGTGGCCCTGCCACTCCTTACGTTTTCTCTTTGCACAGAAAGAGGTCATTAATTTGTTTTCAGGTATGGTTAAATGACCATGTTATAAAAGAATGTTTGAACAGAATAAATGATCTCTGTGTAAAAGGATTCCCAAAGATTATGTTCACACAGTAGCAGGAAAACCTCACATGTGCTCAAGTTCTGAAGAATGGGCCACATTTCCACATAAGAGATATAAAAGAACTTCCTGTTTTCAGTCTTGCTGGATACTCTGTAATTAAAATGTCCAGTCAAAATAACTCATTCTTCCTTACCAACCCCTGGGTTTATTAGGAAGACTGGAGGGAACTGGCAAACATTTCAAAGCACAATGTGTTTGCAAAGGAACATGGTTTTGATAAGGGACTCAGAGGGCAATCTGGATTTCAGACTTAGGACATTTAGTTTTATTCAGAAAGAAATGCCAAAGGACAGAAATATAATTTTAGAGAAAAGATACAGTAAGTTTGGCAGCTAGATTTTACAAGTTGAAAATACATATGATCCAATAAAAAAAATCTTTTTATTCGCTTAAAGATTTAAAAACACTTTTATGAAACATGTCACACATGTCAAGATACGAGGTGAAGAAAGAGAGGCAGTTCTGGTGCTCTCCCCAGTTAGCTGGTGAAATGGGTGGTTAGCCATCAATCATCTCCCTGGAAGACCCTCCCCCACAAGGTGCAGGTCTTGCCTCCTTTTCCCCTCCACTCCACTCTTCTGAATTCCTTACTTGTAAGTTGACAACTGTAACGCTAAAGTTGCTACAATCACATCTAGACACATGTCCCTGCTTAGAGACTTTCTGCTCTGTATCTTGACATTAACCAAACTTTCACAGGGCACCCGAACTCTCAGCAGTGTAAACAACAGATGACAATTCCCATCACAAAACGATTTACAAGCAGACAGTTTCAGTAACAATTCACACTGGTATACTTCAATTGCAGTTCAATGAAAAAAATCTGTTTGCAAATAAGCTTTGAAAAATTTTTTTTCCACAAAAATCATTTAAAACTAAAAAAGTATACAAAATGAAGTGAAATATTTACATAATCATATATATTCATTTGTCAACAAATAGTCATAGTGTACACCAAGGTGTGCCAAGAACCTCTTGGCACCAGGAAAGCTACTGAGATGCAAACCGTAACATAAGTATGTTCCTGTAATATATCTCACAAACAAGTAAAAGAGATGAACTTCTGTTCATCAAAGTAAGAATATTGGTAGAATATTCTAGATCTCATGAGGAACAATGAAAGCCTTCTAGATTCTGCGTTCTCCTTTTTTCTGCTTCCGGCTCAGGAGGATTCCAGGTCTGGATCTTCCTGCCTACAACTCTGAGGACCATTCCAAAAGGAGAGTTTGGAATCAGTGATTCAGCCTGATCCGAGTTTGGAGAGATAGACGTGTTTGCCCCATGTGGACATCATATAGTCCACACATGTACCCAAATACTGTGTGATTTTTCAGAAATGTATACATTTTTGTTGTAGTTACAAAATCAAAATTTCAAAGATTACCTAGGACTGTGAAGGAGCTATAAAACAGAATTCTCTGCAGTTTACATGTTTTAAAATTGCAAATGTAGGCAAATAATCCCTTCTACTATTCTTCTGGAGTAGTCTGCAGACGAGTTAGACTTGTGCTGTGTCATTTGCCTTCAGTCACAAACATTTCCAGCTAGCCGGCACTGTCCAACCAATTACTCTAACCTTTCTGTTCTCAACACATGCATGTTAAAAATAAGCCTTAAATTTATTTCTTGAATGTTGTTAGTGTTGTTTTGGCCCCAAGCAACAGAAAGTAATTCTGATTCATTTAAGCAAAATGGCAGAGCTTCACTAGAAGAAAAGAAATTGTTGAGCCTTGAGACACACAGGCATCCTTAAAGTCTCCGTGGTGGTGTAGAAGTCATGTCTAAAGAGCTAATTTATCCCTAATTTGGTTCTGGTGAGCTTTAATCTACATTTTCTTGGTAAATTTCCATGTGCAGCTTGAACTCACTAAGCAGCTGGCTATGGAAGGCACCACTTCAGACCCTTGTTTATTTATATTTATGTTTATATTTATATCAAGTATTCCCCAAGCCCCCTGTCTGTGACAGGCTGCACCCCTAACTCTGTGGCAGGGAAGGGAGAAAACCACAAGGATCTAAGGGTTGTAAAAGCTGACGAGCACTGTGAGCTCAGGCTTTCAAACCAACACAGTCCATAGCTGATATTTTTAAGAACAAGAATCTGTCTGGCATCATGTTAATCCAGTGCCTGCCTCTAGGACTCCAAGTAACAAACTCACCATTCACCATGTTTATCCATAGTTATGCACCCAAGGGTATGTGTATGGCTTTTAAATTAAAAACACATTAAAAAACATTTTCTTTGTCATTAAAACAGGGTCCCATGTAGTCTAGATGCTTGCTTCAAAGGCATTGTGTAGCTGAGACTGCCCTTGAGTCCCTAAACCATTCTGTCTTTGCCCCCGCTAGTACTAGGAAAACAGTCATAAACCACCATACTCAGCTTAAAACGTATTTTTTAAATATTCCTTAATACATATTAATATTTATATATTCTAATATTTTATATTATACTATTATATAAATATTAATGTTTATATAATATATTATAATAAATATAATAATAAATAATAAACCTCTTATTTTACCATTGCTTCTCAGATTTATTAGGAACATGGAAGTCACAGCTTGGGGACTGCTTTAAAGGAAGTGAGGGTTGGAACATACAGATAAAGAACACAACAAACAGTCTAATGCTCTGTATTCTCCTCACCTCATAAGATACATAGTGATTTATTCCTCATCATAAGGACATGGACAGCTCAAGATGAATGAGTCACTTACTGCCTAGCTGTAAACAGACCAGAGTCCCCATGTTCCCAGGATAGAATGTATTTACTTACTAAACAACTCTCACTAGAACATCTATCTCATTAAAGAGGCAGCAGAGTGAATCTTTAGGGCAAGTGAACTCTGATCTTCTCAATATTGTCCTGACAAAGCAGCATTGCCCTTGACTGAGATCGATTAAAAATAAGAACAAATAAATAAAAATGTCATCACCACCACCACCCCAAATTAAACAGGATCAGAAAGACACCTCCATCGCGGATCCATCATCTTCTTATGAAGACTGTCTATACCTGGGAGTTACCTTCTTCAAGCAGCAAATGAGTCTACTGCTCTTTATGGCAGGAAGATTTCTTGATGAGCACAATCTTGGATTACATGGGAAGACTTATACACGGTGAAAAGTCTGAGTCTAATGAAAAATGCCAAATGGAAAAAGTAACCTAAAGAGTGTTTGCTCAAAACATCCCTGCTGATGAAACATGAAATCAATATTGATGGATTTGGCTCACCCAGTTTTTGCTGAGTGGAATGGACTGGGTTGGTGAGAGAAGTTATTTATTTGTATTTCTTGGCATGTCAATAGTTTTTTGCCAGCATTCTTCTAGCTACACATGTGGCATGCATTTATTATTTACAATATATACATAGGAAGTGCTTGATTGATGAGATAACTCCCTTTTCACAAAGATCTTTTCCAAATGGGATTTTATACACTCTGTGTTAAATGAAGTGCAATAGAGTTAGCCAAGAAGATCTTTTCAACTCTAACTTTTATGTCTGATAAAAAATATCATAAGGGTAATATTTGTAGATAGTATGTGACATAAAGTATGGCCACAGGTAAATTATTGTGTATCTATATGACCCCTAACATGTCATAAAGAGTATGTCCCCAGACTTATGCAAATTTGAGAAGATGAGAAAGCGCAAGGAGGGGCAGGTTGAGATGGCGATTGTGTCTGAATAAAACACATTCACACTAAATCAATGATCAGAACCAGAGAAATTGTAATCCATACTTATAGATATTTATATTGTACTATTTTATTGAATAAGAGATATGAGCATTCCAAGTGATATCTATGGAATTTTATTAATATTGTAAATTTAGCATTCTGGCAATGTTCCTATTTAATGGCGGAAATTAAATGTTGCTCTTAAATAACTGATTAACCCTAAGAACAATGTCAAATTCATATCATTTGGTTTGATGTGCGCTATTAGTTTTTAACCTGATTCATTAAAATGAATTTTAATCTGCCCTGCCTTATAAATTTTCAATATATATATTTAATATAGTCACAAATAGATTAATGTATGTATAAGCACAAATGTGAGTATATGCTTATTTATGCATTATTTATTCATGTATATTCAATAATATATGTAATTTGGGGATGTAGATGTAAACATCTTTCATATATAAATCTGTATATAAACATGCCTGGAATGCATGAGATTCACCATACTGACAGTTAACAGCCTTAAGTACTAGCAAGTGTTTTTCCAGATGGCTTACATGTATTTATTAGTTGGCTCTACACATCCACTCCATAGAATAGGCATTGGTATTCCCACTTTACCAGTGATGAAGCAGAGGCACAGATAGGTCTTAAATTTACCTTGCATCTATGCGTAAAAAGGCTGAACCAAAGTCTGTGCCCAGGGAGCCGAAGCACAGAACACACATTCTCATGCAGCATGCCAAATTACAAAGGCCAGCACACCGGCTGGAAAGGGCCAGGCAAGGTGTCTTCCTGGCTTTGAGAACACATGTGATTCTTCTTGGTTAGTTTTTTAACAATAATTTTCAATATATCTTTAAAGCAAGTTCCCCTTCCCCAGCAGCACAATCACCCCAAGTGAACTGACGCTCACTGCACTTCCAAAACTGTGACACTCAATGCATCCCCAGTACTCTTTTTTACCTTAGGCTTCCTTCTGTCAGAACACACAGTGCCTGGGTCAGAATAGTCACTCAACAGATCTTAAGTTTCTTAAAGGGTAAACTGAAGCACAATAACTTTTCAATATTTTTACACACACACACATATACACATGCATGCATGCATACATACATACATGCATACACACATACATACATAATATTTTATATGTCTGGGGATGCATGCGTGCCGTGCAGCTCATACGTGGAAATCACAGGACAGCTTTCTGGAGTCAGTTTCCTCTTTCCTATGTGGGTTCCATCAATAAACACCAGCCTCAGGCTTGGTGGCAAGCACGTTTACCCACTGAGCCATTTCACTGGCCCAAGATGATAAAACTTTTTAATGCGTTTTGGGGGGAAGAGGAAAAAAATCCATAAACTGAAAAGTTCCAAACCAGAAGTAGTTAAGGGATATGAGGAGGCAGCTTCTATGATTTGAACTTAAAAGCAAAGCAAGGAAAACGTGTGTTTGGTTACAATTAGGAAGTTTCTAGTTATGTAAGTCACTGGGCTACTCATTTGAGCCTAATTCTGTTTATCTTTAACAGAGGCATTTATAGGGAAAAGCTTAAGCTGTGTTTAAATTAAGTTAAGATATCTTATAAGGCCTAACCGCCTTTGTCTCCTCGGGGAATCTTCAGGCCTAGTCTCTAATTTAATTGATTTTAGTAAGTTGATTTTTTAAAAATGTCTAATGATGCCCAATGGTACCTATTTATTTAAAGGGAACTTTTAGTTTAGGTAACTGATTATATAAAACAGAGAAGTTTTATTTACACCTGAAATTTTACATAAAGCAAGAAATGATAATTCTAGCTACAAAACAATAGAAAGAGGAATCCAGCCCTTCTGCTAGGATTCGAGTCCTTAAAGGAAAAGGCAATTAATGTGACAGGAAAAAAGTGTGATGTTTGTGTTTTGATGTTATGGAAAATAAATTTAAAACACACGAAATATTAAATCCAGTTGCGATAATGCATATAGAACTCTCGAATCTTTTAGAAGCCTCAATGCAAACTTATGCATAAAAATAATGAACATTTATTTATCATTTCTTCTTTGGAAACCACAAAAAATGTTATACTTTTAGGAAAAATGACAAAAAAAGAACAAAATAAACAACAACAAAAACCCTCTTTTTAAAAATGTTTTTGTAGGTGCTATACTTGGTGTCACACACTTTTAGCTCCAGGCCTCTGGAGGCAGAAGTCTCTGTTAGTTTGAGGCCAGTGTGGTCTATAAAACCATTTCCAGGCCAGTCAAGGCTATGCAGTAAGGCTCTGTTTCAAAAATAAAGCACTAAGCCACAGGTGATGGTGGCACACGCCTTTAGTCCCAGCACCCAGGAGGCAGAGGCAGGTGAATCTCTGTGAGTCTGAGACTAACCTGGTCTACAGTCAGGACAGGCTCCAAAGCTACACAGAGAAACCCTGTTTCAAAACATTAAAAACAAAAAACAAAAGAAGAAAATCCACTAACAAATAAATAATATTTGTAGAATGGCCAAGGGATTACCCACCTTGTGAATCAGTTTCAACAGCTGCTTTGAGTTTAAGTCCACCGTCAAATGAATTGACTTCTCTGGATGTGATGTAGTGTGGAAAGTGATTTTTTTTCTTTAAAAGTAATCATTGAAGTGGAGATTTTTCTAAATGAAAGATCAAAAGGGCTTTCCAGACCTTTCCTCTGTACTATCTTGAGAGGTTCCAGCTTCATTATGATTCCCACTGAGCCCTCATGGTTTAACCAAGGCTTTGGGTGCAATTTGATTACAAATAGAGTTGAACACCACACATTTGCTAATGAAAATTCTCAGAGGTGTCTGAAGACCTGCAAGGCTCTAAAGATATACTCAGTGGCTTCCACAACTAGACACACTTCATCTTCTCCACAGAAGCACTTTTAACGGTTCTTTAACTCCACCCTCCAAATTTGGTAGGACACTTGCAAACGGTACCATTGGAAACATAAGAGTCTACATTACATCACTTGCAACTGTTTTTAGTTGAGCACTCGGTCTATAATGACTGTCATCCAAGTGTTACAATCTCCTTGGGATCCTAGATGTTTCTTTACTACATGGGATAACAGTTCTTTGGTACCCATCTCCCGAAGAGGATTGCTTTTTGCTATCAGATGCTACCTGCTAAACTCTTTGCATCTAAGGAGACTGCAAGTCAACACTGTAACTGAACAAGGTGACTTTTGAGATGATGCTGAATACATAAGAGGACACCCAATACACAAACCAGTAATAGTTAAAGTGTTCCTAAAACTCTCAACTGCACTTTCATTGCTGCTCATAGATACACTTTGCTGGGCAGAAGGTTAACAGAACAGAGATGCAGGTCCCCAATCAAGATTTAGAGGTTCATCGAAGAAAGGGAAAAACAGTGTCTGTGACAGAAGAGTGAGTTCACATCCAGTAAAAGAGGAATGTGACATACTACAAAGACTTTTAAATGACTGTACTCTACTGTAGTTGATCACTTAATGTAAACAGATCATGATCCAGACCCTACACGTAAATCCACACACATGGGGTGACTATGGGGTATTAAAAAGGGAAGAGAAGAGGTGACGCTTGACTTGGTGCTAGCCTCTCATTCTGAATCTTGACTGTAACAGCTGTATCCAGACTCGCCAGATATTAGTAGCTGTTAAGACAGTCAACTTCACTGAGAGTTAACATTTTAAATACATTAATTACATATCCTATCTGGTTTAAAATCTTGTTTCAAAAACTAAATGAGTCTATGAGTAGATGAGTGGCCAGTAAAATAGCTGCATAGTGATGGATCTGATTTTTTTCCTAACAGTATCCAGCGGGAAATGAGCACAGAAGGCTAACTCAAAGAGGCTGAACATGACACCTGACTGGGACTCCAAACCAGCCCACTGAAAGAAGCACATCCACGTGGCCATATGATATGAAATAAGGGCATAGAGAGCTATGGGGATGCAGTTTGAGCACACTTATAATCCAGAAACATTGTTAGAGGTCTTTTATCCAAAGTCTGAAGCTAACAACAGTCTACAGGACAGCACATCCCCTGGTTTGTGATTTAGAAACTGTTCTCCTGCTGCAGTTGTTTTCTGGGGAAGCGTACTTGGAAATGGAGATGTACAAAAAGAGAATTAACTGGGAATCATTTCTTAGAGGTGAATCAAGATTGGACACAAAAAGAATTAATCTGTGATGCAAGAATAAAAGCCTTAGCCAGTGCCAAAGGAGGCTCAGAAACTGAATTAGTACATGAAAAGTGTCCCAAGATAAAACAAGAGTCCGCTGTCTCCATTTCATAGCCTGTGGAACACAAACAACTCCCAGAGAGAACACGTGTGCGAACTAGGGTGAAGAAGCTATATTCTGAGGGTATTACCTCCAAAGAACTGAGCTGTAAGTGGTCAGCAGCAATTGCTGGTGGCAGTTGAGGAAATAAGTAGCCATGTCCTAAAGTGAGACATGGGTGTACTACAGACACACTGGAGACCACACCTTGCCACCCAAGCCATTTGCCTCATATGCCAAGTGCGCTTCATCAGGAAGTAATGCATACAAAGTTATTTCTGGCATTTTCCCTTGCTTGGAAAAACTCTCAAGATGTTTATTGTGTTACGTGAAAATTGCTACTATTGTGGATGGCTTTGTAGATCTATCCAGTACTTACTGTCTTTCTCCACTTCCCATTCTAGAGCCCATAACCCCTGATCATCCCTCTGCAGGTCTTAATAAATTACCAGGTAATGTATAATAGAATTCTTATGGTGTTCCTAAATTATGGATGTCTTCTGCCTATAAACTGAACCAAGAACTAAGAGTTGTGAAAATATGGAATATAAGATTCTTTTAAGAGATTGGGGAGTTAATTCTATGTCTAACACTTGGTCACTAGACCCAAGTATTAGAATTCTTAGGCATACAACCTATGAAAATTAGAACATGTATTCAAATCTACATACCCGGTAGGTACCATATCTATATCCATACTTCTAAAAAGCCTCCCTGCTTCTTTAACAGACTGATAGCTTCTGAGTGATAAAATAAATGATAGGATGAATGGGTCCTATGATGTGATTATCACCACACCTGTTGTGATTTATCTGAGGCAATATCTCAAGGTAGCCTATTTCTGTGACTAAGATGCTCTATAAGGTATCATGCCCTGCCATCATGAAAGGCAACTCCTATAGCTGGAGTTATATCAAACCAAAAGACATTCCCATGACTGATTCACTCAGAAGGCACTGCCTCTCTCAACCTTTCAATGTGGTGGAGGTCCCTTTACTGCCAGTTCTGGGACCACAGGGCAGGAGCTACACTCACCACCTCAACTCTGAAAAGCACCGTGCAGCATAGAAACCCTTTTTATTTGAGTAAAAACTAAATCTGCGACACATTGCACTGCATGGCCTAGAAGTATCTCTGTGTATGGCAGTGGGAATCCACCATGCTCCCGCCTGTGCATGCCTAGCAGATCTGATCCAGTGGTTGCCTAGGCAGAGAGTACTGAGGGGCTGGAATGCTTTCAGCTAGTTTCTTCCTAACCCTGAGCAGGTGTATAAGGTCCCGAACCTGAAGTGGGTGGCAGGCCATGAATGTTAGCTCCAGTCATTTAGACACCATTTGTAAATGGAGTCTGCTCTCTCATTCATTTCCAGCCTCCCAGACCTGAAATAATCACACAGAAACTATATTAATTATACCACTGTTTGACCAATGGCTCAAGTGTATTCCTAGCTAGTTCTTATATCTTAAATTAGCCCATTTCTATTCATCTGTGTATCGCCACAATGCTGTGGCTTGCCTAGTAAAGTTCCGGGTATCTGTCTCCTTCGGTAGCTACATGGCATCTCTCCAACTCAGTTTACTCTCTTCTATATCTCTGTTCAGATTTCCTGCCTCACTTTGCTCTGCTAATATATTGGCTTAAACAGTTGTATTCATTAACCAATGGAAATAAAACATATTCACAGATTACAGAGGGGAATCCCACATCACAGTTGTTTGCAACTGCTGGGGATCCAGCCTTCCAATATGGACTACTGGAGGTTCTGATGCTGCAATATAACTAGATAACTACCTGATTTGCTGTATGGAAGTCTACTATCATCCTCCAGTGTCATTTGAGGTTTCTAAGTATCAGTATGTACAGAGAATTAATTGAATATGTAATGGAAACCAACATCCCGGCATTGACTGAAGCTTTAAGATTGCCTCAGCTGTTGATAAATCTATGAGTATGTATCATTACTTTTATTTACTTTCCTGAACATCAGGGCATATGACCGATTTACAGCTCTCTAATCAATCTTCATTAATATAAAGATTCTTTCCATATAGTCCATAGTTCTAATGTGAGGGATCTTCCTATTAACATAGTATTAATTCCAATTTTATGTTCATGGAGCAAGGAAATGACTATTGGATGCCTCACTAAACCCAGTGGGCCCATGTGGGTCAAATCTCACTAACATCTCATGCAAAACTTAGTTCCTGAATATCCCTAATTTAAATACTAGATAATGATGATAATTGAAGGACACTAAAAACTAAGGTTAACTTAAGATATGTGTCTAACAATCAATGAAATATTTTGATCATACCCTTTGCTTTATGGTTTCCTAGGTAAATGTCTACAGGTTCACTTGGAAATTGATTGAAGTTGTAGTCAGTGTATCTATGTGTGCTGATATTGGACTTCCCTCTTTGGGTTTTACTTCTGTAGATCACCTTAGAATTTAAGGAAGACTACCGACCGTGACTTTCTTTAGAGGATTTCTGAGGTTTCCAACTTGTCATACTCATTTGAAAGCCCTTACACATAGTTCATGAAGACGGTGTGAAGGTTTTCAGCTGTCTTCAGAATCCTAATTATCCAGTGTTGGTTCTTTAATAAATACTACCATTGGCTGTCTGTCTACCTTGCTCCTTGGGATCCTATACCGCATTAACCATCACCGTAGTCTATGATGGGCCAGTCTCACTTGTTATCCTTCCAGTTTTGCTGTATGTTACTGTAAGTTGTCCCATCTTGCTCTTACAGGCAGTTGCTGTACTCAGATATGTATGTCAGACCCTATCAATCCTATTAAATACAATTTCATAACATCACCCCTTCTATTCTTCCTATCTTCAAAGCACAGCTGCCTCTAAGCCTTCCGACAATGCTGTGGCACCTCCTGTCAGTAAATTCTGCATCACTTTGGTAAATGTGGGTACCCATTAAACTCTTGTACAGAATAAAGTAGACTGGTACTTCCTCCAGACATCTATAGTATCTCTTCAGTGTATTTTAACTCCTCAGTACAGTGTTTGTTATAACACTTCTGGCTTCTCAACTCAATTTGGACCATCTGAACTTTAAGAGCAATTTTTGAATATCACATTACTATCTTATTCTTGGGTCCTATCCAGATCTAAACCCTATATTATAGAAGAATTATCCATGTCTATAAATTTCCCTTATATTCTATAATAGCCCCCTAACACTCATACACTCTCAATCCAATACTGACAAGAGTGATCCTTTCTTAGCTTCTGCTGCTCTAAGTGAAGTGACCCTGCAGCTTCTTATGGGTATAGATTTTCCCCTTGCTTAGCCCAAGATCATGTCTCCTGCTGGGTTATGTGGTAACTTGACCCTCACCATTGGTCTACTGGTCTGCTGGCAAGGAGAGTGGAAAGGTGGTGAAA
The DNA here is from genome assembly GCF_950005125.1 of Chionomys nivalis. NCBI lineage: Eukaryota > Metazoa > Chordata > Mammalia > Rodentia > Cricetidae > Chionomys > Chionomys nivalis. The sequence continues at coordinate 32,557,829 of NC_080093.1, forward strand.
GGGTGATATGTCATCATTCAAGACAAGAATTTCTACATCTTTCCCAAAAGGTAGGGGGTAAGAGCCTATTTATAAGTAGGTGCAGACTGTTGCAGGCTCACAAGGTTCAGGTGGAAATGCACAGATATTTTCTAGTGTTTTGTCACCAGGACGAATCTCTAGGTCATTTTTTTTTTATTCAGGGCTAAATATTGCTGCAGAAAACCCAGAGAATAGAATCCAACTCTCTGTGATGCTCTGCTAGCCCCTTCTACCTTTCTTCACCTCACTTTCTGACTGGCGCATTCATGTGCATGGTCATGGGCTTCATAGAAACATTCGCATCTGAGTAAATCATGTGCTTTGTCAAAATTTACCCTATGTCTTTCTCTGTCCCTCCTCCCTAGTATCCTCCTTTTTCAAGCTAGTCCACTTCTATTTTCATGTCACATGCATAAAGGTTTTGTGTAGATCACATACATGCTATATATAGAGGGGTACATATTATGTGTGTGTGTGTGATCTAGAATCCACACATAAGAAAAATGCAACTTTTTCCTTTGATTCTGGTTTATTTCACTTAATATAATCTCCAGCTTATATAAATTTTCCTGAAAATGATATAAATTTGTTCTTTATAGCTGACTAAAACTCTATTGTTGCATATATATGACATATATCTCATATATACACATATGCACATGCACGCATATATGTATCACATTTTCTTCATCCATTTGTCTCTTGGTAGACACATAGGCTGATTCCACAATTTGGTGATTGTGATCAGTGCCACAAACACAGAGGGTTAGCATTTCTGTAGTGTCCTGACTTAGATTCCTTTGGATATAGTTTTCTAGGACTGATAGAACTGAAAGCTACAGAATTGCAATTTTTTATTGATTTTATTTAGCTCTACATTTTTCTCTGATCCCCTCCTTTCCTCTCCCCTCCCGTTCAACCCTATCCCATGGTCCCCATGCTCCCAATTTACTTAGCAGATCTTGTCTTTTTCTACTTCCCATGTAGATTAGATTCATGTATGTTTCTCTTAGAGTCCTCATTGTTGTCTAGGTTCTCTGGGATTGTAATTTGTAGGCTGGTTTTCTTTGCTTTATGTTTTAAAACCACTTATGAGTGAATTCATATGATAATTATCTTTCTGGGTATGGATTACCTCACTCAATATGATGTTCTCTAGCTCCATCCATTTGTCTGCAAATTTGAAGATGTTATTTTTTTTCTGCTGTGTGGTACTCCATTTTATAAATGTACCACATTTTCCTTATCTGTTCTTCAGTCAAGGGGCATTTAGGTTGTTTCCAAGTTCTGGCTGTGACAAACAATGCTGCTATGAACATAGTTGAGCACATGTCCTTGTAGTACAATTGAGCATCCTTTGGGTATATACCCAAAAGTGGTATTGTGGGGTCTTGAGGAAGGTTATTTCCTAATTTCCTGAGAAATCATCATACTGTTATATAAAGGGGCTGTCATCCAAATGGATCAAAGACCTCAACATATAGCCAGCCACACTGAACCTCATAGAAGAGAAAGTGGAAAGTATACTTGAACGCATTCGCACAGGGGACCACTTCCTAAATATAACCCTAGTATCACAGACACTGAGAGAAACAATTAATAAATGGGACCTCCTGACTGAGAAGCTTCTGTAGCAAAGGACACTGCCAACAAGACAAAATGGCAGCCTACAGAATGAGAAAAAAATTCTTCACCAACCCCACATCTGACAACAGACTGATCTCCAAAATATAGAAAAAACTCAAGAAATTGGTCATCAAAAGAATAAACAATTCAATAAAAAATGTGGTACAGACCCAAACAGAGAACTCTCAACAGAGGAATCTAAAATGGCTGAAAGACACATCCTTAGCCACCAGAAATGCAAAACAAAACTCTGATTTTACACCTGTAAGAATGGCCAAGATGAAAAACACTGATGACAACTTATGCTGGAGAGGTTGTGGGGTAAAGGGAACACTTCTGCATTGCTGGTGGGAATGCAAGCTGGTACAGAATTGCAATTTTTGGATTTTTGAGTAACCTTCACAATGACTTTTACAGTGGCGATACTATTTACATTTCCAACAGTATGGAATAAGGATTTCTTTCCTCGTCCCCCACATCTTTGCTGTTATTGTTTTCATAATGACTGTCATTTTAATATTTTTGAGATGGATCTCAGTATGGCTTTGATTTGCATTTCCTTGATCTCTAAGACACTGAACACTTTTCAAATGTTTATTGGGCATTGTACTTTAACTTTTGAGAACTGGTTGTTTAATTAGTTTGTCTTTTTATATTGGCTACCCTTATAATTTAGAATCCAGCCCCAGATCATCTGTGTTGTCTGCTTTTCAGCTATAAAAGCCATGGACCTCTTTCTGGGTAGCCATATGCTTTCTCGCTTTTACACATAGTCCTATATTGGAAAACAAGTGCTTTTAGCCTATCATTGCCTTTTGTTTAATAGTTCAATAAACCGTAACAAGTGTGATCCAAGTCCATTCCACCTCTAACTACCGCATGAAAATCTCCGAAGTCTGAAATACTATACTCAGTTTGTTATCGCTGTCTATATGTGCCTCTTCTGAGTTTAATTTCAGAGAAAAATTGAACAGTTGCTATGCTACTGCCTGGCAGGGATTGTCAATATACCATTCACCACCATCAAATGAGGACTTGCTCACAGCCAACTGACTTGGAATACTGTTCCCAAATCCCACGTGAGCATTTTTTTTTGAGCATTTTTTTTTTTGAGCATCTATTTTCTAAGACAGTTTCTAACCCCAGTCCTCAGAGGTCATAAGTCAGGCTCCTGGGAAGCAAACTTTCACATGGAATTTTGAGGGGACAATTTTCTGGGGTGTTGTCTTGGCAACAACACCTATGAGGGAGTATGTCACATCGTACTGAGAATAAGAATAGACTGAACTGTCAGACATTTATAGCTGAGGCCTCAGCTGATTTTGTGGGAAACTCTAGAACTGAATGGCTCTTAAGTGATGACCTTATTTGAAGCTTGGGGCTGAGGCTTTCCTGGGGTTGAGGCTTCCATTTGGATTCTTTGGACATGGTCACAGCTTTGAGTAAGGCAGAACCTTTTGGATAATGGGCAAATCCCAGGGAGGAAGCTAAGCATGAGTCTTCAATAGGACAAATACAGGGGGCATTGCAAGCATGGTTTGTAAGTTGTAAAAAGGAAGCTAAGCATACAGCACAGCAGCCGTGATGTTCTCTATGAAACAGAAGAGCTAGAGTCTGAAGTGTCCTATAGTGTGCAGAACTCTGCACATCATCCAGGAATAGCAAACTGGTTTATAGAAGCTTTAATGAAGAGTAGCTAAAGAGAGAAGATAGAAGGAATAGGGATTTGTCTGCATGCTTCAAGCATTGATCCAGGAAATGGGTGTCCTGACACACGACAAATAAAATCTCGATTTAACATGCCCTCTTCTATGAGCATCACAAATGTGTTGGTTAATCTACATATGAATTTATGAGCTATTTCCTATCACTGTTCTATTTTTCAGATGGTTTCTCATTTGGATGTAAATCCCAGCTATCCGTGTTTATAATCACTTGTTAAACTGCTTTCATTGTTTATCGTGTCGCTTCCTATTTCAAGTACTTAACATGTACTAATCATTAGTTATGAGACTGGCTCTATTATAGACTGCAGTTTACAGAGAAGGTCATTAAGGACAAATGTTTACTTGCCCTGTAGAGAAGCCTCCTTTTCATCACTTAATTTATCAAGTGATCCCATTTGAAACTGAAAATCCTGCCTCCATCAATTGTTAACTATATGTTTGTCTGAGTCTGCTTTCTGTTCCTGTGACAAAATACCCAAGAGCAAGAAGTTTATAAAGAATAGAGGTGTATAACGCTAAAAGATTGTGAGGCTGGGAAGCTTAAGATCATGGCCTCAGCATCTCTTTGGATAAAAGTATTCTTGCTACAGTGGTACAGAGGGTTCATGGGGCAACTCAGAGCAAGTGCAGGAATAACCCATCTCTTTTCTTATAAAGCAGCTAATCTTCCCAGCTACCTCCACCCTCATTCATCTAAACACAATTGCCTCCCAAAGGTTCTGCTTGTATTTAGTTCAGTTTCCAGCATAAGAACGTAGAGAGGACACTTTTAAACCATAACTGTGACCTTAGACAAGCGACTTGAGCTCTCTAGGCCTGTTGTCTTGTATGTAAAAGAGGGGCCTGCCCAGTGGTTTATGGATATATAGTGTTCTCCTCTACCAACATCATCATGTATCATCATGTTACCATTATAAAGAGAAACTCTGCTATCCAGATAAACATTCCTCCTTATTGGATTGATGTGTTTCTTAGTTTGCATAAATTTTTTTATTCTAATTTATTAATTAGCATTTTTGTAGGCTCAGTTACTTGATAGTGTGTCTAGATACCCCAACGTGAGTTGACAACATGTTTACTGAATTCAGTGACATATTTATTTCCTATTCAAGGGTTTGGTTCCATACATCGAAGCCCTTCTGCTTAGTATCAGGGATCAGTCTGTGAATTTGAGAAGGAAAGCACACACTGAGAACATATTGTTCAGAACAGGCCTAGTCAGCCAGCAAATCAATGTGCACTTGGCAGGAGTGTGTCACAGTCCCTGACACCTGTACCCTGGATATATTATGTTTGCCATGACAAAATTCGCATTCCACTATCTGCCCTGCTCTGCGTCCTGGAATGCTAATTCATGTAAATGGTGGCCATAAGCCCCAACCCCCTCCAGTTTCCTGCTGGTTTTGGTAATGGGGTGTGGGGTAATAAATTAGATATTAGAGTGATGGAGAAGAGGAAAACTGAGGGTGTAGAAGGACTTTCTTCCTCTGAGTCCTTCCTGATAGATCATTATGAGCCGGGGACATCCTTACAGCTTCACCCTCTGTCAGTAATGCATCTCCACCTGGAGCTCCTGACTCTAATCCTGAGGACAGTTCCATTCTCTTGCCCTTCTGTCTAGGGTGGTAAACTGGCTCAACAGTTTCCAAGGAATGGCAAGGTCAATGGGATTTTCCCAGCATCGAGGCTATGCCCTTGCCAGTCAATCCTTTGTTAAGCTACCAATTACCACAGGTTTGGGTGTGACATGTTCCTTGCTGGCATTCTGACTGGTACAACACACCAAACAAATCTAGACCGTGTAACTCAAGGATGTGCGTTAGAGTCCTGCCACCGTGCCCTAGATTGCATGGCCTCTCCTGTCAGCTCATCTTCACACTCTCAGTCAGTTCTTGAATGCTGACAACAATGGGGCTTTTCCTGATATTAAAAGGAGGGATTGGAAAATATATAAAAATATATATAATCCGTTCATTTTCTCTCCAGTTCCCATTTGATAGGGAGGCTCATGTAAGCCTGAGGTATTAAGGAGAGTCTCTTTTTACCTTCTGTCGTGTCCAAATTGGTCAGCCTCTTGGCCTAAATTCCACCACCTGACAGGCCATCTCTGTTGATATTGCCCATATCAGCTTTGTCACAGAAAGGTTAAACCTGTCCCATACACCTTGTGTCACTGCCGTCCCCGCGACAGTCATTTCTGTGTGTTAGCAGCATACAGTGTGCACGCGCTACTCCTCCCTCTCCCTCTCCCCTTTGAGCGCATACTCGGTAACACCTAATCGCTTTCCCCTTATACATTCCTGACCCTGGTTCGCTCCAGCAACATTGCAGCCTCTCTTCTTAAATAGGACTTTATCTTTGCCATATGTGTGTGCACAGCAACTTGGACACTGCTGAGCCTGGGTGTATGCGCATTTTCCGTACTGACAGACGAGCAATCACTGCATTTCCTTCTTTGCATTGTTGAAATACAGTTTATGGGTAAATATGAATGGCCAGGCTATCTGGCATGTCTAACCAGACTCTCCTCAATTGATATCGTATATAAAAACTTATTTGAAATCCATGCATGTGGGCATGCTGATTTTAACATGTCACAGAGAGACAGCCACATGTGTCAGGAGTTTAACAGAACCCTTTACACACATGTCCTCTGTCACAGCAAGTAATTTCCTTAGGAGCAAGATGACTAATACCCCACAGAGCCAAGCCTGATGCCACAGCATGGAGCCCTGCAAACGGCAGACAACCTTTTACCTTTGAAATCAATGATACCGGGTCGAGGGTTGAGGCTCAAGTGTGTGGGTCCAGCCAGATTGAAGACTTGAATATTAATTCATTCTTCTTGATCTCCAATTAGTTCAGGTTTCCCATCTACATCACAGTGTTTTAAAATGACAGCCATGAGATTTGAAAGAGACCTTTGAACGTTTTAAAACTCTGGCAAATGATTGAATTTTAGAGAGCACACACACCATACCCTTCTATCGTGATCCTAGGATGATACCCACTACACCTGACTTGTGATCCCGGGAAGGCAGCACAACCACTGTTTGACCTAGTGGGTCCGTCAGCCACGAGGAAGGGTCCTTCTCATGAGCAAACGCCTCCCAACAGACATACTGACTGAGCATAACTGAGCCACCTTCTCATACGCGTTCTTTATCTCTGTTCACATCACTAGACGGCAGAGATGCTGTGAGAGGCCATCTCTGCTCTGTCTCACTGTGTCCATGAATTTATTTGGAATTTTCTGGAAGTTGACACTCACCAATCTTTCACAAATACACATTGTTTAAAAAGTTAAAAGTGTGGCGAGGTTGGTGACGAAGAAGGGGACCTTGAGTCCCTCTCCCTCAAAGAATCCACTTGTCTAGCAACAACTACTTTGTACCTTCTAATTTTCTAAATATTGGTAAATTTTGTGTCTATATTATTCCTTCCTGATTTCAATTTTAATCACTGTTCATTGACCTCTCCTTATGGATAAAAAAATTTTACTTTAGCTCTTTTTTTTTTTTTTTTTTTGATTTTCGAGACAGGGTTTCTCCGTAGCTTTTTTTGGTTCCTGTCCTGGAACTAGCTCTTGTAGACCAGGCTGGCCTCGAACTCACAGAGATCCGCCTGTCTCTGCCTCCCGAGTGCCGGGATTAAAGGCGTGCACCACCACTGCCTGGCTTACTTCAGCTCTTTTATACCTATTTCCCTCATTCCTCCCTTAACCTTCCATGCCCTACTAACATAAGACTTACTAACACTGATGCACACATTCCTGTGACTACTGAACACACACAGAACAAGTGTTAAATGTGACAAACGTTTGCTTGTTTCTTAACCCTAGAACTTATACTTTTCCTGGATTTCCGATTTATTGTCTCATGATCAATTCTTTATCCACTCTCTCAGAACCTCCCACTATAAAATACATTTTTCATCTTCAAAGAAGTTTGTTTATTTATTTATTTTATTAATCACACTTTCTTTTCTGTTCTCTTTTCCCCTCTTCATGCTCTAGACTTGACTATTGCATTCTGAGCTTACCATGGCTAAATTCCTGAGTTTTTATTATCCCAGAAAAGCTCCTCATTACCTTCCAAGTCACATCTCCTCTTCGCTGGACCTCACATCTTCCTCCAGAAGCTGATAAGGAGTGTGGGCAGCAGATTCCTTAAAATGTGGCCTAAGTGAAAATATGTCGTTACTGTACCATCACCAACAGCTGAGATTCTGGCTCTGTAATTCTATATGTAAGCTGAATGTGGTGCTTCACGCTTGTGATTTCGGCACTCAGGAGGCAGAATGAGAAGTATACAAGGTCAAAGTCACCTTGGGCTATAATAAAATCCACACTGTAATAATAATGACAGCAGGAACATAAACAATTCTGAACAAAACCAAAACAATTAGAAATCATTTTCTTTCCAAAGTTTAAAGGTTTAGCTCTGCTGTCTTGTGGACTGATTCCAGTGCTGCTACTGAACGAAACCATTGCCATCTCTCCTCCTTTGTGAGCTATGCTTCACCCTCTGGGTGGTTTGGGAATTTCCTCTTTATTCTTCTTTTTTTTTTATTGAAAAAAAAAATTTCCGCCTCCTCCCCGCCTCCCATTTCCCTCCCCCTCTTCCCGCCCCTCTCCCCCTCCTCCCTCTCCAGTCCCAAAAGCAGTCAGGGTTCCCTGCCCTGTGGAAAGTCCAAGGTCCTCCTCCCTCCATCCAGGTCTAGGAAGGTGAACATCCAAACTGTCTAGGCTCCCACAAAGCCAGAACATGAAGTAGGATCAAAACTCCGTGCCATTGTCCTTGGCCTCTCGTCAGCTCTCATTGTCCACCATGTTCAGAGAGTCCGGTTTTATCCCGTGCTTTTTCAGTCACATGGCAAAAGCTATGGTTCTGGTCATGGATTTAGGAACTTGTAGATATATGCACTATGGAGATTTATGTTTCTTCTAATACGGAAATGTTTTATTGAATTGTTTCTTTTCAAAAATGTCTCCTTGGAACTGAAGAGATGTCACAGAAGTTAAGAGTTTAGCACCCATATCAGACAGCTCACAACCACCTATATTTCCAGCTCCAAGGGATCTACCATCCTTTTCTGGCCTACACCCTCTATGGGTACCTGTATGCTTATAGCAGACACACACACACATACATGTTCACAGATAAATCTTTTTAAATATTTTCCATTTCTTTCTAGAAATATTATCTCATATCCTCTCTTCTACTCAGCCACCATGTCAGTAATACCTCCTTTTCGCCCACATCAACTTTCCCCGCCAACTGAATCAGTATTGTCACCAAATATTTCATAGTTTCTCTCACCTTAAAAAAATAAATAAATAAAATCTCCCCAACCTTAAATCTTCTCCCAAGCAATGTCTACATTTTCTCCTTTTTGACATTTTTATCTGTGTACTTGTTTTATTTGTGCGTGAAGTGTATATCACATTTGTACATGTACCCAAGGAGGCCAGAAGAGAGTATCAGATCCCCGGAACTGGAGTTAGAAGCAGCTGTGAATCACACCCCACCCCCATGGGTGCTGAGACCTACCCTCTAATCTTCTGGAAGAGCTGTTTTTGCAGAGGACCTGGAGATAGTTCCCAGCACCCATATCAGGCACCTCATCACCCTCTGTAACACTTGTTCCTGGGGATCTGACACCCTCCTCTGGACTCTGTAGGCATGTAGTATGCAAGCATAAACATTCAGGAACACATACATAAAACAAAAATAGATAATTTTTAAAATGTTTCCCATTCCTATATTGTTACTCAGATAAGAAGCTAACATACTGAAGACAAGAAAGGGTTATGGAGAAAAATAATCACAGAAAAACATATGCCCTTATATTTAAAAAGTTAACATCCAATACACCTAACTTACATATCCATCTACTTCTTCAGTTATTACAGACAGGTCTTGAGGGTTCATTTTGTCTGGGTTTCTTCTCGCTTTATTCCAAGTTACTTCAACAATTCAGTCAATACATATTATTTAAATAAACAAATGCATAAACAAACAACTAAGTCACATAGCCAGATCTCAAATGGTACCCACGTCTTATTTTGAGCTTAAATGGTGTTCTTAGAATTACCCCAATGATTGGATTGACTTGAGGATAAAACTGAGATATCAGGTAGGGAACAGGTTGTTAGATAAAAATCCAGCATAAAAAGAGGCCTTGGAGAGTCAGGCCTGGTGGCAGAGGCCTATAACCTCAGTTACTTAGGATGCTGAGGTAGAAGGATCACAATTGCAGTGTCTGTCTGGGCTGCAGAGTGAATTCAAGGCCAGTCTAGACAACTTGGTAAGACCCTATCATCAAATAAAAAGCAAAAAGAGTGGGGAATGTAACATCGCTCAGTGGTATAGAGCACGCCTCTCATTCGTGGAGGCCTGGATTCAATCACTAATACCAAAGGAAAACACTAAACAACAAGGATGGCTTGGAACAGAGAGTTCAAAACAGTAATCTGAGATACAAAAGGAGAGAAACAAATACCTTCGGGACACTCTAAGAGGAATGCAAGAGACTGCAAAAAATCGCAATAGCATTTAAAGCATTGTCCCCTTCACCTCTTAGACTTTCTAGAAAAGGATTCCCTAGACAGGGCTAAAGAGACTGTTGCCCTTTGAAATATATGTTTACAGACTGGCTCCTGATCCCTCAAAACAAAGACATAAAAGACGCTAAGTCCTAAAGAGATTTTTACAAAGCTGGATAAAAGAGAGGGAGTGGGAGATAAGAGAGTATAAACCTTCTGAGAAATCAAAAGGGAACGTGAGATCTGGGAGAGCTTACTGCCTCATGCTCTTTCCTGGCCACTTTCTTCCTTGGAGCTAATAAACCTTTTCATGTCTTTTCAAGGAGTGTAGAGGGAGTCATAAAGTAGCAGCCTTGACAGATGCACATGGCAGCTCAATACGAGCAAACAAACAAGTACTCTTCAGAGTCGGCAGCTCCCTGGCATCTCCCTAGACGGCTGTGCTTGGAGTGTCCCTGCTGCACAGGCAGAGTGGATGCTCTGAACTCACGGAGGACACATAAACTAGGAGAGCCCTGAAGTTTCTCCATCACAGAAGCAGCCCTGTGCAGCTGGATTTGCTAAATGCTCAAAACCAGAGGAATTTCAAGAAAAATGAGAAAGGCAAGAGACTGGAAAGTCTTCCTGTCCTCCTCAGTAGTTGCTTTCAAGGCAACTCCATTTTGATCCTCATAAGGACAAGCCCGCCCCTTTTCCTTTATAGACAGAGATTCTTAGAGCTGCCGATGGTAATATGAAGGGCATTTTAAACTTGTTCCCTAGTTGCTTCTTTATTGACATCTAATTGAAACATAAGAAATAGGGAAATGGAAGAAGAAAGAACAGCATATCTGGGAATCCTGGTGAGGACCAATGGCAGCAGAAGAACAAGCTATGTTCTTTTTCAAAACTCCAGTGCCTGGGGTTGGAGTAAAATCTCAGTTGATAAAATACTTGCCATGCAAGAGTAAGGAACAACCTGAGTTTGATCCCCAGCATGCACATAAAAGAATCTGGGAGTGGTGATGCAAAGTTGTAACCCCAGCACTGGGAAGACAGAAGCAGTAAGATGCCTGAGACTTGCTAGTCAGCCAGCTCAGCTTACATGGTGAGATTCAGGACAGTGGAGACTGTCTCTCTAAAAAGAAGGTAAACAACGCCTGAGGAGCAATACCCAAGGTTGATGTCCGGTCTCTACCCTCATCTGTGCTTGTACACGCATGTGTGCACGCACGAGCGCATGCACACACACGCCGTGACTGAAGAATGATGGAGATATGGAAGTGGAGATGGTTGTGTGATTTAGGCCATGTGCTTTGCATTTCCTTTATTCACATCTACAGTAGCCAGATTTTTGTCTTTCTCTCTGTCTCTCTGTTCCTTTCTCTCTCCCTCTGTCTATCTCTCTCTCACTGTGTGTATGTACCATGCTCACAGGCGAATGTGGATGTACATGTGGATATGTAAAGCTGCAGGAGCGTGGAAGCCAGAGCTAACCTCACTATCATTCTCATAGAAGACTGAAGAAACGGCCTTTGACGTCAGTAGGGAACGGAGAGTAGCATCAGCCTTCAGAGCAGCAATAAACACACTCACTGAAGAGAAGCCATAGAGAACCCCCTGCCTTACATGAGGACCTCTCTGTGTCTGGGCCACCAGCTGTAAGAATGTTTCCGGTCTTATTAGTGGGAGTCCCTTCCCCCTGGGTTAATTCTCTCTGGGGCGCTCTAATGAACATGTGTAGAGATGTATTTCTTAAGTGTCCTCTGGATCCTGTCCAGTTGTCAATCAAGATTAACTGTCATACCTATGAAGTAGTCTTTTCCTTGATTTCAGGAATCATGTCTAGTTCAAGTTCATACACTGTGTTGGCTGACACGAGCTAGAATCATTGTGGAAGAGGGAACCACATTGAGAAAATGCCCCCATCTGATTGCCTGTGGACAAGCCTGTGATGCTTCATTGATGACAGATGTGTGAGAGCCCCGAGTTGTATAAAGGAACAAACTGGGAAAGCCAGGAGAGAGCAGCATTCCTCCAGGGTCTCTGCTTCAAGGTTATGCCTTGAGTCCCTTCCCTGATTTCTCTCAGTTATGACCTGGAAATGTAAGCTGAAATAAACTCTGCTCTCATGTTGATTTTGGATATGGTGTTTATCAAGGCAATAGAAACCCTAACTAAGTCACTTCTCCATCAATTCACCAGTGTCCCTGTAGAGCTATCATTCCCGTTTCACTCATACACTGATTTCATAAGGCTTCATTAAGAGCTTGTTTTAGGCAAGGTATCATGATGGGTACTGTAGAGGAGATACGAAGCATAGGTGTCTTAGATACAGTCTATACATTTCACATCACTAAAGGAAGTCAGGGAAGGAACTCAGCAAGGCAGGAACCTAGAGGCAGGAACTGAAGCCGAGATGCTTACGGGTTTTCTGCTCATGCTTGTGTACCCTGCTTTCTTTAAAAACCCAGAACCACCTGCCCACGGAAGGCACTGCCCATGCGGGTTGGGCCCATCCACTTCAGTCACTCAAGAAAATGCCCTACAGACTTGCCTACAAGCAATCTGTTGGGGAAATTTTATCAACTGAAATTCCTCTTCCCAAATAACTCTAACCTGTGTCAAGTTGAAAAACAAAACAAAACAAAAACAAAAACAAACTAATGAGTACAGGAAGGGACCAAGCAGTGCCTTACAAAAATGATCACACTAATTTTCAGGGGAAAAAAAGCAGTCAAGTGTTTTATAGCCAAAGCTTTAAGAAGCAATTCCAACAGCCTCATGAGTGGGGCATTACTTTATCCAAAAATCAAAAATAAAAATGAAAAGTCATGTTCCCAAATGTGAACTCAACAAAGACAAATGGGGACAAATGCAGGCAGTTTAGACAAACATCAATAGCAGGACAGTGGCCAGGAACCTGAGCGTAGAGGAGTCTTGACGCATTCATAGCACATGTCCATTAGAGCAGTGTGCAATTAAGAGTCCTTAGCTGAAGGCATAAACACAGGTCCCACTCACAACACAAACTCTGGAACCTGGGGCCGGCCAGTCTCCCATTTGTCACCCACAAGGCCTTTGGAGACTTGTCTGTCAATGACAGTCTGGACATAATGACTCGAAAGCCTCTTCCAGCTCTAGAATTCAGTGATTTTCCATCTGGTCCACATCAGAAAAGCATTTTAGCTCTGTCCAAAGTGCAATCAGCCTGGAGTCATTTTTTTTTTAAATCCATGTCTTCAAAATTCTTTGGGCTCTCTGAAGATTTAGAATTGCCAAGGAATGTATGACCATTTAGGTAGCCCAGTCTCAAGTCCGGACACCTCCACCTATTAGGTCCTTTGAATTCTTCCTCTGGGTGCCCAGCATCCCTCTTAAGTCCTCCCAAAAACTTGGCCATATCCCTCCCAACTCCTTATTAACATATGGTCTCCTTAACTCCCAGAATTGTCTGCCTCCTTTTTTTTTTTTGAAAAGCTACTAGTAAAAGTTCTGAAATAGAAACCAGATGCATGCATGCACCTTGGGATGTATGTATTATGAAGATGAAACCGACACGTCTCTTCCCAGTTGGCTTTGTATCTTTTTCCCCCACCTGGTCATGTGGTGCACACCTGCAGTACGTTGACAAGGCTTTAGATTACAACATGAATGGTTATATCGGGTTCCAGGATGGCCTTGGATTTTAATCCCAAGTGGGTAGTGCACGCATCAAGGGTTTTTATTCCCACCTCATCTTTACAGTTCTCCTGTTTTTTTTTTTTTTCCTGCACTCAAGCTAATATTTCATGTGGACAAACAAGGCCCTCTTCCCTTCTACGTTCCAATTTTCTTTTTGTTGATTTTGCAAAGTGCCCTTCCCCCACTCAGTTGTCAGTAGAAATATTGTGGTGCGAGGCAAACATGTGCAAAGGATGGGATCACTCTCACCATAAAACTGCTCACATCTTTCAACAGATTGTCTCAGGCTGGAAAAATGCCTTCAGCCGTATAGGTTTGGAAAATTCCATCTTCCCTCCTGTCACTGGACTGTATGCATGCCCATACATATTCATATAATAAAAGGACTCTGCATCACTTTCTAAACTAGACCCTAACGAACTAGAGTTTATATACAAACATATGTGGGCCTCTTATGTAATAGAAAAAAAAGGATGCAGTTCTAAATAATCCTGTGAAACTCAAATACCACAGATATATCCAAGGCAACACTGAATGACCTACAAATACAGTGACCAGATTTTCTAGCTAAAAATAAAAGATTTGAGTCGATGAATGTTTTAAGGTTTGAGCAGAGTATTTGAAAATGCGAACACTATGTGAATTCTGCAGTGCAAGAACACGCATGTTAAAAGCCACAGACTAAGAACTCTGGCCTGCATAGGTCAAGACAAAAGGCGCTTTGAGTATTTCCTGTGTGTGAGGCACTATCTCCCTGCCTTGCTTATTCCCATTTTTGTAATCCACGTGTAGCACTATGATCTTACAAGAACATGTAGATTTCAAATCCCTTATCTCCATTTTGTTGTCACAAATCCCTTGCCCTTCTGGTGATTTAAAAAAAAAAAAAAAAAAAAGAGTCTGTCACTACTGTCCCCACCTCCAAATCCAAGTTTGATTAACTATGACTTCCTTTGATTCATATGATAGTTTGGAAATAATTATGATATTAATCTAGACTATCTATTTGACTGAATTGGGGAGCACTTAGGCAAATTGTATACCTCTGGGTGTGTCTAACTGGAGGTTTTCAGAAAAGATTCATATATGAATTGGCAGAGTGAGGAAGAACCATGCTGAATGTAACTGGCATCGTTCAAAAGGTAGAACAAAAAAGTAAAGACTACGTTGCATGCAAACTCAGGCTTGACTGTCTCTGTTGTCTTAGTCGGTGCCCTATAGCTGTGAATACACACCACAGCCACGGCAACTCACATAAAGGAAAACATCTAATTGAGGTTGTCTTACAATCTAGAAGTTTAGTCTATTGTTATTATGTTGGGAAGCATAGCAGCACACAGGCAGACATGATGCTGGGGAGGACCTAAGAGTCTTATGTCCTTACTCAAGAAAGGCAGCAGGAAAGAGCATGCTAATGGGTCTGGTGTGAGCTTCTGAAGCCTCAAAACGCATCACCCTCCAACAAGGCCCAGCTACTCCAACAAAGCCACTGGTCCTAATCATTTTAAATAATGCCATTCCCTACGAGCCTATGGGGACCATTTTCATTCAAACCATCACATCTGCTTAAATGTGACCCTTGTTGCTGTTGTCACAGATGGCCATCAAACTCCAGATTCCTCAGCTTTTGTATAAGCCCTTATCAGCTCTCCAGTGCCCACGGGCCTTCAACCTTGAACTAGGGATACATCATTGGTTCCTTTCGTGCTAAGGCTTCCAGTTTCTAAGCAGCCACTGGTCTTCACCAAACCACTATGGCCAGCAGCCTCAACTGAACCCTTAGCTAGCAGCACCAACCATGGGAGTGGCCTACTGGGATATACCAGCACTGCCAGACCACCAGCTGATATAGCTCCAGCTCATGTCACAGTCAGCAGAAACTCCCTAAGTGAGCCACTCAGTCTACCCAGTTATAAAAGAGAATGCACGATTTTATGTTAAGTGAAATAAGACAGACTTTAAAAGGGAAATACTACATGTTTTCCTGGTGTGAGAAGTCCTTCTGTATATGTGTTGCTTTTATTGGTTGATGAATAAAGAATCTGGTTTGGCCTGTGATAGGGCAGAGGAGAGTTAGATGGGGAAAACTAAACTGAATGCTGGGAGAAAAAAAAGGCAGAGTCGGGAGATGCCATGCAGCCACCAGAGGAGCAAGATGTGAGCTGTTAGCTGGAACCTTGCTGGTAGGCCACAAGCCTCATGGTAAAATATAAAATAATAGAAATGGGTTAACCAAAGATATAAGAGCTAGCTAGCAATACACTCAAGTAATTGGCGAAGCAGTGACTTAAATAATGTAGTTTCTGTGTGATTATTTCCTATGGAGAACATAGATTTAAAGTTGTATGTATATAGATGTGTGTGTGTGTGTGTGTGTGTGTGTGTGTGTGTGTGTGTGGTGTTCCAGGGGTTATGAAACTGGGAAAATTATCATGAGAGTGAAGAAAGAGATTTTAAGGGAGTGGGGTGGAGGAAGACATGGTAATGGAATACAGGTGACATGAAAGAAGGGGGGTTTACTTGGGAGAATGAAGGGAACCCGGTACATCAGGGTTAGGGCATAGTAGAAGGTAGTAATAGAAATTAGAACACGTGTATGAAATGTCATGATGAAACCCATTACTTTGTATGCCAACTCAAAAAAAATAATTTAGAAGAGAAAATAATGAGTAAACTTCAAGACACTCTGCATGGGATTTCAGACCACAGCGATAGATCACATGATCACATCCTTCTCCAAAATTCAATTTTCTTTTTTATGTAGTGCAACTTGCTTATGTCTATACATAAATATGCTTATACATATACAACTAATACATAAATCCTCATTCCCTAGAAGATGTCCATGAGCAGATGTTGAAACACTCTGTCAACCACCAAATGTGCAAACAAAGGATTAGTGTACTATATTCTAATAAAGACAGTTGAAATCAAAGTTCTCTCTCAAGGACAAAATTCATGGATTGATGCCATGTATTTTTTTCTGGGTTTGTAAAATGCAATTTTGGTCAGTATTGCAAGTAAAAAACCTATCTTTGCATGTAGTTTGAAATATCTGTGTATATTGTTATTATTTACAGAATTGTGGTGGAACAATCTATATCTAAAACTGTAACCTTTCTCTTCTCCCTTTGAAAATTAGTGTTATAAAGCTAAAACCATAAGGTTAGGAAGACCAGAAAATGTAGCAGAAGATGTAGAAAGCAGTAGGAGGGAACATCATACATGTCTACCACGCAATAAGTTGACAGTAACAATATGTTAGACCTATGTCCGTGTTGCAGACAGAAAGATGATGAGAAACAAAGAACAAATATCATGTGTGGTCAAAAGAAGTTAAAATTACCAGTTCACTTATACAAAAGCCAAATGTGTTTGTACATAATTTCACCCTTTCCCAGTTTTTGAAGTTCTACTGTAATGATTTTAGTTTATCCACGTTTTCTTTATCCACTCATCTTGATGAATATCATAGTTGGTTCCATTTCCTGACTATTGTAAATAATGATGTAATATATATGGATGTGTATGCATCTCTAGGTATGCTGACTCAAAGTCCTTGAGGTGTATACCAAGGAATGGTATGGCAGGATTATATGATATTTATGATACCCCTCTCCCTTCTCTCTCTCTCTCTCTCTCTCTCTCTCTCTCTCTCTCTCTCTCTCTCTTTATTTCGAGGAAGCACACTGGCTTCTGTAGTGACTATACCAGTTTATACTGCACAAAGCAGCAAAGATGACACATGACTATCAAAGACTCTCTCCCCATTCTTTAGACCATCCCTTCATCCAGAAAAATGTTTCTTTTGTCATATGAAAGTTAAAAAGGTAATGCAATCAATCTCATTTGTTAATTTCTGGAATTACTTTTTGTGCTAATGAAGTCCTATCCAGAAATTGCCCAATTTTGTCTTTCTCTTGTTTTACTTATATTTTCCTTTAAGAATTTAAAAACAGGGGCTGGAGAGATGGCTCAGCAGTTAAGAACACTGCCTGCTGTTCCAGAGGTCCTGAGTTCAATTCCCAGCAACCACATGGTGGCTCACAACCATCTGTAGTAAGATCTGGTGCCCTCTTCTGACCTGCAGAACACTGTATACATAATGAATAAATAAATCTTTTTAAAAAAAAAGAATTTAAAAACAGGTAAGGACACAAATACAAAAGAATATTATGTACTCATTTCTGGGATGATCTCTGATGCAAACCTCAGTAAGATAAAATCCAAAGGACACATTAAGAAGATCATATGCTAAGAGAAGTTGACTTCATCCCAGGATATGAGGTTGGTTCAACATATACAAATAAATAAATGTAACACAGATCATGGATAAACTTAAGAGTATAAATATCATGACCATCTCAATAGATACAGAAAATGACTTTAAGAGAGTATAAAATATTTTTATGATAAAAGTCATGCAGAAACTAGAAATATAAGAAATAGCTCTTTAGATACAGGGGGGGGGGCCTTGGTCTTGCCTCAAGTGATGTTACAGACTTTGTTGACTCCCCATGGGAGGTCTCACCTCCTCAGAGGAATGGATGGGGGAAAGGGACAGGGAGAAGGCGGGAGAGGGAATTGGGATTGGTACATAAAATAATATTGTTTCAAAAATAAATAAATAAAAAGATTTCTGCTGAAGTGATAAGCACACCAGGAGTGTCCACCATTCTTATTCAGTATCATGCTTGAAATCTTAACCAGTGCAATAAGACAAGAGAAAGGAATAAAAGGGATTTATGTAAAAAAGAACAAGTCAAATTTTCTTTGCACACAGCATGATCCTATACTAAAAACATATCAAAGACACCAACAGAAAATTCTTAGAACCTTCAGCAAAGTAGCAGAATATAAGATCAACATATGAAATCAGTATCTTGTATACCTATAATGAACCCACTGAGAAAGAAATCAGGAAAACAATCCTGTTTCAAATGAAATGAATACAAACAAACAAACAAAAAGACAGAAGAATAAACCTAATAAAGGAGGCAAGGAGCCGAACAATGAAAACTTTAAGACACTGAAGGAGACATCAGTAGATAGAAAAACTCCCATGCTCATAAACTATCAGAATAATTATTGTAAAAGTACAGATTACTAAATGGGATCTACAGATCAAAGCAATTACCATTGAAATTCCAATTCTATTCATCATAGAAACAGAAAAACCTACATTAAAACTGATATGAGATCACAAAAGATCCTAAACAGTCAAGTGATCCTGATCTGAGAGAGCCAGGCTGGAGGCATCACACTTGTCTCAAAACACACCTCAGAGCCAAAGTACCACTCACATGACACTATTTTAAAACACTGGAACAGAAAAGATGGGACAGAAAGAAGCCCACATGGCTACAGCCACAAAATGTTTGACAAAGGTGTTGAAAATAAACATGGGGGGAAAAGAACCTCTTCAACAACTGTGCTGACAAAAATGGTATCATAACCACATGCAGAATGAAATTAGATCCATTCCCCTCATCCAGCACAAAAATCCATTCAAAATGAAACAAAAACCTTAACGTAATACATAGCTTGTTTTTGTTTTTTGATTACTTTTGTCTTTTTCTGGGTCTATTTTTGTATTGATTTTAGAATTTCACACATGCATATGTGTTTCGGCAGAGTTTATCCTCCATCCCTCCACACTCCTCTACCCTCCTCCACCACTGCTTCCAACCTGATGCTTCTTATTTTTTCTTTTCTTTTTTATTCCCACTGAGTCTATTCATTGCTCCCAGAATGTATGTGTATGGGTATGAGGTTCTCATATGGGTAGTTTAGCGGGAATCACATCCATGTGGTTTTTAAAATAACAAAAATAGTCATCAGATTCAAAAACAAGAAACCTTGACTTAAAAGCCTTGATGTCTGCTTTCACTTTATATAGCATATAATCCTATACATAGCAATATATAGTGTATAAATATAGAATATGCATACTATATATAGAATAATATATATATAGCATAAATCACAACTCTCTGTGGTTGATAGCAGTTACATACTACACGAAGTTAAATTTTGCATACAGTTAAAGTACAGGAGTAAAAGGCTTAAAGTTTCTATTTAAGTCTAAGGCAGTACAGATTTATGAACTTTAAGTTCACCTATTCCCACATTTTTGCCTAAAGGAAAACATTTTAATTGTTGTTAATATTTCAGAAATTTACATGAATTAATTCATCAATGGCTGTCTTATAAAGAAGTCGCAGAAGATACGCTTCAGGCATTGATAACTATATGCAGTCTAAAAGTGTGGCCACATAAAGCACAAACTTGAAAGAAATCATTATAGTGTAAAACATAGATTTAATGGGCCAGACAGTAAATGGCAAATGATAACTCCATAGGAGCTGGAGTTGCACACATCACTTTTGTAATAAGGAAAAAGATGTGGCAAAAATGTGTCCAAAGAGAGATCATGTTTCCCACTCAGCCTTACATAACATCTGTCTTCACCGTTGTCCAAATCCTGAAGAATTCAATTATCTTAGCAGATTGGACCCCTTCAACCAGCCAAGCAGGCAGGTGTCCCAGTGTTTGGCTAGAGGAGGAGAATTCAGTGTAGACAGCTAGGGACGCAGGAGGGTCCAAGGGACACTGTCCAGTTCTATATTGGGAACTACCCTCAGCCACCTTTCATCTGATGCCAAAATATTACCCTTACTTTAGAGAAATGAAACCAGGAGAGAATAAATATGGTTTTTTGAACTTTTTTTTCATTATTTGCCAAACTGAATAAGTCATAATTTTTCAGTTGTCCTAATGACAATTAATGTTGATTGAAATTTCTCAATGTAAAAGTAGCAGACACTACTTCATTTATTTTAATCTTCAAAGGAACTCATCATGAAAATAAGAAAGGAGAAAGTACTTGGGGCAGAGAATGCGAAGGAACTTGTTCCCCAAAGATTTTTAAAGCCTGTGGTGCAAAATCTGGAAATGATACACTTGGTACAAACTTAAGGCTGCCTGACAAAAAATGCCTTGTGTTTTAATCAAACAATAAGCATTATTTTTTTAAAAAAAATACTACGAAGCATAGAAGAACCAAAGATACATTCCTTCACTGGCTGTACCCATCTTGAGAAAGGTGCATATTAACATGTGTTTTTGTGTGTTTTCTGTAGAGAGAGAGGACCTTTGTAATCACTGTGAAGCTTTATGAGACGAAGATGAAATTTTAGAGAAAGAAAACACACAGTCCTGATCCAACACAGACCCTCACTAATGCAATAACAAGAAGGTCTTTACAGTTTCCTTAAGAACTCAATCTTTTAACCAAAACCCAAGTTGCCCTGGGATTTCAGAGAATGGGGGTCCCCGTCTGATAGGAAGATAATAGAAGCAGAGTGGGATTTCTACAGCAGGGATGTAGAACAACCTGAGGCTGAGGGCACAGTGTAATGACCAGTGACAACACACACATGAATGAAGAGTGTGGAGTGTTTTCAGAACCGCTCAGGGTAGCTGCAGTCAGTAAAGGACAAAAGGAAGGAGAACCAGAAAGTGGGACTGGGCACAGAGACAGGGAACACACCAGTGGGAAACTGAAGATACCAACGGTCACTATGGCTGGGCACCAGCCCATGGCAACTTGTGTTGAGAGGTCAGCAATGTGATGAACAGGCCACAGTAAGCAACCTGGACTCTGAAACTTCACAGTTCGTCCAGCTAAATCTGTGTTCTAATTAGAGGAGAAAGAGTGGGAAGTCATACCCAATGCTACTCTTCTTCTAATGTACCCCGCCTTGATTTTGTTAGTGTCTCAACAACTCGGTTTTAACAGATGTCCTTCAGTTGTATAAAATGATTAATCTCACATGCCTCCTCCAAAATTCGATAAAGTTACTTGCCTTTTCCAGTGAGAACTTAAAAACAGACACAGACGGATGACTTTATATTCAGGTTTCCCTTAAGTAGTCTCCATGAAAAGAAGTAGGCACAACATAGCCCTCAATAGTCCAAAGGAAGGGGATAGAGACCCAGGCAAGAAATTGTTGTGGAATATTCCTTTACACTGTGGGAAGATGTATTACTGTTATTGGTTTAATAAAAAGCTAAAAGGTAGGATTTGGGGGCAGAGAGAACTCTGGGAAGATGGGGGAAGATGCCATGAAATGCAGAACAAACAGGCTGGACAGAACATGCATGAAGTAAACAAGCCTGGGGCAGCACACAGCTTAGTAGAAATTGTCGCGGCGTAAATGAACGGAACATGGAAATTATAATAAAATATTTAGCTTTAATTAGGGAAAGACTCACAGAACCGAAGTTCCAGAGGAGAACAGGAAAGCAGAAGGGGCGGCAGGGAGCATGCCCGCAATCTTTATAAGTAAAAAATATCCTCGGGGGACCCCGCCCCCTGCTAGCAAGGTGATTGGCTGGGTCTCCCCTACATCTCCCCTTTTTGTCTAAATAAAATAGAGCCAAACCAAATACAATTATATACAATAGGAACAAATAATAAATATACTAAACGTTCTATATCAAAGAATCTAAATAATGTAGAGAGTAACTACAATTATCTAATCTTTAACTCCGTCAAAGATCTGAGAAGGGAATTAATATTACCTAACAAATGAGAGATATCCAAAATGTGTAACAATTGACAGAGACAACTGACTACCTAGGCAATCACCCAAAGTCTCGTTTGTAATGTTGAGTCAACCAACTTTGGCTAAGGCCTAACATAACTGACATACCATTATTAAAGGTAAGGAACTTTTTTAGAACTATCCTACCCTGTCTTGGCAAGATAAGACAATTTTGTTTTATTCACTTTTGGATATTTTGTATCTTTGTCAGTAGTTGAGGTATGGGCTTTTTTTAACCCAAAGGCCAGTTCTGCCAAGAAGACAAGCTCCCAGTGGAGTGTCTCTGGTGTTCAACGTTTTCTCAGGAGTAGAGTGGTGTTGCCAGGAGTAATTATGTCTCGTTGGCACAGAATTTTAGGTTAGATTAAAGGCCATTTTTTTTACAGTTCTTTGAAAAGGCTGAAGATCATACTATCTATACTAAATATAATCTCTATGTATCTAAAAAACCTGATTAACCTAAAAATAAATATGACAAACATATAATTTTTAATACCTATCTAACTTGAAGACTAAGAGAATAAACAACTGTGTAATATATAAAGACAATGATCTTCAACTGTAAACAATGTCATTACATATCAAATGTAAACAATGTTATTATATAAATAGTATCAGAGATAGAAATGTACATTGTAATATGTTAGATGTATCAATACAATATAGACAAAGTTATAAGCATACTCTTATACAAAAATAGAGGTACGAACACTCACATTTAATATTTAATATATCAATATATAAGAAACAGCACCAATACAATTTTTTAAAAACAGTAATTCACAAATACCAATCATCCCATCAAACCAGTTAATCCCCCTTTTTTTTAAAAAAAAAATATCTATTGGGAACAGAGTTTATTTTGTTTTTTAAAACATAAGCTGCCAACATCTTCACTCTAAATCAAGATGCAAGTTTTTAGAATTTTTAGGGTTTTTTTTTCTCCTAATTTTCGAGATCTTTTTCACAACATGACCATAAATTCTTTCTCTGTCCTGACAGGGATCGTGGGGAGGTAGTCATAATTGCTTATACTGAATGTCATGGGATGGTATGGATGACTTCAGGCTGACCTGCTTGAACCCAAGGAAGCCTCTTTATAGTGGCAGGTGCCCCAGTAGCTCTCGCTTGACCAGTTTGTTCTTACCAAGACTATCGCTCTCAGGATGCTCCTGACTAAGAAACTGAGTCTAGTCAGGTGAGATAAGGATGAGGTAAGTAAACACTACACACACATATCAGGAACACGTCACCATCAGACCCCAGGGAGGAGGGGAAATGGACCAATGGGAGTGGGCCAGGGCTTGAGTCAGAATCTAAAACATCCTGCTCAACTGGAGAGAGCAGGACCTGAAGGCAAAAGCCTTCCCTAAAGCCCAGGGCATTACATAAGCAGGTTTCCGAAGAGGGTTTTAACAGGGGGAATTTAGAGCAATAGGCAAAATTTGCCCCGCGCCTTCTGTGACTAAGGGCAGTGCTTACAGTATAGTTGGTGAATAGCTGGATGTTGGGACCAGCTATCCCCTGGGGCAGTAGTAGCCTAGAGACAGTATATGAAGCAGATATCAAAGTCAACCATCTTGAACCGAGAGACTCTAGAAAACCTGGATAGTAGCTCAGTCACCTAAATCATGTTCAGAAGAGAGAGAGGTCTAGGCAATGCAACATCGAAACTAGCTACATGGAGCTTCTCAGACCCCATTGTTGACATTTGGGGACTATGCTAGGCCCTTCAGGATAACTCGCCATGTCCCCAGCTTCCACTCAGTAGATGCCACAGCCATCCCAGTTTCTGCAACTATAACAACCAACATGACGTCCAGTCATGCCAGGGTGAGAGGTACTAGAAAATGATCATAAGAAATGTAAAATACTTGAGCAGAACCCAAACACAGAAATATTTACAAATGAGAAGATGTGTCAGATAGAACGCAGCACGGTAACAGTGAGCATCCCATTTCATTCAGACAGTGTGAACGCAGCACGCAGAGCAGAGTTGAAGTCAGCCACAAGCAGCATCGGAGGGTCAGGGCAATGTAAGCACATCAGACGAGCGACTTCAACATGTCACAGAGCTCTCTGTGTCTATGTCTGTGTGGGAGGCTGCATGAAGCTCCAATCTGCCTAAATCTGATTGGGTGGATCTCTGATTGCTCTATTCATCTGTTCATTTAAAGCCTCTTTCACACCAGCGTTTTCTGACTCCACTCATAACCCAGCAATCATCCCAGCTCTATCGGGCAGGATAATGGGGCTTTGCTTTAAGCTGAGACACTCCACAAAGCCTAAGCAGGAGATTTAAATGCAGCTGAAGTTCCTGAAAGTTAAGAGCACAGGGAGGGTTCGCATTTAGGCAACAAACACCACCAGGCTGCCCCGGTTTAGCTTTTCCTCCAGTTGCAAACATAATGCCTTCATTCTTCCTTAGAGCCTCTCCATGAAGTGAGACCTTGTATGGCAAACTTCCCCTGGATGCAACCCTGGCTTCTATATGGAGTGGCATTTAGTAGCTGACAGTTGAAACATTTAATGCACAGCATATGTGGCTGCCATACCCTTGGAACCATTCCTGTTAGGGCTCCAAGTAGTACCATTCTATAGACCGCCGAGGACCAGTTTGTTTCCAGAAGAAAGACATCTTGTCAGAAACAATGGAGGGAGGGAGTTCACCATGCCATTCATGGAGTGTGCCTTTTCTCTCGGGCCCGGTGGAGAATGCCAACAGATCTCACTCCTATAGGGTGTCCCGGTCACTCTCACACCCGCCCAGTAGCTCCCAACACCTGTGCAGCCCCCTACTCCAGCCTGGATCCGGTGATGGCAGGAGCATATGAAGAAGTCACTTAACTTCTTGACCCTCCCCAGTCATTTGGTGGCTGTCACAGGGATACCAAATGTGAAGCAGGAGGCTGTCAGAGACGAGCTGGGTTCGGAGAGGAGTTCTGAGGGCAAACGGAAACCCTAAAGAGCCTCCAGGGATCCATCCGTCTTCCAGAGGAGCTTTGTGAACTGCCGTTCAGAGTCAGGTGCGCCATCTTGAGAAACCATCCCACATTCCAAGCAAAATTAGTTTAATGTTCCCACATAAAACAGTCCTGAGCCAGGTGGAGGATCATTATATGCACACGCACTGTGGAACTAAAAAGGTTTGCATGCTGCTGGAAGGAATTTACGGGGAAATTTATTACAGATCCACTTCTTATGTAAATTGTGTTGCCATACGATGAGCTCAGGGGAAGTAGCAAGGCCAGGAAAGGTTACTGGGCCCAAACATCATTAGGGCTTCCAGCATCCCCTTTGAGAAACAAGATATTCTTCATCCAGATATGCTCCCTCATCCTAGGAAAGTAAGGAAGGCAGAAGAAAGGACAGGCCAAACATTCTACACCATGGAGAAGCCCTCCACTGTGGGGGGAGAGCTCTCTACTTCTGTGTTCTTCCTGCAGACCAAGCTAACCCGAAGAACACGACCAGTGAAGAGCCCACGCAGACAAATATCGTAGAACCAAGCAAGGGGAGGATTGGTAGTTTTTGAGATTCCCGCCTTTCCATTTTTAGTAAGGTACAGGAGTTGGGGAGTCCTTTTCTACAACTGACACCCTCTCCCAACCATGCACATCATAAGTAACAGGTCGACACCGTGGAAGCCAAAGCAAGGACTTAGAAGTTATACAGATCCGAATCCGTTTCTGACCCTCTCATTTGCTAACAGGTCGTTCTAGCAATGGAAAAACAAACAGAAATCAACAGCAACAAGATCACATTGCTCCTATACTTCTTTTCTCCACTGGGCCCAGCTTATCTAGGGGACAGATGCTTCAGTGACCCCAGGACAGTGCTTAAGCCTTGCAGTCTGCACACACAGAACCGTGACTGTCCCATAAAGCCCTCTGTAACCTGTGCTCCTAGGTCATGTGGAACACAGGCCTTGGGACCGTCCCTCTAGCCTTATCCTATGGAATAGTCTCCAGGTCCTTAAGCTTACATCAGATGTTTGCCCACATGTCACTTGATCAAAGAACACGCCCCCATTGGAAAATGGCACCCACCTTCCCCCATCCCACCCAGGATTCCTAGATGGCTTCTCCTTTGATTTGTTTTCCACAGCCTTTAGAGGCACCAATACACCATCTAGTCATTTCCTGTACATTGTCTGAGTCCTGAACAAGGAAGGATATGCTAGGGCCAGGTTTTCATCTGCTGTATCCACAGCCCTAACCTAGTGCTTGCAATGCCTAGTTTGCTGCAGTGCCTATGTGGGTGGATACAGCCGACCACTAAGTATGTGCCAGGCACTTTACTGGGATGAGTTTTATATTTATCATACCAAGTAGATGGAAACAAAAAAGCAATGATACCGGGTGTCTTAGCTTAGAAGGAAGTTGACTTTTAGCACACTCGTATTTATGTAAGGCAGGAATTGTATCGCTCTAGTAGAACAACTTGTAAATTAATGCAGACAATTAACTCGCAGCAATGGATTACGTTTGAGTATTATTTTAGCTATTATTTTCTTATAGAACAAAATCCTCCCAATTCTCAGTGTTTTATAAATAATAACTTTATTCTGTTTCTCATATCTGTGGGTTAAGAACTCCAGTTCTGCTGATACCTCAGTTGCATGGGGCATTCACAAAAGCTTCTCAATGTCACTCAAAGTATGGAAGATGGCCTGGCACCACACACGTTAACACTTTTTTTTTTTTAATGGAGAACAAAATGAACTCAACCAAAGGATGCAGAAAGTCAGACCAGAGAACAAGATAAGAAAGGACTATCAAGATACTTAAAGCAACACTAGAATTCCCCCAAATACTTTCAGGGATTTTTTTTTTTGACTTTGACTTTGAGGGAATATGATACCTACACAGCAAAGGTCAGTAGGCTTCGCAGAAGAGCAAATCCCCAAACTTGATGATGCCACCTTTCACACACACATTATTGAGCCCTTAAAAATAAATTATACATGGAAAAAGAAAAAAAAAGTCCCAGGGCAAAGGTATAACGGGAAGTTAATTTTGTAATCAAACTCACAGAAAGTAGCTTTAAAATTAGCAGGCACTTAAGCCCAAGCCTTAAAGTTTTATACCAAAACAGCAACGTAATGAAAGGTAAAGGAGCCAAACAGGCAAAGCACATCTGGGCCATTTCATACATATTAAGGTGGGCCTAATATAACCTCAGAGTGAAGCAGAAAACAGCTGTGCAAGTGTCTTTAAAACAGAAGGCCCACTTTCAAAAGCATGCCTGCAGCCTCTCCTCTCACACTCCCCATTCTGCATTGATGGCGTTGGGGCAGGGAAGAAATAATCCAAGGAAGGGCAGAGAGGAATTTAGCTGTATTTGAAAAGCCAACTCCTGTCTGTCTCCTCGTGGTTTTACTTAAAAACATCTACGCCAGCGTCTATTAGACTCCTCCACCAATGGAAACACACTGGCCTCTCAGGGAGCAGACGTGCTCCTTCCCTTGCTGAAATACAGCCGAGCAAGATGCTGATCACAGAGGTGCACTAACGCCGATAATGTACATTTGATGCCCTCTGAGCGTTGGCGGTTTCATACGAGCCCAATGGGAAGCTGACGGGAGAATGCCGGCAAGGCTTGCCCAGCAAGGGCCAGGCCTATCTACTATGTAGTAGCATTTCATTTGTATTTTAATAAATAAAGCTTGCCTGAAGATCAGAGAGTGAAACAGCCCTACAGACCAGGCAGAGGTAACAAATTTAATCCCAGTAGCCGCACTAGTTGCCATAGAAACAGGGTGGTGCATACCTTTAATCCCAGTAGTACATGCCTTTAATCCCAGTGGTGCATGCCTTTAATCCCAGCCCTAAAGAGGGTTATAAAAGAGAAGGAAACAGCTCTCAGTCTCATTATCATTCTGAAATTCCTGGAGGCAGGATCGCCATTTCAGACTGAAGTAGAGGTAAGAGCCAGAGGCTGGTGGCTGTTTTGCTTTTCAGATCTTCAGGTTGAACCCCAATTTCTCTCTCTGAGATTTTATTAATCACACTTTACTACTATCCTTTCTTTATCTGCACTGGCAATGATTTTCATCTTTTATTTCCTCCTCCAGATCCTTAGACAGAGGCGAAATATTTGGAGAAGTCTGTTTCTGGTTCTAAAACTTATATGCTCTCAACTGAGCATGGTGGCATATCTCTATACTCCCAGGACTTGGAAGGTAGAAACAAAGGCAGCAGGAGTTCAAGGCCTGCCTAGGCTACAGAATGAGTTCAAGGCCAGCCTAGGCTACAGAATGAGTTCAAGGCCAGCCTAGGCTACAGAATGAGTTCAAGGCCAGCCTGAAGTTGAAATGCAGGAGTTAAAACTGATTTCTCCTTCCCTGTCCCCTTTGGGGTCTACAACTGAATGTCACTTTGAAATTTGTCTGTGGCAGTTGGCCTGTCAGTCATAAATGAAGGCCGAGGGTGCCTCCATTCTTTCTACGTAGATCACCCACACTTCACAAGAGAATCTGCTAACGTTCGCAGATGTGGGCAATTTGATTGGCTTTTGCACCTTCCTGAGCTGTTCACACTTGCTGCTTCCTCTGTGGGCAATACTCAAAGAAACACTATGATTATGGTTTTGATCTTAAAGACTCCCTCAAATCTTTGTGTTAAAGATTTAGTCCCCAGCATAACAGTATCCCAAGACGGAACATCTGAGAGATGCCTGAATCATGACTGCTGGGGCCTTAGGAAGGTATTTGCCAATTCATGGAGTCATGGTTTAATAGATTCTTGAGAGGTGATAGAAAGTTTAAGAGATAGCTGGAGAAAGTAGATCACATGGGATATGGCCTCAAAAGGTATATTGAGACCTTTGCCCCTTCCCTTTCACCATTCTCCCCAGCTTTCATGAGATGACCAGTATACTCTGCCACATGCGCCCCATCATAATATTCTGTCTCAGTACAGCCCAGAAACCTGGCCTCTAGTGAACTGAACATGGATGGAATCCTCCGGGGCAGGGACTCAAAACGAACCTTCCCTCCTTTAAGTTCTCACCTCGGGTATTGTGTTACAATAGGGAAAACACAACCATTTGCAGACTTGAGAACAGGAGGCCCTGGGCAGTTCCATTCCTCTCTCCTTTCCTGGAAACCTCTCTCTGAAAAACTCAGTGACTTGCAAATTCCCCCAACGTTGCATGAAGCATACTTAGGGTAAGCCTTGATGTTCATCACCCAAAACTCCATCAGAGAGGACAAGTTTTTGAAAGGCTTTCTGGCGGAGGAGAAACTGCAGCTCTGTGGAAGATCCCACACCAAGTAAGAGAGGAACAGGGCATGACTCACGGTTGCCTATCAGGCAGCCGTCCTGAGGAGGGCAGAATCAAAACAAAAGACTAGGCGTGGAATCTCCACCTCTATGAGTTGCTCCTACGAAGCACTGTTATCAGGCATTTATTGTTACAATAATGCTACTTACTAAACAGTGACACAGCCTCTGTGACATATAACACACATGGAAGAACAAGCTATTATTCCTCATGTGTCTGGCATCAGTTATAAACTCATTAGTCAGAGGACCATTGGCTAGGGCAACTGGGACTCTGCCCCGTCAGTCTCTCATCTTTCAGGAGGCTTGTCCAAGTAATTCTCATGGTAACGGCTAAAGAGTAGAAGTGAGCGAGTCCACTTTTAGATCTTCTAATATCCTTTTTCCCCAAAGAAGCAGTTCACTGAAGCCAGTTTCTCCAGCTTGCAGGAATCAGTCATTAAATGTGTGGTCACATTAAGAGCTGCCTATTAGCTCTCTGGTAGATTGAAATAAAAAATAAGAACTCAGTGCCTCCAGAGAACTGATGTACCACTGGCCCAGAGCAAGCTGCATGGCTGAGGTCAAAAGGAACAATCAGGAACATCATGTCTACAGGGGTCAACTCTTAAAGTGACACAGAGAAAGGGAATGAGCTAAAGAGTGGCAACCATGATGAACCATGAAAAAAAAGTGGGAACCATTTTTTTTTTAATTATCACAGATATTCAATAATGCCAGAACTAAGTGGTTTTCAGGTTCCACTTAGTGTGGGACCAGTGAAGTTCTTTTTTGTTTTTTATTAGGTCATTTGAAGTCTCATGCTGATTCTCCATGCTGGCAAACATTCTCCTTCTCATAAAGATTCATGTGGTCTTGGTGTTGCAAGAGCACTTTAAGTCTTTCCAAGGACAATGGATAATAAAAAGCAGGGACCTGTTTCGTAGCGTCTGCAAGTGCCAAAAGCTCTAGGGTTGGGATCACAACCATTGCAGAGATGGAAACATATCTGGGAAAGCGGAGAGGTGGAAGCCATCCAAAATCAAAGAGTTGGAAAGAGGCAACAGAAAGGTCAAGCACTTGGCTGCATCCTTCACACAATGGCTTTTGGGCATGCACCCAAGGGTGGATACAAGGAATGTGGGAAACTCAGGGGAATCTCCCCATCACTGTACTTAACACCTGGCCCCCTCACCTGTCACCTAAACATCCACAAATCGCATATAAATCTGCTTCCTGTTCATTATAGTCCATTACATATTCAGCAGGCATCTGTGTCCTGTGTCCTCTGCTGAAAGAGCCCCACTGCAAACTGTTAGCATGCAGAAGTCTCCGAGGAGGCGTCTAGAGGGGGAAAATAGTTCCCCCTAATAGTCCCATGGTTTTTATCCACAGATCCTCAGAATATATCATCACTTCATGGGATCTTACTGATCTATAGAGAAGGATGTGAGATTGCTTTGATTTTGGTGGATGCTATAATTCAGGGTCAGGAGGCCACAGAAGAGAAAAAAAATCCAGGTAAGATACTTGGTTGGATAGTGAGACTATTTCAATGACATCCCCGTAGGTTGACATTTAATCCCCAAATTCGAGAAGTATGAAAGAATACAACTCAACTTTTTATAGCACGCATCTTTCCAGAGTCAGCAGGGCAGTTGGCTGTAAAGTCAGGTATGATGGCAAGTTTAGAGTGTTACCTTGACAAGGCTAAGGGATGCCCGGACAGGCTAAGCTTCATTTCTGGATCTATGAGGCTATTTCCAGAAAAGTGCATCATTTCAACTGACGAGCTGACCAAAGAATTAACCTCACTGATGGGGGGTGGGTGTCATCCAACACATGAGGGTCTGAACAAGACAAAAAAAAAAAAAGGAAAATGGCAGCTCCGATTCCATGCCTAATGAGGTGATCAATCTGCACGTAGCTGGCACTCCTGGCCCCCAGGTCACCTGATCTACACAGGGGCTTTCCACCATTAGACCATAGATTAAGGCTTTGTTGCACCATCTGATTTCTTGATTCTCTGCTTGCCCATAATAGAGCAGAAAATATTTTCCCTTCAAAAATCACATAAACTAATTATCGTTTTTCTCTATGGAGAACTCTAAGAAACTAGAGTGTTCATCACTAGAAAGTGTGAAAAACAGGCTGGATCTTAAGAAAACTATCACTTCCACATAGAAATTATCACCAAAAGCAGCCACATAATCCCAAACAACTTGAAGGAAAAAGTCCCCTGTATTAGTTTCCAAAGGTTTCCATCACAAAGTAACACAGGCTAGTTGTTTATGGTTCTACCATCTACAAAGAACAAATAACTAGACTAAATCTGATTGTTTAAAGGGTCATGCTCCCTTTGGGGACTCTTGTCTCTTCTGCCTTCTGGTGGCTGTAGGCATTCCTCAACCTATTCCCATCCTTCTTCAGTCTTCGTGGCTGTTGCTTTCCAGACCTTCTCTACTCAGTGTGTCAATCTTTGTCTTTTGTAATCATCGTATAAATGTTCAGGATCCAAGATAATGTCTCTAACTCAGCATCTGTAACTGAATCACAGATCTGCACAGATGCTGCGAAGGTTGATCTTTATTGTCAACTCGGCTGCCTTTGTCACCACAGAAGCTGGCCTCTGGGGGTGTGTCTAGGTGTTTCACTGAGGAAGGAAGACCCTCCACAGATGTGGACAGCATTATCCCTTGGAGGAGAGTCCTGGAATGACTGAGAGGGAGAAAGCACAACAGAAGCAGATTGCATCCGCTGTGCCTTCTGACTGCAGGTGTGATGTGACCTGCTGCCTCTGGCACCTGCCACCATGACTTCCCTGCCATGCTAGACTGCACCATCAGTCTAGGAGTCAAAGAAATTTTCCCTTAGCTGCTTCTTTCAGGTATTATAGAAACAAGAGGCTAAAAAACACCCCTACATCCCCAAAGGCAGCACCGCTGGCTATGGGCATTAGGACCTTTTATCTTTGTGGACATTATTCAGCATAAGGACCAGCTTGAGTGATCTTATATAGAATCTTCATATTTGTTCCATAATGTCTTATATTTGTCCCATTTTCCTCAACACATTTCCCATTTGTAACACAGGATATGCCTAGTCTATTTATCAATGCAGTTATCTCACATAGCAAAGGCAATTTTGTTATAAGTATGCAAAAATATACACAGACTTTCGGGTTATGGGCAGTTTTATTCCATGTTCCCTTGACAAACTACTGTTTTAAACATTTACAAATTAATCTGTCCTCTTTGGCTTCCCCAAAGGATCTGAGAATGAAGTAATAGCTCCAACAAATACTTTGTTATGTAAACTTCTATGACATCAGGTCCCATTTTACATCTTTGGAGCCAAATCAAGCAAAATAATAACTGTGAATTTTGTAGCTCTTTTTAAAAAATATACGACCAAGGTTTCTGACAACCAGTAAGAGCAACATTATGATAGCACATTGTTTAAATAAATAAACCCATATTTACCCCGCTTGAGAAAGGTCCATAAAAATCAAGTAGAACTTCTTATGGAGATAATTGACAAGCCCCATGAGTGGGAGGAAGAAGTTCCGTGAGCCACCAGGGGGCATATGTCAGAATCTGAAGACCTATGACTAAGCAAGATAGGCATGTAAGAGTTTTCAAGACCTCAAGTGTCTACAGAAAAGGGATTTTGTTCTCACTGTGACTCCTTTTTCAATGCATGTTGCACTCCTGCCTTTTAGGGTATCCCCAGATCCCCTCACTCATCTCTCAGACTTCACAGGTGCTCTTCTTTATTTTTGGACATGCTGCTTTCAGGCAAGCTGCATTCCAAAAACTAAGTCAGATTTCATTATGACCCTGCTCAGAGCTGGGTTGGCTTCTCAAACTAATGAAGACAGGCCTTGTGCTTGCCGATTAGAAGAAAGAATGTTAAAATGTCTATAGTACAGAAAGTGATCTAAGATGGAATGAGCCCCAGCAAAACTCCAACCACATTTTGTTTAAAGAAAAGTATATTTAAAGTGCTAAAATTCACATGAAACCAGAAAAGACCACCATAGCCAAAATGATCTGGAATGAAAGAATGGAGCTGGAAGTATATGTTACCTGACTTCGCAATACCAGTCTGACTAGATTTGTTAACCTGACACACTAAAGTTATTGGTAAGAGGAACCCCAGTTGATAAAAGGCCTCCATTAGATTGGCCCAGAGGCAAGTTTGTGAAGCAGTTTCTTGATTAATGATTACTATCAGAGGTCCCAGCTCACTGAAGTGATAACACTCACAATCCTGAATAGTTTAAGATGGCAGACTAAATAGGCTATGGGAAACAGGACAGTAAGTGGTGTTCCTCCATGGCTTCTGTTTCAGTTCTGGCCTCAAATTCCTGCCCCAACTTCCTGCAGTGATGAGGTGAGTCCTGAGAGTTGCAAGCTGAAATAAATCTTTCCTCCCCGAGTTGCTTTTGGTCATAGTACTTTTTCACAAGAACAGAACCCTAAATAAGACAACAGCAAAATTATAGTAATCAAAAACAGTCTGGCAATGTCATAAAAGTAGACACCTAGACCAACGGAATAGGATAGAAAGCCCAGAGACAAATCTCTGTTTACTATAAACTGACTTTCAATAAAGCTCTATGAACACATAAGTTAAAAATAAATTCTAGTCAATAAATGATATCAGAGCAATTAAATATCTACATACAAAAGTGTAAGATTATAGTGCTATCTAGTACCATATACAAAAACCAACCAAAATAGATGAAACACTTAAATAGAAAAAACTGATAAAATTTTTCTTCTAGAGTAAAATTTTCCTATACTGTATTTTCAGCTCCAAAAATTTCTTGCAAGCTCCTGACACACATTTCTAGCAGGAAACTGCACTGGTGGGGAGTCCTCATTTACCTGGCAGTGATGAACCTCCTGGTCACCTATACTTGAATGTTATATGTCCACATGTCTCGAAACATGGAATATTCTGTGGAGGATGAACTTCTGGACCATGGAAATTGTTTTAACAATGAAGAAGAAAGCCACTTCAAAGAAACCATGATTTAGAAAGCATCAAGAGCTGGGAGAGCACACAGATGGCAAGAAGATCTAACTACAGAAAGTCACCTGACCCTGAGGTCTTAACTGAACAACTGCCATGTCACCTATGAAAAAGAATCAGTGTGTGTGCGTCATGATTGAACTGTGTAGCTACAAACTGACTACATTTTCCAGTTATAACTAAGAGGTTACTCCAGGGTGGACTAGGGGCCATTGTCAGAAAGGAATTTTAAAAATAAAAAACTAATTCAAAAGAAATAAATGGTCATGAGAAGCCAAGGCAGACATGGAGAAGTCATTAGCTAGTAGTAAATTGTGTGGATACACATGTCCTCCTGATGTGGAATACCCCTCTGTATGCTCTGAGTATGTTTTATTGCCATTGGTTAATAAAGAAGCTGATTTGGCCAATAACCAAGCAGAACAGAGTCAAGCAGGAAATCCAAACAGATATAGGGAGAAAAAAGGGTGGAGTCGGAGAGACGCCAGTAGCCCCTGGGGAAGCAAGATATGAGGTAATAAGCAGCGAGCTTCATGGTAAAACATAAACTAATAGGAATGGGTTGGTAGAAATTATATAAGCTAGTTAGTAATAAGCCTGAGCTAATAGGCCAAACAGCTTGTAATTAATATTAAGCCTCAGAGTGGTCATTTTAAAAGAGGCTGAGGGACCCAACAGGATGAGAGACCTCAAGTTATATCCTCCTAGAATGTTTAATCTAGGAGAGTCTTCAAGCAGGAATTGCGACAATTTTTGAAGATTGTATATGTACAATAAATTCTAAATAAGACTAATACAGAATCGCAATTCTCAACAACTATCTTGACTGAAACTCATTTATAGAGGTAACAAAGCTCGTTGAAAGAGCAGACCTGAGACCTGTGTTTTTACCAAGTCATCCAGCATATCCTGGCACACAGAGATGTTTAAAGGTCACAGATACACAGCACTGGTTCTCAAACCTGGATCCCATTGGAAGTTCAGTATTATTGATTCTGATGGGCATGGGGAAATGTGGTGCCAATCCCAGCACTAATGAGGCTGAAACAAGAGGATTGCCATGAGTTTAAAGCAAGCTTGAACTACGCATCAAGTCAGCGAGTCTTCTCTGTCTCTATCCCTCCTTCTCCTTCTCCTCCTCCTCCTCTTCTTCTTCTTCTTTTTCTTCTTCTTCTTCTTCTTCTTCTTCTTCTTCTTCTTCTTCTTCTTCTTCTTCTTCTTCTTCTTCTTCTTCTTCTTCCTCTTCTTCTTCTTCTTCTTCTTCTTCTTCTTCTTCTTCTTCTTCTTCTTCTTCTTCTTCTTCTTCTTCTTCTTCTTCTCCCCTCTCTCTCTCTCGATATAATAGACACACACACACACACATAATCCCCCAGAATAAAATTGGCTCGAATGTACTTGGACACCAAGATTTGAAAGATCCCCAGAGGCTGAGAATCATTGAGTGTAAAGAAGAGTTGGTCTCCCCTAAGAATGATAAGGAAGAGTTGCTGTCCCCTAAGAACTGATATCTATGTGTTTAAAAACCCAGGCAACCAGAATCTGAAATCCTTATACCTATCTCCCTTGTTTAAAGATGGAGTCCATGAATTGGCTAATTGCTTTAAACACAGTTCATAAACTATTATTCTTTGATCCCAAGACTCACACTGAATGTGTAAGTCAATGTTAGCTGCCCTCATTGCATCCATTTACTTGTTTATTTATTTTCAGACCAGCTCTCTCAATTCCCATGCTGGCTTGTAACTTTCTATGTACTCGAGGATGACCTTGAAGTTCTGATCTGTTGCCTTCCACTCCTATAAACTTGGAATATAGGTGTGCACCACCACACCCAGATTGTTCACTGGTAGGTGTCAAACTCAGGGCTTCATGTATGTTATACAAACTCCTTATCAACGTAAATACCTCCCACAGCCCTACACACTATTGTGGCCACATACCCACCTTGCTCCTGGACAAAGTTACCCATCCCATGTCAGCCACATCATCTTCATACAACTGTCCCATAAATTCCCAGTGAGATAGCTACAGATGTCTGGCTCAACTCTTCATGTTAATAATTAGACATTATTTTACTCATTGTAAGTGGATTATAAATTACTCACGATACTCTATTGTATATAAAAGTAAGGAGAATTGATTATGTTTGAATCTGGCAAGGCGAGAGACGGCATCTTAGGTGAAAAATTAACACTGTCTGCCACTGGCCATGGGGCTAGTTTTGGGTTACTGCAGAGTAGCTTTGGATGTGACCCACAGATCAGGGGGACACTTTCCCTCTGAGTCGTCTCAATGAGGTGAAATTTCCATATGGGCCCCAGACTTGTGTTACAGACAAACCTCTCCTATCATGTTCTCTCATCGCCGTCCACAGATTATCATGATACTTTCTGGAAAGGCACAAAGCTACCGAATAAGCAAAGGCTCACATGAACATGCAGGCATCAGAATGTTCTTCCAGCTGGCCAAAGACAACAAAAGCAAAGGAGATATTAAAGTAGAGACCAGTATCAACCTCTGCAATGGGAGGGTGAGGAGAAACAGAAGGTGGGGGCACTGATATGATAGTATACATAAGTGACCCCAAAAATTCTACCAGGGAACTCTTATAGCTGGTAATCATCTTCAGGAATGTGGCAGTATACAAGATTAACTCAAAAAAAAATCAGTAGCCCTCCTATACACAAATGACAAATCGATCAAGAAAGAAATAAGAGAAATATTATCCTTTAAAATAGTCACAAATATTATAAAATATCTTGGTGTAACTAACCAAACAAGCAAAAAAAACTGTATAACAAAAACTTTAAGTCTTTGAAGGAAGAAACTGAAGAAAATATCAGAAAGTGGAAAGATCTCCCATGTTCTTGGATAGATAGGATTAATATAGTAAAAATGGCAAAGTTATGGAAAAGCAATCTACAGATTCAATGCAATCCCCACCAAAATACCAGCACAATTCTTCACAGACCTCAAAAGAACGATACTCAAATTCATGTGGAAAAATTAAAAACTCAGGATAGCCCAAACAATCCTGTACAATAAAGAAATATCTGGAGGCAAAACCATCTCTAAATATTCTAGAGAATAATCTAGAGGCTGGCTCCTTTCAGAACTTTCTTTTTCAGTAAAAAAAAAATGGCATCAAGAAACTTATGATTTTCCTGAAGTTAATACAGTTAGAAATTTGTTTAAGAATGTTTGTCCTCTAAAAGGAGCTTCTTTCCTAATGTGGGATGTCCTTCTATGTGGGCTGTCCTTCTATGCACATGTTGCTTTTATTGGTTGATGAATAAAGCTGTTTTGGCCAATGACTTGGCAGAACAAAGCCAGGTGGGAAATCTGAACAGAGATATATAGAGATGGTAGGCGAAGTCAAGAAGATGCCATGTAACTGCAGGAGACAGACGTTGGAACCTGACCAGTCAGCCACAGCCTCATGGTAATACTTTGATTAATATAAATTGGTTAATTTAAGATATAAGAGATAATTAGCAATACACCTAAGTGACTGGCCAAGTGATGCTGTAATTAATATAGTTTTTGTGTGATTATTCAGGTCTGCGTATCCGGGAAACAAATGAACAACCTCCATTAACAAAAGAGCACCCACTGTCTGGAATGAATCCACATAAGACCTAAAACTTTCCAAAAGACAGAATGGTTCATCAGGGTTCCTGTTTCACAGAGGAAACTGCCAGACATTCTGCAGGACACAGAAGAAAACAGCTGATGAAATTTGCCAGTACAAGGCAAAACAGATCTTCAAATTCCCTGCTTCATGGAAAAGTCTGCCAGACACTATGGGCCTGTAGGCTGAAGATGGATGTCACAAAGTTACAGATGAACTTTGAATGATCGTCCAGGCAATGAGATGTCTCTGTAAATTCTAGAGTTTTAATTTAAGTTGCTTACAATACACTTCCTGTTTACTTAGGTAATATTACATCCTTCTGGGGTCTTTAATGGAGTTGAATACTGATATTTATAGTTTTTCTAGATATGATAAAAGATAAAATAAATAGGAAGCTTTAGACTCACAAAGAAATATTATAACTGTAATTCTTGCTTGTTACCTGTTCTGTTATATGTAATTTACTATGTTAAAGTTAAAGCCTTCCTTTTTAACCAGACAGAAAAGGAGACATGATGTTGGATATCCTTCTGTACATGTGCTGCTTTTATTGGTTGATGAATAAAGCTGTTTCAGCCAATAGCTTAGCAAAGAAAATCCAAGTGGGAAATCTGAACAGAGATATATAGAGAGAGTAGGTAGAGTCAAGGAGATACCACATAGTTGTTAAAGAAGAAAGAAACCAGAAAACCTTACCAGCAAATCACAGCCTCATGCCTATTCTGGCATCCATGAGTACCAGCTATGGATGTGGTACACAGACATACATGGAAACAAACTCTTGTATACTTAGTTTTTACAGATTAATATTAAAGCTGCAGAAGAAATACCATTAAAATGGCAGTTTTTTTTAAAGCCAACTTACATAGGCAAACTCATTAAAATAACATCAGGTCAATGATTCTTGAAAACCATGAAAGCATGGAATAA
This sequence comes from Chionomys nivalis, assembly GCF_950005125.1. Taxonomy (NCBI): domain Eukaryota; kingdom Metazoa; phylum Chordata; class Mammalia; order Rodentia; family Cricetidae; genus Chionomys; species Chionomys nivalis. Next base: position 32,596,891 of record NC_080093.1, read on the forward strand.
TATATTTCAATAAGTAACTGTCAACTAAAATTATTACATACAGCAAAGAAAGTCTTAAATGGGTATATAAAGGCTTTCTAAAGGCAGCACAGACAAAAGCAACTGATGACCAGCATGCCAGCAAAACAGAAGATCCTTGAAACAATCCAATCCCCCCAAAAAGACAGTCACTATACAAGAACATGGGATAGAATAGAGCTCATGAGGGAACAGAGTGATAAATGAGAACTAAGGAATGATCAACATATCCAATGCAGTGAAACACTTAGTACTTAATAGTAGTGAGGGACAGGGAAAAGAATAGATAGGGTGCAAACCAACCAGAAAAACAATCTAGAAAATTACAGGACTCGTCAAATAGCTCCCAACAATACCTCTAAATATCAATTATTTCCTTTCTCTGAGAGATGTAGACTAACTGAATGGATCAAAATTCAAGATCCAACCATTTGCAGCTCATAAGGGCAACACCTCAGTGGCAAAGGCTCACACAGGATGAAAAGACGATGGATGGAAAATATGTATAAAGCAGTTGGAAACAGAAATGCTGTAGCCACTCTTACAATCAGTAAAGCCAATCTCCATGCAACGTTAGCCAAAAGAGATTAAGAAGATCACTACTTATTAATAAAGTCTATAGTCTGTCAGGATGAAATTATTATAAAAGTACATACATAAAATCATAGTGTACCTAATTTCATAAGAAACACTACTAGAAATAAGTGGAAAGGTAGGCTCACATACAATAAAAAAAATAACTTCAATACCCCATTCTTATCAATCCATATATTGTCCAAACAAGAAAATCAACAAAGAAACTTCAGACTTAAGCCATTTCACAGAGTAAATGGACTCAAAAGGCATCTATAACTGTTTCACCAAAAGTGATAGGAAACACACTCTTTTTAGGATGCTATGGAACCTTCCCTAAAACATGCCATGTGCCGGGAAGAAGTCCAGTAATAATAAATAATAAGAGTAAATTAATTTTCTATAACTAATTAGATCATAATGGAATAAAAGTGTAAGACAAAGGCAATACTATAAAACACATGAAAACTAGATAGTATACTCCAGATTGGATAGCAGGTCACTGAGGAAATCATAGAGGAGGTAAAAACATTTCTAGAATCAAATTAAAGTAAAAATACAACCAAATAGAACCTTTGGGATACAGCAGAGGTAGTTTTTAAGAGGCAACAGAATAGCTTTAAGAACCTGTATCAGAAATTCAGACAAATCTCAGGCAGCCTAATGTTATTCCACGAGGATTTAAAAGACAAGAAAAACAAACAAAATCAGTAGATGGAAATACCTAATAAAGAACCAGGGCAGAAATGAATGACAGAGAGACAGAAACTAACAGGACAACATGAAGAATAAAGGAAACAAACAGTGGGTTCGTCGGAAAGAAAAATGATATCCACAAACCCTTAGCCAAATTAACAAGAGGCAGCAACACAAATTAACAAAACCCAGAGGTGAGAAGCGAGGATACCATGAAAGACACTAACAAAACCAGAGGATCATTAGACGGCAAGAGAAAGCCTGCCAAAGTAAGTTATAAGTAAGTTAAGCAGACATGAGAATCAGTGAAATTGAAGTAACGATAGAGAACACGCAGGACCTGGGAAATGAGTCAGTGGATAAAAGCACCCACAACCAAGCCTGCCGACCTGAGTTTGACCCTTGGAACCCATGTGGTAGGAGGAGAGAATCAATTCTTGTCAGTTGTCATATGACTTCCATACTTGCTCCATGGCACAAATAAATTTTAAAAAACTGATCTTTCTACATTTTGAGTCCAGGACCTGACTCATCATTGCATGAAAGTTGAAGGTGCTGCGTTTGGGTCCACAGTTATTTAATGATGCCTGAAGACCATGAGAACAAAGCTAGCACGGGCTATGCAGGAAGACCTTGTCTGAAAAAAATCAAACAAACAACACAAGTGAGAGACTTGAATTCTATCCCAGGCCCATTTACCAGTTTCACGAGAACTGGGGCAGTCACTAAGTCCTCCAGACTTTGGTTCACTCCTTATGAAATGGGAATGATATCTTCTTCCCTGCTGGATGCTGGAGGCTGGATGCAGACCTACCTACAGTGCGGCTGCCCTGGCACTTTGCACTCTTCCTTCCTTCTTTGACAAAGTAGCCAGTGAGAGCCTGCTTCTTTGGACCAGCAGCTTCATCTCCAAGGGTGCTTTACCCATGATTACCTCATACATATTCAGGTAATATCAGCAGTAGATGACTATGGGCTTAGCAAGGTGGATCACAAGGGATGAGTGCAGAAAATGGCCAGTACTGCAGTAATTTCGTGTTACCCATTTCGGTCCTCTGAATACGCCATGCTTCAACACCTGTGTCTTTACGTAGCCTTGTTTTGAAGTATTCCCACCATCAGATCTTGTCTTCTCACCTAGGGAGTCTCTCCTAGAAGTTGGAATCCTCCTTTGTCTTTTCTTTGGAGGTTTATCTTTATTTTATGAGCATCTGCCTGCATATGTGTTTGTATACTATACTCGTGCCTGGTGCCTGTGAAACCCAAAAGAAGGGGTAAGATTCCACTAAAACCGAAGGTCCAGATAGTTGAGCCACCATTTGGGTGCTGAAACTAAGCCTGAATCGTCTACACAAACAGCAACTGCTCTTGACCACTTGGCCCTCTCTCCAGCCCACCTGTGTCTTTCTGGATGGCTGGTTGGTACTGTGATTGATTGTGAAAGAGAACATCAGATGTGAAGGGTTTCATTTAACCTGATAATTTCAAGTTTGCACCTCCTCTATAGTGCCTTCCAGTGCTATTGTTAAACCATTCATTAAGCCGATATATTTGAAAGTTCTGGAAATGCCCTAAAATATTTCTGAAAAGAGTCGTGTTATACAGAGAACTTTCCCATTGAGTCTGTGATTCCTTGCCACTCTTCTATCCCCCAAATCCTACAAAAGCTGAAGTGATTAAAGCTAAGAAAATAATTCGTATGAAGAATAAGATCTATTTAATATTCAATAGAGTCATCCAGAAAAGACATAGAGAAATCCCTTTGCAGCTTGGATGGGCCCAAAGAGTCGATCCCTCTTGTTGAGTCTGGGAAAACTGGGATGACAGAATCCCAAGAGTGAAGTGTTGGTTGACAGAGACCATGGCAAAGAAGGGATACTGCCCGGGACAGGGCAGTGACTGTGGAAAGACAGCTGCAGGGCCTTGTTCTTAAAGGCCACGGGGTTAACAAGTCAGGCGGACTGATGGCATCTTGTAGGACACGGTGGAGAGCATCAAAGTGTGCTCTGTAAATCATCTGCTAATGACTCCCCTTGAAGCTGCTTCAAAGGCAGAAGACTCAGCCCAGGAGTGATGGCCCTATGCCAAAAAAACAGGGTTCTGCTTTCTAGCCTCTGTGGACAACAGCCGCAAAGGACACCCAAAAGAACATCTGCAGAATTCAGCACGAATAAACACGAGAGATTTTGTCTACTTTTGTCACAATAAAATGCTTTGGCCTGGGTCACTTGCAGATAGGGACAGTTTCTCTCAGTTTTGGAAGCTGAGGAGTCTAAATTCAGGGTGCTGGCAGGCTGCTTTATGGTCCTAAGGTGATACCTCAAGATATACCCTCCAGAGAAAGGACAGCAGTCCTTGAATGGCAGAAGAAGAGAGGGGAAACCTGCTATCATACTCCATCAAGCCTGTTTGGAAAAGCAAAAGGCTCCATTCAGAGAAGAAGAGCACCCCCAGCCTAATTATCTCATCGAAGCCCTACCTCCTAACACTATCACGTTGGCAGCGGCTCAGTTTTGGGGTGAACACATTCAAGTTGTAAGCATGACAGAAGTGGCCATTGCTCTGACTCTCTTTAGTAGGGATGTTGTACCCCTTCCTTTAAACATGTCTTACACATGTGCTCATGTCAGTGGACATACAGACAACCTTCATCAAATATTAATAATATTGACAATAATATTAGCCCTCAGAGTTTATGAAAATTTTGTTTGGACAAATACTGTTGTGCGCGTCTCTCTCGTTTAATATCTGCTGTGCAGCTGTATTATTCTTGGTGAGGGTAAGAAAAGTAGAACTTTTTACTTTAAGCACTTTCTACTTTTCTAGGAACATGCATGATGGCTAATTTAATTTTCTTTTTGCTTTTTAATTGTGTGTGTGTGTGTGTGTGTGTGTGGTGTGTGTGCGCGCGTGCTTGCCATAGCACACCTATAAAGGTCAGAGGGCAACTCTGTGGAGAGAAGATTACTTAAGCTAGGGGCGGCCTGTGTGAGCAGAACCATCCTGTAGGGTCCGGGCTGCTCAGAATAAACAGAGAGAAGAAGGTCCAGAACTCAGGCAATCTTAACTCTGCTCTCTGCTGCCATGATGTGAGATTCTCTCAGACCCTCCCTCCACGATGCACTGAGACCTTCAAACCGCAAGCCAGCAAAAATAAGCTCTCCTTTTCAGCTATTCTTTGGATGTTTTATCTACAGTCATGAGAGGCCTGACACACACATTTAACACCAGAAAAAAAAAAATAACAGGATTTGAACTCACAGGTGCTCAGTGCGCAGAGCAGACCCCAGGACTTCAGGGGGACTCATCTGAAGATGTCATTAACGTTGCCAGCTCTTAACCTACACTCTTAAAACCCTAATGGGCCAAATCACCCAGCCATTGCCTAACAGGCCTTGGCAGAATGTTCTCTCCGTGGTTACTTGTTTCTTCCTGGGGTCATTCCATTCACATCCCATCCTCTGCTGACTGTAGAAGAGAAGGCTGCAGAAAAGAAGGCAGCTACTAGACGCCTAAGGAGGTCGGAGTGAACCTTGCTCTGTTCCTGTTAAGGAGCTGAATCCAGGTACTGGAGGCTCCAGCTACAAGGCTCTAGACTCTGGTTACATCACCTTCCTTTTTCTTAAGACTTAGTAAATTATTTTAATTGGATGCCAAATGACTGGTAGAATTTCAAATCAGTTTAAAGCATATGAGACTTGGCCAATATAGCTAGGAGGTAACTTATATGTCACGTAGGAACTATTTAGGCATTTGGGGTAGGTTTGTTTCATGGAAGCTAGGGACACTATGCAAATATGACATACTTTCCCTAATCGCATACCATAGTTACAGTTCCTAGGTGTCTTGACAAATCAGTGCCACCCCTAGTTTTGTACCTCTAAAAAAGAGGTTCTCTAAGGAGAACTCCATTCAGAATTTTCTAAAGCCTCTGCCAATCTCTTAGCAGCTGCAAAAATGAGAGTCGATAAAACTAGAATGATCGTACTGAAATGAAGCGAGTTTTAACTTCTGCAAGGAGCACAGGCTGTACTCTTTCAAATTGCTTGTCCACTCTTCTCATCTTGGAAGCCTACTAGACTTAGCAAGTATTACTCACACCGCGTGGAAAATGTATTGATGTATTTATAGAATGCTGGCAACTTTTGATTTGTTGTTTGGGAATGATATGATTCTCCCCACTACATAATGCACAGGCCCCTGCTCCTGTCCCTGTCCCACGCTCTGCCGGCATTCTCTGGCTACTGTGCTCACTTCCTCACTGCTCAAGCAAGCGTTTAAAATCACTTCCACATTGGCTTCTGATGTCTGCCAACAGAGGACAACATCTGAAGCCTTTTCCTATCAGCCTGTGGGGACCCAATTTTATCGTCAGCAGCTCTGATCTGTATTCATTCCCTTTAACCTCTGCCTCTTCTCTGAACGGAAACCCCATCCAATACCCAGGTCCAAACAAGATCACAGCACCTCTATGCATGCAGAAACCTTCTTAAGTTGATCCTGATCCTGGCTACCTGGGCAGTGATGAATTTACAAGTACCAAACTCAGGTAGAGCTTGAAGCAGAAAATGGGAGTGATCTGTGACCGTGGGTGAATGCATCCAGACCCTCCTGCAGACAGTTCCAAAGGTTTATTTCTGCACAACATGTAAGGTCATGGAGGTTTGTTTTGTGTGGTGTGTTTTTTACTTCATTTTGGGGATTAGGATCTCTTGTGAACCAGGCTAGTCTTAAATTCAGTATGTAGCTGAGGATAACCTGGGCTCCTGCCACCACCTTTCCATTGCTGGGTGTATGGACATGTACCACCATCACCAGTGCTAAGCCATGGTTCAAGAGGGAGGCATTACTGATACACTGTGGGCAAGGGCTGTGAGCAAAAATTCCCCAGCCTGGAATTAACAGGAAAAAAATCCTGCATTCTACTGCAGCAGATTCTCCAGTAACTCCAGAAGTCTGACCTCAAGTGATCCAGGGACCCAGAAATGCCACCACATTATAGGCAAGAAGGCCACACCATCCACTTTTAAAATAATCTTTAGGTCCTACCTGACAGTCTTCAAGAATCAAGGTGTACCACATACACAGCTTCTGCAGTAATTGTCTTATGTCTAAAAACACTTAAGACTTTTAAATATCTTTAAAAACAATCTGGATTGAGGCGATTCCCCAGTCTCTTTATAAAACAATACTTGTCAAACACTAAGTCACCAAAGGTAGATGGATCAAGTAACTGAGCAACAGACAGGAAGTTAGTATTTCTGTATTGATTCCTATTAACACTGAAGAACCTGGCTTCTTTCAGTGCTGATGACTGGGGTTAAAATGAGTTATCCTAAACATACTCAAACGCTAAAAATACCATTCTATTACTCGAAGTGACTTATATTTTTAGAACAAAAAAGACTTAAAAAAACATTAGTGGAATCTGCTCAGTTCAGAAGAACTACTTTTCAGTGGACCAAAGCCACACTGCTGCTTTTTCTGCTTTAACATTAAGCAACAGTCAAGCAAGACTTAACAAGAGCGAAGAGCCCATTAGGACCGTTCCTTGGGGAAGAATGGGTTTGAAAACCTAAAGTGGCAAGTTGGATTTCAACACAGACAACCAGAAGTCAGCAGATTCAGAGAATGGAAAGGACACTGACCGTGTGGGGTAAGAACTCAGTCACTCTGGTTTGTAGTTGACAAGCGATACGTGGATTGGTTAGAAATTGGCAGAGTGGTAAAAGAGAGAATCACCCTTAGAACTCATGGAGTACTGGACCAGCATGAAAGCCTCCAGCTGGTTCATTTAGACCCATCATTGCTCGAATGAGTAAGCTGAGGGTTAGGGAATAAAATGGACTGGCTTATGCAAATCCATACAGCCAATAAGGAGAGCTAGACCCACAATCCAAATCCCCATTGCTCTGCATAACCCACATTAAGGTGCTTATTCTTGTAGGGTTTAGGTGCGTGTCTGCGTGTATGTGTGTGTGCGTGCGTGCGTGCGTGTGTGTGTGTGTTGAGTTTTGGTACATGTACACATGTGTGAGTATGCTTGGAAAAGTCAGAGGTTGACCCCGGTGGCTGTCTTCCTCTATCACTTTCAATCATATTCTTTAAGACAGGTTCTCTTGCTGAATCGGGAGCTCACCAAGTCAGCAAGACTAGATAGCCAGCAATTCCAGAGATCATTCCTCCCTATTCTGGGGTTAGAGATGTCTGACACAGTACCTAGCCTTTTCTATACTTTTGGGGAATCTGAACTCAAATCTTTGTGCTTGCACTGATGTAGCCTTCTCTCCAATCCCTGGTTTATCTACTAGGTGTTTGTTCATTTGAGACAGGGTCTTACTGTGTAGACTAGGCTGACCTCAAACTCTTGGCAACCCTGTGCCTCTGCCTCTTGAGAACTGTTTTTACAAACACACATGGCTATTTATGGAGTTAGGGAAATTCTAAGACTAGAAAAAGAAGTCAGATCTTAGGATACAAAAGAAAATATGATTTCCCTGATCGCTAAGGAACTTGAGCATGATCAATACAACTTTAAGATACCATCTTACACCTGTCAGAATGGCTAAAATCAAAAACACCAATGATAGCCTTTGCTGGAGAGGTTGTGGAGAAAGGGGTACACTCATCCATTGCTGGTGGGAATGCAAACTTGTGCAACCACTTTGGAAAGCAGTGTGGCTGTTTCTCGGGAAATTCGGGATCAACCTACCCCTGGACCCAGCAATACCACTCTTGGGAATATACCCAAGAGATGCCCTAACATACAACAAAAGTATATGCTCAACTATGTTCATAGCAGCATTGTTTGTAATAGCCAGAACCTGGAAACAACCGAGATGCCCTTCAATGGAAGAATGGATGAAGAAAGTATGGAATATGTACATATTAGAGTACTGCTCAGCAGTAAAAAACAATGACTTCTTGAATTTTGCATGCAAATGGACAGAAATAGAAAACACTATCCTGAGTGAGGTAAGCCAGACCCAAAAAGAGGAACATGGGATGTACTCACTTATATTTGGTTTCTAGCCATAAATAAAGGACATTGAGCCTATAATTCATGATCCTAGAGAAGCTAAATAAGAAGGTGAACCCAAAGAAAAACATATAGACATCCTCCTGGATATTAACCTTCATCAGGCGATGAAAGGAGACAGAGACAGAGTCCCACATTGGAGCACCAGACTACAACCCCAAGGTCCAAACCAGGAGCAGAAGGAGAGAGAGCACGAGCAAGGAACTCAGGGCCATGAGGGGTGCACCCACATACTGAGACAATGGGGATGTTCTTTCGGGAACTCACCAAGGCCAGCTGGACTGGGTCTGAAAAAGCATGGGATAATACCAGACTCACTGAACATAGCGGACATTGAGGACTGCTGAGAACTTAAGAACAATGGCACTGGGTTTTGATCCTACTGCACAAACTGGCTTTGTGGGAGCCTAGGCAGTTTGGATGCTCACCTTACTAGACCTGGATGGAGGTGGGAGGCCCTTGGACTCCCCACAGGGCAGGGAACCCTGACTGCTCTTAGGGCTGATGAGAGAGGGGGAGTTGATTGGGGGATGGGGAGGGATATGGGAGGCGGTGGCAGGGAAGAGACAGAAATCTTTAATAAATAAATTAATTAATAAAAAAAACAAAAGAAAATATGATGAGATGCCATTGTTTCTCTACAAATACCTTCTTTGTGAAAGATCTTTATGAAAGCTGGGATGAAAGTTAGTCATTTTTTAGCAATATTAGACATTTGTGATAAGGAAGGGAAGGAAATACAAGACTGAGAAAATAAACACATTTAGCTTCAACTTTGCACTTGAAGTAATGACAACAGTCCACATAGAAGTAACATGTTCATCACAAATGTGCAACCATACACATGTGGGCCCAAGAAATAGAACTTTTCTGTGTGACGTAGAAAATCACAATTTATGCATTTTCATACATTGTCATACCTGTGAATGACAGTGGGCGCTCTGTCTACCAGGTGGGAGTGGGCACTCTGTCCACTGGGTGGGAATGGCGCTCTGTCTACCGGGTGGGAGTGGGTGCTCTGTCCACTGGGTGGGAGTGGGAGCTCCGCCCACCGGGTGAGAGTAGGTATTCCAAACTCTCCATTGGCCTAGGTCTCAACTAAACAGGTTCTCACTTGACTTTTGGGCTAATCTATAGAATTTTTTGTCTATAGCATTCTCTGCCGCCCAGGCTGTTTTAACTGTCCAGGCAAGCAAAGAATGACCATGTCTGTAAGGGGTGTGATCCTGAAACTGAGAAGGAAAAGGTAGTTCGGCAACTCCCTTTACATCTGAGCCAGAAACAAGCCACGGAGATAATACGATCAAATAATAACACATTATACTTTCAGTTCAATGCTTTGGTATGAAATATATGTAAGATGAAAGAATGAAAGTATTAAATAAAAAATTCCGTTTTTCCAAATATGTACTTTATTGTGTCTAACAGTAAAGATGCATTTTTAGAGGGCATCAAATTTCTTTACAAAAATATATCCATGTCTATTTTCCAAATTCATTAATAAAATGTAACTTTACGTGATTTATATTATTTTGTAGGTTTTTCTTTATCTTTTTTTTTACTTTATCTTTTTTTCACTTATTACAATAATAATGTTTTGGCTAATCTGTTTGGAAAGACTAACATTAGATATAGCTCTCTCTTTCTGTTTTTTTTTAAATCCCAACCAAGTTTTCCCTTCCATCCTCTCCTCCCAGTCTCCTCCCCACACCTCCTCTCTCCTGCTCCTGTCCACTCCTCCTCTGTTTCTCTTCAGAAAAGGGCAGGGCTCCCAAGGCTATCAGCCAGCCATGCTCTATCAAGTTGCAATGAGACTTGACACCCCCTCTCTTATTGAGGCTGAATTAGCACCTGGTAGGGGGGAAGGGTCCCCAAAGGCAACAGAGTTAGAGACAGCCCCTGTGCCCACAGTTAGGATTCCCACAAGAAGACCAAGATACACATCTCTTTAACCATATAATTTCTCCAGCTAACAGACTGAGTATTTCAGTTCATTTTGATGTAAGTACCCTTAACAATCTAAGGCATGAATTTATGAATGAAAGATAAATACGCGTTCTTTATGCTGTGGTCTTTTCAATATTATCTTATTATTGAAGCTTAGTAGAGATTAAAACACTCAGTACAGCCAGGCAGTGTTGATATTGACCTTTAATCCCAGCACTTGTGAGGCAGAGGCCGGCAGATCTCTGAATTTGAGTCAAGGCCAGCCAGTTCTACAGTGTTAGTTCCAGGACAGTCAGGGCTACACAAAGAAATTTTGTCTTAAACAAAAGAAAAGAGTATGTGTGTGTGTGTGTGTGTGTGTTGTGTGTGTGTGTAGGTAGGTATAAATGTATGTAGGTAGGTAGATAGATGATAGATAGATAGATAGATAGATAGATAGATAGATAGATAGATAGATAGATGTATATATAAAATGCAGGCAATTATTGAATGACAAAAATAAGCATGGCCCTCAAAAGATGGTGTGGCTGAATTAAAACTTCTTATAAGAGAACTAAACAATGACTGAATCAAAAATGTCTGCAGTCAAAAACTGGCAACAAATAAATTGCCACAAGTCCCACAGATTTTATTGAGTGATGAGAAAGGGTGGAGTCGCAGGACAGAGTTCACATCTGTCAACAAACACTCAGGCCCAGGTCAGATCCATAGCAGTCTTACAGGACGTTTGCCCAAACCTTGGTAGAAAACTGTTGGATTCCACCTTCTAATTCCAACCGACTTGCCTCTTTGACTTGGTGTCTTCCAGAATCAAATGAAAAGTTTGAACTGACCAGGCTTGAGGGGGCAAGTAAGAATCTTGAGACTTCTTTCCCCAAAGACAGAGGGGAGCCACTTTTTTCTGACATCAGTTACTGACCCACTGGGTGCCTGCCCCTACTCTGCCAGGTTCTCAGCTTTTCAGTAGCATCCAGAAACTGCAGCAGAAAGTGACATCTCCTGCCTTTTGATTGGCTAGCAATAAATTAAGTTGTTACAGAAAAAGAGAGAAAGGAATGTTAAATTAAACTTCTGCATTTAATCAAGAAAAAGTGACAGGGGTCAGTCTGGCCTTCCTTCCTCTTTGTTCTACTCAGCCAGCTTGTGAGAACACAGAGTTCAGTAGAGAAAGGGTACTCTGTCCAACAAAGGGTGCTGAGAGCAACTACCCATTCCTGCGGGGACAAGTAAATCTTTGCTGATACTTCAGACCATGCACAAATTTCACATGCATGTAGACATTAATATGATGTCTGAATTATAAAACCGCAAGTCAACAATGAGGAAAACCATTGACATTACAATGCTGGGCTGAATCTTAAAGTAAATATTCAAAGTTGAAGGCCAGGCGGTGGTGGCGCACGCCTTTAATCCCAGTACTCGGGAGGCAGAGGCAGGCGAATCTCTGGGAGTTCAAGGCCAGCCTGGTCTACAAGAGCTAGTTCCAGGAAAGTTGACAAAGACAATGACAATAACATGCCCCAGGATTTCAGAAAATGTACAATAGTCTATAATGAACTAAGAAAATGTAAAATAACCTATAATAAACTAAGAAAATGTAAAAGAACCTATAATGAACTAAGAAAGTGTAAAATAACCTATAATGAACTAAGAAAATGTAAAATAACCTATAATGAACTAAGAAAATGTAAAATAACCTATAATGAACTAAGCCAGGTTTAGTGATGTATGACTTTAATCCTAGCACTCAAGCTGAGGCCAGCCTGGTCTATATAGTAAGTTCCAGAACAGCCAAAACTATCTTGTGAGATTCTTTTTGAGAGAGAGAGAGAGAGAGAGAGAGAGAGAGAGAGAGAGAGAGAGAGAAAGAGAGAGAGAGAGAGACTGCAACTCAGGGATTGTCTGGAGGCTCTCAAACAAAGAAGCATGAAAACCTTTAGCACTAAGTATGCTAATTATTGTGACTACAGTGGTGGCTTCACCGGTGTGTGCTTTATTTAAATGATGGTTTTCATAGTGAATATCTATGTCCAAACACTTCAAACTTTAATAACTTACAGTTTAGTATATGTCATTATGCCCTAAGAATCATTTGTCCTCTCTTTCTCCCCGTGTGTGTGTACGTGTGTGTGTGTGTGTGTGAGCGCGCGCGCAAACAACACCCAATTAAAAGCAAAATCCAGCATGCGGGCTTCTACTTCTCAGATTCCACGTCTGAAGGCATCTGGAGTCACTTTCTTTGAAATTCAGCCAAGACCACCGCTAACACTCCATTGCTATAGATACTGATGTTACAACAGAGAACCTCTAAACAATGCTTGCAGTTGAAAACCTGGATACATGGAATGTATTAGCATATATAATTATTAGATGCTTATAACGCTATGTCATTGTTTATAAAACCAAGTGTTCTTTTTCAGCAGACTTCTGCTTCCTTGCTATTTGGCAAGGCCTAGCAGTACTCAAGTCAGGGGAAGGTGCCAGGCTACCCATGCTGCATTGCAGAACAATGATATCTCACTCTCAAAAGAAACAAGGATTTCTGTAGGAGGGATCCTCCCCTGACACTCACCCTTTAGGACTGACCCTGAACACCCGTCCACCCAACGACTTCGTCCTCCTTTTTCTCAGGATGTGATAGAAAACTGCAGTGACCCTAATGTTTGCATACATGAACAGGGCCCCATCACAGGCCACAGACAGACACACTCCCAAACCTGTGTGCACAGAGACTCAGGATGTATCCGCTCTGTGTGAGTACTTAGCAGACACAAGAGACACAGGTGTACGGGCTTTCCTCTTTCCCTTGTATAAATCCATGGAAACGTGAGTACCTCTCTGTTCCTGAGCGGTTTTCCAGGTTTAAGGGAAACTGCCCAGGGAATGCAGAAACAGAGGTGGATGGCTGTCTGGTTCCCTCCCCGCCAGTATCAGCTTTCACTTGCCATCAGATAAGCCACATAGTGATGGAGTTGATAAGAATCCAGTTCTGCTGGAGCAGGCGTATTTTCATGGTGGAAAGGGGTCTGAGGAATGTCATTTGTTCTAAGTCAAAACAATGTGATAAAGAGCTCTATTGTTGATGGGTCACCCTCATTTTGGTCAGCTTGATGTCGATGGGGTTCCATAAGTCCCCACTCTGGAATGCTGTCCATGTATAAAAAGGCGCTACTTGCGAGCCGGGTGCTTTCTTTTTTTCTCTTTTCGTTTGTTGTTTTTGAAAATATTGCTGGTGGCATTAAAAACACAGACATGGGATGGTTTTCATTGATCAAATTACAGTTTGAGTAAGTGGCTTCTATACCTTGTTTGGGAAAGTTCAGACAAGTGCCTAATCGGAAAAGTAAACACCACTTCCCCACCGTTGTTCACAGTCTGCTCCTCAATCGACAATTACTGCTGGTCCGCAGGGCCCGATGCTGTTGCCGAATAATCCATGTGATAGCTGACAATTTCACAACGCTGATCACCACCTTTAAAGGGGTAATTAGGGAAAGGGTCATTTTCTCCATTAAGGCACATTGAAGGAATCTGACCCAAGACCTCATGGGCTTCTAAGGCAAGTGTGAAAATTTCTCAAGAATTCCGCAGCTGCACTGTAGGCAGAACCCCTTCAGTTTTAAAGGAGGAATGAACATTTACTGTAGATGTATATTACGGATGCATTTACTGATCATTTACTGTGGATGTATATCACAGACGCATTTACTGAACATTTACTGTGGATGTATATTACAGATGCATTTATCAGGGCTGCAAGATGGGAGAGTGGGTAAGATCTCACAGCATGAGGACCCGAGTGCTGCTCCAAAAACCTCCATTAAAAAAAGATTCCATGTACTTAGCATCTCGGGGCTAGAGAGTCACATATGGAAGTCACATATCCCCAGAGCTTGATAGCCTAGACTACATGGGAAATTCTAAAACAATGTGAAATCCTGTCTCAAACAAAATTAGAAGGTGTCTAAGGGCTGACACCCACGGTTGTCCTCTGACCTCCACATTTATGGGCACACTTGTGCATTCCTCTCTTATACACTTATACCCACAGATGCGCACACATACAACACTGACTTAAAATTCATAACGAATGTCTGGGACATTTATATAAAAACATATTGAGACTACCTGAATGTTGAATGCAAGTTGACGGAGTTGTTACTCCAGTAAATTAAAGAATCCCTCCTACAAGGGAACCTAACTTCAAGGAACATAATCGACACTGTGATGAGGACAGGCATTTAATAAATATTCTGGTAAAGAAAATAAATCTTGGCACTTGAAGGAAAAATGTGTAATATTTACATACCATTTATTATGTGCTAAGTGCTGCCCTCAACCTTCTATATGACTGTTCAGAGCTCAAGACTACGCTCTGAGGTAGGTACTGTGATTAGACTGGCTCTCTGACAGCACCAGAAGGGAGATCTACGAAGCAGTCCAGAAGAGTTGAATTAATATCTTTGGTCTTTTCCCCGTTTTTCCATGGTTTAGAAGACAGGGTCTATGGGGGTGGTAAGACCCGAGGAACTGGTATAACCTTTACTTTTCTGTGTTATCCTGGGACCTATCATCATTGGTAAAAAGTCATTGCCAATGGCTAATTTTCTCATGAACGCCTCCTGGTATCCACCGGTAGCACATGTTTTAGATTGTGAATGAGGAAGAACTGTCTGGAGACAGACTACCTGTGGCATGCAGGTAAGCTTGTGGATGTCCACTCATCTAAAACTAAGCAAATCCGCACGTTCACTAGCGAACTCATGGGCTGAGTGCAAGGTCAGCCACGCTCTTCCTATACACAGTGCCTGGTTTTATAATGGCATGTGGACTGTCTTACAAGTTTCACCATGATGCTGTGGCTGTCTTTGTACTTAGCCTCATTTGTGACTTGATTGTACCCTCAGGTTAAGAAGTGCCAGCTGCTGAGTTTTGAAAGAATATTGAAAAATTCCTCAAGGGTCTCTAGCAGCACGACTAAGAAAACTTTGAAACTACAAGATAATCTGCCAAAGCCTCCTTTTTAAGAACTACTGTAATTTCCAATGTTTATTTATTTCTATGTGCATACATATGTGCATACCTGTGTGAGCATATGTGGACCATGCATATGCAGAGACCTGCAGATTGACAAACAGTTGGGATCCAAAATGTGAGTGCTGAGAACTGAACCTGGGTTCCCTGCAAGAGCAGTAAGCAGTCCTAACCATGGAGCCATCTCTCCATCTCCACAACTATCTTTTTTTTTTTTTTTTTTTTTTTTGGTTTTTCGAGACAGGGTTTCTCTGTAGTTTTGGAGCCCGTCCTGGAACTAGCTCTTGTAGACCAGGCTGGTCTCGAACTCACAGAGATCCGCCTGCCTCTGCCTCCCAAGTGCTGGGATTAAAGGCTTGCACCACCACCACCCGGCCCAAAACTATCATTCTTAATGAGTGAAGATTTCACAATGCTTTGAAATCAAAACATGAAATAACATGACTTTCAAACCTGTAAGCCTGATTTCAAATTTTTGTGCTCATTATGGATTCCCCTGAAGTTTGTGGCTTCCTCAAAGGATGGAAGTAAAATTTAAATTTTATAAAAAAAAAAAAAAAAAAAAGTAAACCATTTCTAAAATGCCCCTTTGGAGTCTTTTGTCTTTTCTGTTGGCTTTTGGAGTTGACTATGCTTTTTTTTTATTCCAACTCCCATTCCTCCTTTAGACTCTGCTGCTCTTTCTAGCCACTGAGACACACTTGGAGGTCATGACTCCATCATGGATTGGAGTCATCTGGGGTCATTCTATCTATATTCTGTTCTTCTGGGAAAGACGGGAATGGCAGATTAAGCCAGCATCTGTCTATAGAAGAATCTAGTCTGACATTTATGATGTCTGGGGCAGAGCAAGCCCAGGGCACAGAGTACATGCAGATGTGCAGAGCTCCTAACAAAACATTCAGTTGTTAGAGCAATTATTATGACAGTGTCCACAAAGCCCAGACATCTTTGCCATCCAAGAAGGTGACAGAAAAGGACTCTCCAGACAGAGGTCGCCTCCTCCCCTCTCTTCAGCATCTGGCCTATCAGTTCTGTAAGTATTCAGTGGCAAGAACAGCTCATGACAGCAGCAGGAAGTGTCCAGGAAGCTTCCAGAACTTGCCATGAGACAGGTGAGGTGAGGGAGAGTCTACTGACCCCTCCCAGCTATACAGGGTCCTTCTCCACAACCTCCAGGGAGAAGACATAAAGCCTGTGTAAATAAAGATTCTTCTGGAAAAGTCAAATGGGTCTGCATTCCTGGAACAGGGCTCTGTGTTCCTCTGTAGCTATACAAGGGCTGATTAATTGCATAATATTCTGCTCTTAGCTGGTGCTGCCTTCCGGCCTTAGCCTGCAGGATCCAACAGCTGCTTCAGTTGGCTCCAGGCACTTATGACTTTATTCTGGACAAATCTTGAACATTTTCATTTGATTTTCCCCAACTCAACTTTGCAACTCAAAATTTGTTTTAGATTTTATGGTCTTTTCTCAATCCCTCCTCCTCTTCTTCGCCCCCTTCCCCTTCTTCCAGCTGTGGTTTTGGAATTTGAGTAGATTTATCTTAGTATTATTATTATTATTATTATTTATTTTTTAGGTTGAAGCAGATTTTGTGATGGCAAAGAAAGGAAGTTTGCAAAAGGCAAAGGAAGAGGGAAGAGAAGAGGAGCCAGGCAAGTGCAGTTTGTAACTCTCCATGGCCCCTCAGAACAAGCTACAACCTAATACTATATAAATACTGAAGTACACAGTAGAAGCAAAATATTCAATAAACATTTGCTGTGAATGGAGGCATTAGGGGAAGCTTAGGCCCCGCCTGAATTCCCATGAAATTTGTAAATATTTCTTTCATTTGTTCTCCATTTACAATTAGTTGCGGTCAAGCTGATCAAAGCCAGAAGGGGCCTGCTGCCTGTGAACCCGCATCCCTCACAATGACATCCACAAAGCAGAATGAAATATGGAATATCGGGTTTCCACGGATGTATGAACTTGTAAAAAATCTGAAAGAATAGGAGACTTTTCACACTGAGTAATGTGAAACATTTGGTGCAGATTGGAGGTCTGTGGAGACAGAAAGAGAGCTCCAGAGTCCCCAGATGCTGGCCCCAAACACACCAGGGTCTTGCCTGGGCATTCAGAGGCTCACATCTGTGCAGAGGACCTGGCGCCCCTTGGGGGAAGTAGAGCAGGTCCCCTGTGTTTCACTCAGGATGAACGTTGGCCAGAGTGTTCTGCTGACCCAGCTGGCCCCGCCAGCTCCCTCTTTGGGTTTCAGCACTGATAAGCCACTATTCAGTCACCCCAGCAGGCGTTCAAACCTCTTTCCACTCACACATTTAGGTGCCATTTTCAAGCAGACAGGTGTTAGAATTACTAAGCAAGCACTATTGTGTCCCACAAAACAGCTTTCAATCAACAACAACAACCACACACACAGGTGGTCCCAAAGATCACATAGTTGGGTCACACTGTGGCCGTCTCACTCTGGGACGTGTATACAAAATGCTGACTGCACAAAGCCTCATTTCTCAGTGTTTACTCTGTTGCTGGGCAACACGAAGCCGTGCTTGGGTAGCATCAGCTCACATTTTACAAAGTGAATACAGAAGGACATACCATCCTGGGGCCTCGAAGACCATGTGTCTCCTTCCCTTTCTCCCCTTTCTTCTTGCTTTTCACTGTAAGCTGGGGCTGGACCATCCATTTTGGCTGATTTGGGGGTGTTTTCATTGTTTCCCGTCTCTTCCCAGCTGTCAGTTCATCATGGTGGGAGCTAAGAAGGGAGCATAGAAGCTGAACCAAGTTTACATTCTTTCCCCTCTGCAAGTGCATAGGGCCATGAGGCAATGTCTCTTCCATTACCCAGGACACCGAGCAGTCACCAATACCGACAGCATCATGAAGGTCATTTACCAAGGGCTTCCATCCAATGTTGGCAGTGGCTGTGCACTCTGCCCATTTTGAAAAGGACAACCTGACCACCTCTTATTACTCAACCCTCCCCTCACCCAAAGGGGCTGCCACTCAAACTTTTCTCCTCCCTATAGCTTTGAGGCAGATAAACTTTGCTCAGAGTACATTCTAGAATCAAAGCACCAGGAAGAAGAGAAGCCCCAAGCTCACAGATGGGGAATGGGAACTTGGGAAGGTTAAAAATCAGGGGGAAGTTGAGAGGGGTGGGCATGATGGAAGGACAGGTAGGGACTGAGGGCTCAGGGTTGAGCAGCTGCTAAGCATCCATAAGGCTTTTCAAGAAAACTATGAGTAAAAAGGAAGAAGGGAGGGGGAAAGAAGGATGAATGGAAAAGAGAGGCAGAGGAGGAAAGGGGGAAGGGTCAGGAAGAAGAGAAGGGAAATGAGGAAAAAAGGAGAGAAGACAAGGATAAGGGAGGGTAGAGAAGGGGAGGGGAGGGGAGAGTGGAAAAGGGAATACAGAAGAATTGTGCAAACACCTTCCCCACCCATCCCCCCTCCAGTTCTCTACCCACGTTAACTCAGTAAAAGCACTAGAGGAAGATCCAGTAGCCTGTAAAAACAGCAGATGACCTCAGGGGTGCAGAGAAGTCACCTTTGAACTGAAAGCCACTGTGTGACATCAAGGCTTCAGGGGAAGTATGCCAAAGGCTGCATAAACACTTGCCGAATGCTACCAGAAAGAGGGCAAGCTAGCAGCTCTCCAGGCTCTAGAGAACAGATGGAAACAATCCTGAGTACTGGAAGGGGCCCATCAACTGAAGTTGGAAGATGTGACCTGGGGTGGAAATCTTTAGCTAGAAAGTGGGATCATTCTAGAGTCTTTTAGGATCCTGGTCAGAACACAAGTTTCTAATGGTCAACAGTCTCCAAAGGCACATAGAACAAGCAGCTGGACCACATTCACATAGCAACAATGGGTCCTAAACCATCTGAAATATCAGGAGTTGGGATCAAGTGAATGGGGCCTGATACCCTGGAAGAGGGGTGTGAACAAGAGAAAATATGGCTGCAGGTTCTGGGAAACCAAAGTGGGGCTTAGTGAATTCAGCCTGCTCAAATGTACACCTTCACCAGGATGTGGGTGATTTCAGATTGGCTGGGCATTGCCATCCAGACTAAGCAGGCAGGAGACGTTGCTGTTAAAACTGTGTTTTAATGGTTCCCCAGCATCCTTTCCAGGAAAAAAATTGTGAACATATGCCAGAAACTGCCAATGTAGGTTGCATCCCAACCTCTTCGTAAAAGAGGACTTCATCATGGACTGCTGGCAATGAACAGGGTTTAGTAGCTGCACACGTGTCTCTAAACACGTATATTTGATTGTCGACATTTGATTCACAGTCACGGCATTATGACAAAACTGTTTTCCTAATACCTTGTTTTATTCAACATTATATTCACCTGGTTGGTCCTTGATGATGTACTTCAGTGTTCCTTCATGTTTGTAGCTGTGTAACACTCTAATGGGTGACGGAAGCACACATTTTTACTTACAGATAGGTGTATATGTATTTTGTATGTATGTATGCCACACATGTGCAGGTCCACAGAGGTCAGAAGAAATTGCCTGTTCTTCTTGAGATGGAGTTAATAGACTCCATCTCAAGTTATCTAACATGAGTGTTGGGAACTGGTATCAGCTTATCTAGAACAGTACATGCTCCTAACAGCTGAGCCATCTCTCTAGTTAAACATATTTTTATTGATATAAAATATTTACATATTGTATGTAACTAATGTATATAATGGATAAACATGTTACATGTTTTGAGAGTTTTTCCATCTCCAAATCTCTGTTAATCCCAAATGTTTTTACCAGTAACTGATATGAAATGGTAGGTTTTAATTGCATTTCCCTAGATGATAAAGAATTGACCACCAATTTGCCACACAAAATTGATTCTCTAAAAGTCCTTTCATTTGTCAATTTTTTCCTATCATGTTGTTTTTCTTGCTTATTAATAAGCAATATCTTATTTATCCAGAAAACATTTTTATTGCTGTTATTTGTGTTGGGTTTGTGGGTTTTAAGTTTTGAAACAGGGTCTTTCTATGAAGCCCAAACTGAAGTCCTTCTGCCTTGACCTCTGAGGGCTGGGATAATAGGTCTGCAACACTGTACCTGACTTTGTGGTGCTTTCAGTGAACGGAAATCCTGACTGTAGACTACACCAATTAGTATTTCCTTGTGTAGGCCATGCTTGCTTAGTCTTTCCTCACCCGTATGTCGTGAGGACACTCATCTACTTAATATCAATGCATGTTATAATTTTACCTGTTCAATAAATTCTGAGGATTATCACTGATTTAATCTCAATACATGTTATAACCTTGCCTGTGCATTAAGATGCTTATGAAACAACCTTTAAACTTTGCAGGTATGTGCATGCATGTGGAGGCCTGAAGTTGGTGACAAGCATCTTCTCCCATCAATTTTCACTTCACCTTCTGAAGCAGGTCTCTTGCTGGACTTGGAGCACGCTAATCCTGCCTAGTCTAATAGTCAGATCGTTCCAGCGAGCCCCTGTCTCTGCCTCCCAAGTATTTGGATTTCAGACAACCACCATGCCTGCTCAGCTTTTTATACAGGTTCTGGGTTCCAAACTCCAGCCCTCAGCTCTTAAACAGCAAGCACGTTATCCATCAAACCACCTCCCCAATCCAAAATTTATTTCTTTGTATGAGAGCATCAGGTATCTTTATTTTCTAGTAGAAAACCATTTTTCTCCATACCATTTGTTTAAACAATGCATGTGGAACAATGGAAACTTACACTGATTGGTGGTGGGAATGCAAACTTGTACAACTACTACGTAAATCAGTATAGTGGTTCCTCAGCAAGATGAGAATTGATCTACCTCAAGATCCAGCTATACCATTCTTGGGCATATACCCAAAGGTCACTTCATCCTACCACAGAGACACTTGTTCAACCGTGTTCATTGCAACTCTATTCATAATAACTAGAAACTGAAAGCAACCTAGATGTTCTTCAGCATAAGAATGGATAAAGAACATGTGGTACGTTTACACAGTGGAGTATTACTCAGTCATTAAAAAAATGAAATTATGAAATTTGCAGGTAATGGATGGAACTAGAAAAAATCACCCAAAATTAGTTAACCATGACCCAGAAAGACATGTATGATATATATTTGTTTATATGTGGATATTAGCTGTTAAGTCCATGATAACCAAACTACAATCCACAGAACCACAAAGGTTAGATATAGAGTAAGGGAGTTGGGTGCAGATAGATCTCCCTAGGAAAGAGAAACAGAATAAATAGTTATGGATAGATGGGGTGGTTAAAACAGGAAATCAAGTGGAAAGTAGAAGGAAAGAAGGGAAAGAAGGAAGGAATACAGGGAGAGACAGCTGAAATTAAGGACGATTTGAGAGAGTGTATAGAATCCTGTACAGTAGAGGCTTCCTAAAAATACATACATATACAAAGGCCTTCTAAATGAAATTGCTAGATAATGGAAACAGAGTCCCTACAGGACATCTCTGATCACTAAATGAAGCTTCTAGTACCAGGATTTGGTTACATCTAATTGAGCTGTTGGCCAAAGGGACTCCCTGAAAACCCCCAAACAATTTAGGCTGTTGCAAAGACACAAACTGAAGTTGCTTTCCACAAACTGAAGGCAAGGCCCCACTGTCAAAGACAACATCTACACAATTCATTGAACATGAAGAAGTTGAGCTGGTGCCTACATAGAGCCTTTCTACCTACTTGCTAGTGTTTGGGGTGCAGGAAGGTACTCTGCATGGTGCCAAAAGAGAAAGGTAAACACCACCATAGCCACAAACCCTTTGATCTAAAATAGTGTCCTGCCTGTGAGGTATGCTAGTACAATAGTGGCACAAAGCTTGTGAGTGTAACCTACCAATATCTGATTTGACTGAGGTTCACTCTAGGAGATAGAACCCATACATGTCACTCTTTCAGTAACCATGAACCAGAGACTAGATAGCCCAGGGACTTAGGTTAAAAACAAACACTACTATGCTAAAACAAACTATTAGCAATAAAAATATTCTTTTACTTTCTTCTACACTTATAGATCAGTGCCTTGCTCATCCACTATCAGAGAAGCTTCCTCCTGCAGCAGTTGGGAACAAATATTGATACCCACAGTCAGGTATTATGCAGAGAGTGAGAAACTTTGGAACATTCAGCCCTAAACTGATGTCTCCACCAAATCCTTCCCTTCAAGGCTCAGGGAAGAGGAGGAAGATGGGGGTGAAAGAACCAGAGGGAATTAAGGACACCAATAAAACAAGGCTGTCTAAATCAACACAATCAACACACTTATGAACTCACAAGAGACTAAGGCAGCATACACAGGGCCTGCCCATGTTTGCACCAATTGGGGTCCTAGAGCTGAAAGAAGTGGACAAATGCCATATGGAAGGGAGATGAGGAGGGTTTAGGAGAAGTAGAGGGAAGAAAAACTGTAGTCAGGTTATAGTATATAAGAAAAAAATATTTTCAATAAAAGGAAAAAGTATATCCTTCCCTCCTGCTGGGTCAAATAATCATAACAAGATCAGCACGTTCATGGGTGCATATGCTTAAAAATGCAGAGAGTGATGCTGGACTTATGGGTTTAGATGTAGATTCTCTAGTCATTGAACATATCCAGGCGAAGCACTGACAAGTTCACAGAGCTGTCAGATTAACCCATACATGAGTTCCCTATGACACATTGAGATGGTCTTGACTGAAAAGGAACAAACTGTTCCACAGCCAGAAGAGGAGGGTGAACAGGAGGAAAAGACGTCCCAAGAAACTGAAGAAACAAAACTTATGGTGCAGGAACAAAAAATATAATAACAATACATGAAGATAAAAGTAAGAAAATTATTAATCTTCTTTTTTTTTTTACCTTGGTTGGGAATGTCACACAAATGAATGGAGTGTTGATAAGTCAGCTTTGTCTCATTAAAAATTTTAAAGAAAATGTTTTAGTCACATTCCTTGATTTTAAAACATATTATAAAAAGGCTTTAATCAAAACAGCATGGTACTAGCAGAAAAATGGACACATAATCCAATAGAACAGACCAACAGACTTCTTACAAAGATGTTAAGCACACAGAATGAGAAACAGATGGAGTAGGAAAGTGCAGTTATACCTATAGAAGAACAAACTTAGGAAGCCATCTAACATCACATATAAAAATCAACACATAATGGATTAAAGAAGTATAAAACCTCCTGAAGAAAGCCAGGAAAGAAAGCTCTATGGCGCTGGTCTGGTTGGTACATTTTGAATGTGAGCCCAAGAGCAAACGCCTGAAGAGTAAGGAGAAAATAGCACAGATTGTATTTCCAGTTGCTAAAATATCCTCTCTCTCTCTCTCTCTCTCTCTCTCTCTCTCTCTCTCTCTCTCTCTCTCTCTCTCACACACACACACACACACACACACACACACACTAATAATTCCATAGTTGTCAAGTGAAATGCATGTCAATTCTTGGAAAAATAAACATTTCAAATATTTAACCAAAGTAATGATAATTTTGAGTTTTTCAAGAACTTTGACTTATTTGTGGTTTATTGTACTTAAAAATATAGAATATAAATATTCAGCCCTATGGGGTAGAGAGAAATGGAAGGGAGCAAAGATGCCAGATATGTGACTGATAATTATATGGAAGTCCAGAGAAACCTGAAGGCCTCCCAGGAGAGTAGAAGCCCCAATCTCATATATAAATAACTATTTTCCCATTGAGAAACAGTGCTTGGTCTAATGTTTGGGCTTTAGTGGAAACTAAACACCAGTCAATAGGCCACCAAGTTACCATAGGACCTGAGACACCTATCATGAGCTAGGTGTTAGTTGCTTCACCAAGCTGTAAAGTTGGACATGTACAACAGCAATCTATCATAAAATAAAGGTGATACATAGGTATTCTGGCCCAAGCAAGTCCTAAAGGAACAAGTAAGTGATACCAATAAGTTGCCTGTCTACTGATAGTTCTTGTGCCCACTGCAATTTTGCCCTCTGTCTCCAAGGACATACCTAAGTCTCATGAGATGTGCCCTATAAGTGACTGACTGGGGAATTGAAGACTATAGCCCAGTTTACAGATGGTTCTGCACATTATGTAAGTCCCAAAAGAAGTGACAGCAGCAGTCCCATAGCCCCTTTCTGGAACAACCCAAAAGGACAGTGATGAAGGGTAATTGTCGCGGTGGTTGTGCATTTTTCTGAGAAGGAAAACAGCCAGATGTATGATTGCATACTGACTCGTGGGAGAGCAGCCAATGACTTGGCTGGATGGTTGAGGATTTGGAAGGAACATGAAAAATTGGTAAGAAAGGTATTTGGGAAAAGAGCGCACAGATAGATATCACAAAATTGACAAAAGATATGAAGACGTGTCCTGTACCTGATTACCAAAATGTGACCTCAACAGAAAATTTTTATAATCAAGTAGATAAGATGAGCTGTTCTCTGGAGAGCAACCAACTTCTTTCCTTAGTCATTCCTGGGCTCATGAACAAAGTGACCAAGGTAGAAAGGATGTGGTCATACACAGACTCAATAACGTGGGCTTTAATCACCAAGGTTGGCCTGGCTATGGCTGAAGTTGAGTGACAATATGCCATCAGTAGACACCAATCCTGAGTTCTAGATTAGGCACCATTCACTGGGTGACCAGCCAATGACCTGGCAGCAGGCTGACTACATTGGATCACTTTCATCAATCACATTGAAGGCAACGCTTTGTCATCACTGGGCTAGATACTTGTTCTGTGTATGGATATGTCATCCCTGAATGCCATGCTTCTGCCAAAACTATCACCCACGGACTTGCAGAATACCTTATTCACCACCATGGTATTCCACACCACATTGCTTTTACCCAAGGAACTCATTTCAAATCCAGAGAAGTTTGGCAATGGGCTCATGGTCATGGAATTCACTTATCGTAGCATCCTGAGGCAGCTAGGATTAAGCGACCTTTTAAAAACAGCACTGTCGCACCAGCTAGGTGGCAACAGCCTGGAATGGTAAGGCAAAATGTCATAGTAGGCTATAAAATACACTTGGCACTATTTTTTCTACCTATGTGAGCTCCTCTTTTTTTCTCATCCAAAACCAAAGTAATAAGCAGTGCTTACAATATAGCCCCTTGATGCGATGTAGGTCCATTTATCAACAAGAAGCATGCAGTAAACATCCAATAGATGTTAAGTATATGTGGTGTATATGCTATTGGCAATTATATAAATTCCAAAATGCTGAAAAATCATATATGATAAAATGAGTTGCTAAATAAAATTTTAGAGTTTCTCTACTGCCAGGCAGTGGTGGCACACGCCTTTAATCCCAGCACTCGGGAGGCAGAGGCAGGCAGATCTCTGTGAGTTCGAGGCCAGCCTGGTCTACAAGAGCTAGTTCCAGGACAGGAACCAAAAGCTACGGAGAAACCCTGTCTCGAAAATAAAAAAAAAAAGCCGGGCGATGGTGGCGCACGCCTTTAATCCCAGCACTCAGGAGGCAGAGGCAGGCGGATCTCTGTGAGTTCGAGACCAGCCTGGTCTACAGAGCTAGTTCCAGGACAGGCTCCAAAGCCACAGAGAAACCCTGTCTCGAAAAACCAAAAAAAAAAAAAAAAAAAAAAAAAAAAAGAAAATAAAAAAAAAATAGAGTTTCTCTACTCATAGATTACTCAATGATATGTGTTCTATATTAAGCATTTTCCAATAAATATAATGAACACCAGAAGTCAAAAGTCTAGAAGCTTATTCTCATTGTCCTTAAGAACAGCATCAGTACCCAGGCCATTGAGGATAAGCAAGAACCATGAACACATACAGGTCATGATCTTTCCAAGGTTCCCAAATATGTCTTCCTACACACAGCTTCCTTACAGCTCTTTAAGTTTCCCACTTATTTTCATAACTCTTGAAATGTTTGAAGTTAGAAGAATCCAGCAGCAAGAAAAATGCTTTGTTGTAAGGAGTCTCTATTTCCTGTTGGTAGGAGACCCCTATACCCCTCAAAGAGGGCTGTTTTACTTAAATGATGTCTTTGGCCTCACTGGTTTCCCTTATTCAGGTTCCTTTGGCCATATCCACACTTCTGTCTATGTGAATCCTCATCTTCAGCCATAATTTTGACCTTCTAGGTACCAAAGGAATAGTATTCAATCAGCTCTACTTATAAATTCCTGAATATTGAATCTTTGAAGCCATGATAGCTTTTGATGGTTTTCTTAGCTTAGGGTTTTCTATTACTGTGAAGAGACACCATGACCACAGCAACTTTTATAAGGAAAACATTTAATTGGGGTGATTCGCTTACAGTTTCAGAGGCTCAGTCCATTATCATCATGGTTAGGAACATAGCAACATGCAGGTAAACATGATATTAGATGAGCTGGGAGTCCTGAATCTTGAAAGCAACAGGACATGGACTGAGATACTGGGTGATATCCTGAGCATAGGAAACCTCAAAGCCTGCCTTCATAGTGACATACTTCTTCCAACAAGTTCATTCTCACTCCAACAAAGCCACACATCCTGATAGTTCCATACCCTATGAGGTTATTGGGGTCAAATACATTCAAACTACCACAATGGTAGACAAAACTAATTTCAGAGTTAATGTTTAACCATCATGAGGAATTCAAAGGTCAGCTTCAGCCTATTTGCATTATCTTGTGATTGATGTTCACTTAATATATTTTTATTTCTAGAGTTATGACTGATAAATTATTTAAAGCGTACTCAATGCTATGTGCCACACAGGTCAGGTGCTCCATTGACTAGTATTATTCAACCCACTTTCCACGGAGAAGTGGTTTTACTGCAGGAGCTCTTTGGGGGACGTGTGATAGCAGAGAATCCTGCCATGCATGGGTTGCTTTCAGCTGCTTGGTTGTTTCGTATATAAGGTCTGAAGATTCGAGCAGGACAGACAGCCCTGTGGCTACAGGAATTTTGGGTAAAGGCAATTTGAATATCACTGTGGAATTGACAGAGTATTTCCATCTCTTAAGCCAGTTTCCTGCCCTTTGTCATGCTACTGACAAGAACTGCATGTGAAGTCCTGCTGTGGTGAAGCACATATTGTCACATGCATGACCATACAAGGAACACCTAGGACTGTGGTGAAGCACATATCGTCATATGCGTGACCACATGAAGAACACTTAGGGCTGTGGTGAACAACACTGGCATTAGAATCCAGCCAGGGAGAAAACTGAAACCTATAAGGAAATATAGGACAAAAAAAAAAGCAAAGGTCAAATCAGGAAAGCAAATACATGTTGAATTGTGTGTGATTTCATGCATATAAATTAGGCCATGAAGTTAAACTTTACCCAGCAATAATGAAAACTGTTCCACCACACAAAAAGAAGAGCCCGAAGAGAATGTGCATCATGTCCAGACCTGATCTTATTACAAAGTACCAATTACATTTCTAGTCTCTGTATGGTCTCCACGGATAAATCCAGGCAAACTTCCTTGAGGTCAAACTATTAGGCAGCTTTCAAAGCCAGTAGGCTGGTCCCTCCCCAGTCTCTTAACAAGACAACCAGGTCTGAAGGATGGGAAAACCATCAGTTGTTTCAGTGAGAAAAGATTGTTTTTGCCTAAGCAAAAGATGTTTAATGCATATACCTATGTGTGTTGTCTAATTTTTTGTCTTCTTGAAACAAGCTGAACTAATCTCAAAAACACAATTTGAGAAATAGCCTTTACAAGATTAGTCTGTAGGCATACCTGTAGTGCATTTTCTTAAATAGTACTCGATGGGGGAGCATTCAGCCCATTGCGAGTAGTACCATCCTTGAGCTAGTGGTCCTGTGTTCTTTAAGAAAGTAGGCTGAGCAAGCCATGATGAGCAAGATGGTAAGCAGTACTCTTCTGTGACTTCTGCATCAGCTCCTGCCTCCAGGTTCCTGCTCTGCCTGAGTTCCTACCTGAGTTCCCTTAATAATGGACTGTGGTATGAAAGTGTAAGCAAAATGAATCCCTCCTAGTTGCTTTGGTCATGGTGTTTCATCAGAGCAATAATAACCCTAACTAAGATACCATGGTTAAGAATATTTCATAGCCCCAATAAAATGTTTTCCTTTAAAAAAAAAAGAATACTAATAATTGCTCAAATAAAACGAATCCCTTTACAGTAATGCAGTCATATATAACAAAATCTGGAATATCTAACCAGCCAATGGGCAAATGCCTTATTGCTCATTCAGGCCATTTACAATGAATAGAGGAGAGCTCTTATTTTCATACCCACAGATTAGTGCATCAATGAACCCTCATCATAAAAGCTTCTTTTCTCAGTAGATGGCAATTGACTTAGAAATCTGTAAGCAGTCCACATATAGAGAGTAAGAGACTGGAATGCTTGGTCCTAAGTGAAACTTTGTAATCTTTCTTTCCAAGGTTCAGGGAGCATCATGGAAGAGGGAATGGAAAGAGCTTGTGAGCCAGAGCTAGTGGGGGACGGCAGCAAAATGGTGCTTTCTGAATGAGAGCAGACCACTGCACACGGTAGCACACAGCAGCGGTGATTGCATGCACAAGGTCTATACAAGGCAAGACAGACAAAATCCAAGGACGGACGGGGTGAAGCTCAATCCCTGAAAGGCCACTCTTGCTGCAGTAAATGTCCCTACACATATTGGCAGCATTAAGTGAACTCAAAACGTTAAAAAGAAAGTATGTAAAAGTTGGGCGAGAATAGCTGTGGTGTGGGAGAATAAGGGAGGAATTGAAGGGGGGACGAATAAATGGGATGGGTAGGTCTGATGGTTTACTTTGTTAAAACATAAAAATTAAATTTAAAAAAAATTTAGAAATATGGAGTAGCAAATGCCAGGGTGGAAAATGCATCTATCCTGCCACCAAAGCCTAGACAAAGCCTTCAGTCTGGAGACCTACGCTTGCTGCCAGTCTTCCTCTACCCTGGCTTTCTGCCCAGTCGTACCGCCCAAAGCTTCATGCTCCATGTCTCCATGTCTCTTCCATGTCTCTTCCCCTGAACCTGTTTCAGTGCTCATTTCCCTTGTCACTACTTCTTATTCCCAAATTTATATTTATAATATTTCCTCTATTTTCCCACTACCCCTCCCTAGTCAAAGTACCCATATTCCCAATATGAGTTATTTCAAAGGACTCCTTACTGCCTACCATTTTTGGTCTGTGTACCACACGTTCACGCATGCCCATGGCCAGTTTCATCTTTCTAACGCCATGTCACATCCTGTTCACACTCTTCTGGTTATTCTCCATTCACTGCCTGAGAAGGAAGTCCACACTCCTTATGCTCAAGAGTCAAGATTCCCATGTTCATGTCTTCACTCAAAATCTTCCCAGTTTTATATCCTATGGCTCCTTTTCACTATATATATATATATATATATATGTATATTTCCAAACAACTTTTTCTCTCCCCACTCAGCACGGGTGATGCCATGAATGCCTCTATTCATGTTGTTCCTTCCCTCCAGAATGGCTTCCTGCCCTGAAACTTACTGCTCCAATCACAGTCCTTCAAGGATCAATCTAAGTTACCTCTTCCATGAGACTTTTCTGAGAATGAAGCAATCTCCTAACATTGCACTTAGAACTGAACCAATTGCTTTCTTAAATTATAGCTATGTGCAGAGCAGAGCTGATCTCTTCTATTAGAATGTTAGCCTTCATACTTAGGTGGTTCATGCATGTAATCTCAGCTCTCAGAGGGTGAGGTAGGAAAATCTTCAAACACTATCTCAAGATAAGGAGAGAAAGAAAGAAAGAAAGAAAGAGGAAGAAAGAGAGAGAGAAAGAAAGAAAGAAAGAAAGAAAGAAAGAAAGAAAGAAAGAAAGAAAGAAAGAGAGAAAATGATGTGGAAATTCCTCTCTGTATACTGTGAATACCATTGGTTAATAAAGAAACTTCCTTGGCCTGTTGATCAGGCAGAGTAGAACTAGGTGGATAAAACTAAAATGAATGCTGGGAGGAAGAAGGTGGTGTCAGGAGAAGCCATGGAGCCACTGCCAGAAACAGATATGCTGAAACTTTGCTAGTAGACCATGCACACATTAATAGAGATGGATTAAATTAAGATGTAAGATAAAGAAAATAAGAAGCTAGAGTTAATGGGCCAGGCAGTGATTTAAATAATATGGTCTGTGTGATTATTTTGGGGCTGAGCAGCCAGGAACAAACAAGCAGGCGAAAAAAAAAAAAAAGCTTGGAGTACATTTTAGCCTCCATGTTGCATACAGCAACTTGCATACATAATACCTTTCACATAGTAGAGACTCAGGAGAATTTATTATTGAAAAAATAGACAAAGAAATTACAAATTAGGATAAAATTTTGTGCTATACATCATGGCCCAGCAATGCTTAAGCAAGGGTCAAGTTGTCATCAGCTAAGAACAAACATATGGCACAACTGAGGAAGGAAAGATGATGTAATAAATAATGAATAATGCAATAAATAATAAATACAGTCACTAGTGGTCATGGTGACTTTAGAAAATCAGCTAAGCCTCAGGCAGTCTTATTATTTTTATCTGCATCACTAACTTTACAAAGGTGTGGTGAGAGTTAGGAGGAGAAATTTTCCTGAGCCAGATTTTGAAATAAATAAGTGTCCAACCAATGTTAGTTGCTAGTGGTGTCAAAGACCTCTTTGCTGGCCATTTCCTCTTTGTTCTTCAGGCCGTCTCTAGTGTGATGGATCCTCAAGTGAGCTGGAGGTAAGACTTGCAGGTGTCCAGACTCCACAGTGAGAAGGTCTTTTTCCATCAGAAGTTAGCCAAATGTACTCCCATCTATGGGAGGCCTGGAGCAAAGCCAGGTCTTTGTATACCCGCCCAGATATACAGTAGGAAATTCTGTATTTTACTTTTATTTGTCTCTACTGTCTGATTGTTAAAAAAGATGATTTATTGATGTTGCCCTTTAAAATTCATTCCACTTTTACTTTTAATTATTGATTATGTAAAATATGACTCATCGTGTGTTGTCCACATACTTGAAACATACTAATCACTAATAATGCTATTCTCCACCTACCACCAAATGAACTGTTATGTCCTTTCTAAATCTTTTTATTAATTTTTCAACTTTGTGGGGAGAATGTTTTCAATGATTTCCTTTTTGTTTAAATTTCAGTCTCCTAATCCTTAGAAACTGAACAGCTTCCCCTGTGAATTGTGTAGCAAGTACTTTTTCATAAATTCTTTCTTCTCTGTATAAAGGGCATAGTGATACACAGAACAGACAGAAATACTGAGCTGCTCTCAGCCCAGCTGTGGAGGGAGGTAGGGGCGGAATACAAGCAATCATAGGAGAGAACCTGCTTTCCCCTGGCCTTCTAGAACCCACTGAGAGTCTAGAGGTGATCTCCAATGATTCGCATCAAACATCAGTGGCCTCCAACAAAAATACAAGCTCTAGAGGTCAACAGAAATCTATGTCCTTCCTTTTACATGAAGAGAGCAAGTGATAGGCCTGTCCAAAAGTCTTCGAGTAAGAGAAGAAAAAAGGGAAAAGTGGATGACTTTGGAAGCCACTGTGCTTTCCATCATTTCATACTACCTCCGATGAAAAGAAAATAGGCCTAGGAGCATCAACACCATGTGAGCACTGACCTGTGCACTGCAGGGATAGACACATACACACGTGTTCACACACGCTGCTCTTATGTTTGCCCTTTTCTGCCATTAACCTGTGCTCCCCCTTCATTCACGCTTACTCTTTTGTGTTACCCATTTTCTGAGTTTAGTTTTGGTGGCTGCAATAAATATCATGAGCAGAATCAACTTGGAGAAAGAAGGGCTTATTTCAGTTTATGGTTGAACTTAATAGTCCACCATGAAGGGAATTCTGGACAGAAGCTCAAGGCAGGAACCTGGAGGCAGGAACTGAAGCAGAGGTCATGGAGGAGTGCTGCTTGCTGGCTTGTTTCTGTGTCTTACTCGGCCTGCTCTCTTATATAACTCAGGACCACTTGCCCAGAGATGGCAACACCCACAATGGTCTGGATCATATCACATCAATCATTAATCAAGAACATGCCCAAAATACTTGCCCATGGGTCATTTTAAGGAGGTGAGTCATTTTATGGGCATTTTCTCAATTGAGAGTCCCTCTTCCCAAATGACTCTAGCTTTTCCAGTATAAGCCTCTTGGCTGTCTCCA
Organism: Chionomys nivalis; assembly: GCF_950005125.1. NCBI lineage: Eukaryota > Metazoa > Chordata > Mammalia > Rodentia > Cricetidae > Chionomys > Chionomys nivalis. Next base: position 32,629,342 of record NC_080093.1, read on the forward strand.
TGTCACCAGTCCTAGCTCATCATCTCTTTAGATGCTAGTGAGATAGCTCCAACCATCCCTCCTGGACACATTAGGAAACCTGGCATTCCTCTTCAAAACCCTAGTCACCTTGGGCTTCCAGTTCCTGCTTGTCTGTTCATTTCTTCCATTCTTCTGTAGGTTTTGCCAAGCACCTCCCTAACCCTTCATATCTTACCTCCTAGGCTCGAAGTCCAAAAAGTGTCAAAGACTTCCAGTAAAGGGAACAGAGGTAAAGAGAAAGCACAGTGTGTGACTGTAAGGACACACACACGTACACACATGTACACGCATGTGCACACATGCACATGTGCGCGTGCACACACACACACACACACACACACACATTGACCATTCCTTGCTAAGAGGCCAGAAACCATTGCTTCTGTCCAGGAAACTCCAGTGGATACTTATTCTACAGAGTGCCAATCTTTCTACTGAAAGTCCCTTGCTCCACTGTCGGTCTTCCTGCATGGTCCTCTCTAGTTCCACCTCTACACAGACTTTCCAGTTTTTCATTCCTGAGCACGAATGAGTGCTCTCTCAGTCTTGCCTCTTGCCTACTCCACCTGCATCCTAACTCAGTGTTTTTCTTCCTTTTTTGACTAATACCTATAGTAAAACATGCTTTTATATTCTGAACACAAATGCATAGATGCTACATATATGCATGTCAAACTATATTTATGTTAAAAGAATGTATAAAAAATATATTACATGTTTATTGCACAGATATTTGGTATATAAAAAGTCCTATCTTACATATTATGTATGTGTGTATGGATGTATATGTGTGTATTATACATACATATATATGTATGTATATACATATTACATGTTTTGCACACAGCACATGGTACACAGATCAATACAAAAAGTTTTTTTGGGGGGAGGGTTGAGTTTAGGGTCTCACCATATAACCTTGGCTGCCCTGACTCACTCTGTAGCCCAACCTGGCTTTAACCTCACAGAGCTCTACCTGCCTCTGCCTCTGCCTCCTGTGCTAGGATTAAAGGTTTATACCATCATGTCTTGCCTTTTATTTCCTTTTTAAAACATTATTGGTCACAAGCCAGAAATAATTGATTCAAATGACAAGTCAACTTGTTAAAATCAAAAATTCAAAAAATATTGCCTTAAAGTCCATTTTTCCAGGATCCAAATGGCCCCTCAAGGGCTTTCTCTGGTATTCATTTCTACTCTCTTATAAAGATGAAAAACAAACCAGGAAATACTGACATTTCATCCCAATATAAGTACTACATACTAAGCATAAAAAATGGATGAGTTTTGTGATCAAAATACATATATTTAGTTAATAATTTCAAACCAGTTTCTCTAAACTCTGGATTTCTTCTCTTTCAAACATACTAACTGGAGGACAGCTAACTCCCAAGAACATTGTAGAGTTCAAATTAAATAAAAATGTTTCCTTACAGGGTAGTACTAAACAAATGGTTTTTACCATTATTATGCACAAATGTAAATGACATTTGGAATATCTGCTGTTTGACACCATCATGCTAATAACCTCTTATTAGCCTCCACAAGTGTGGTCTGCTCCCCTCCAGCAAGACAGCTACTCTGAACGTGTCACCAACACTAAAGTATAAAAAGCCACTCAGCAGATTCTGTGCTTATTTCCAAAACTATCACACCTTTCATTGCTCAGGCAAAAGCAGAATGTGATATCCAAGCAGATTTACATCTGAATGCACAACCCATTGGGCTACAAATAAATCACACTTGAATAAGCTCCTTGACATTTCACTAGCTTTCCTTTCTTTCCCACCATTGCCTAGACATTTTAGCCTATTGTAAAGAGACATAAATAGGATAAAATATCCATAACCACACCACTAAGTGCGCTATCAGCATGAATGGTAGATCTTACAGGTCTCCAATTTGTAGCCATGAACCGCAGAGCTCACAGATCAACTCTAATCAACAATGTGGTGATGATATATGTCACGGCAGGACTAGCCTGAGTCAACCCTAAGAGCCTAAAAACTAGATAATTCAATAACAGCCTAATAATCCCTGTCATTGAACTTGTAATGCATAATGTGTAAGCAACTAAAGAGCTTGGAGAAGCTGCTACTGTAAAAATGGTGATGTCCAATATTGGTCCTCCACAGCATTTTCAAGTACTCATATAGGAATCTTCATTTTCCTATCCTTGTACCCTGCCATATGTATGTGGGGCTTTCTATCCCAAAAGCCAGCTCCCAAATAACCACATAGAGACTTATTCATTATAAATGTTCAGCCAATATCTTAGGCTTGTTACTAACTTAAACTTACTTTAAGTTAACTTGACTTAAACTTAGACTCTTACAACTTCCACTAACTGTATTTATTATCTACGACCTACCACATGGTGGTACCTTTTTTCAACCACAACATGTTCATCTCCTGCTTCCTCTGCATCTGGTTGGTGACTCTGCCCTCCTTCCTAGCGTTCTCACAATCTGGCTCTCCTACCTAACCTCTTTCTGCCTAGCTATTGACAAGTTGACACTTTATTAAACCAACAGGAGCAAAACATCATCACAGTAAACAATAGGATTATTCTACAGCAGCCATATATGCACACCAGAAGCAAAGTGGCATTTTAGTTCCATAAACCATGACTTGATAGCCCCAATAAACAATAAGAATGTTGATGAATTTCTAAGTATCTCTTTCTTCTCCCTCTTCCCCTTCCCAATCCTCTCCATCTCTCTAGCCCTCACTGTCTTCCTCATTTTGATTATTTGTCCTGGTCCTAAAGTGCCTTGGAGACATTGCCATTACCAACTATTTCCTATTAAAGAAACTGAATATCATTGGATGAAATACCTATCTGACAAATACCTCTCTGAGTTAAGCCACTGACACTTGAGATTCACTTAGCATAAAAAACACAAAATGATTATAGCAAACAAGGACCCTGACCTCCACACCACAACTCCCTGTACCATTGGAATATAGGAGTATTGGTCTAAATTCAAAATCTTAAGCTAATGGCAGACTTCAATCTGTAATAAAACTAGAATTCCACTCTGCCACTAATGGGCATGCCAGCAAGCATGTGCACACACTATCGTCTCTTGACTTTGTAGTTCTCACACTTATCACAATGACAGACACATATTTCCTTGTCAAAAAAAAAAAAACACTTAGGAGATTGAATTGACTTGACTTGAATAAGCCATTTAATGCAACCAGAGCAAGCTGGGGTATTTAAATTCAGAGCATTAATCTCCCATGCTGAATATTTTATTAAAAATTTAAATCAAAAGCAGGCATATACACCATGCTAAATTTTCTGATACCAATGCATTCCCAAGCCACCTAGATCTCTCTGACTTTTATGCACATAATCAGAATCTGTGGTGCTCAAAGTGGGCTATTGAAAGGTCTGCTCCTATCTCAGGATCGTACTAAATCTGTGTTTATTAAAAGGACATCACTTAAGACAAATCTAGCCGTGGTCAAGCTTGTCGGAGGATGTGACAGTGAGCTTATGATTAAAACCTTTTTGGAAAGCAAGAACACATGACAACCAGTTGTGATACTTTTCCACATTTTTATAATATCTAAAAATATGTTCGGATATCCAGAGCTGATCCCACAAGTTGATTTATTCACAAGTCCGCTGGAGTGCTTAATAAGTACAATATGGTACAATGAAAATCATGCTTATTACTGCTATTGAGTTGGTAATTCTCCAAGATGAAATCATACTTTTCAGGTTATAAATATACATTTTATTGTTGATTTTATGCTGCATTTTGAAATACTGCTTCTCTGCTTTCATATTTTCAGGACCTTACAAGGGCACCATAAATCAGCTGCAAACTGGAGGCGTGCTAATTGATATCAGGTGATTCCAAAACGAAGGCTCCATTAAACTTGCTGTGTGTTTCATGGGCTCCGGTTAGTGTGGAGCTCTTTCAAAACCAAGACGTGCCAAGAATTCATCTTCCAAGATTAATTACATAAATGTTTACATGCTAGATATTTTAGAGGGCTTAAAGAAGGCATGTGTGCAATGCAGCTCCAATGCCAAAGTTTATAAAAAGACATAAGGATGTATCATATCCGACACATCACCGTGAGATCCAGTATTTTCTTAGGAATACAAGGAAGTTGTAGTCTCCATGATTTGACCTGAATAGTTTTTCTAGATTTTCTGACACCTCCTTTTCTTCTTTTGTTCTCTTGGTCCAATCTACATCACCACTGTTGTTCGGAGTTTCAGGTATAGATCAACAGACATCATGAGAGAGAACAAATTTAATATTTTTCAAAAGTCTTAGTGCAAAAGCAATCAAGTATATCAGGTTGTTGTGGGAAACTGGCAACAGTGTAAACACTGGTGTTTTAACTCAGGATCCTAGTGACAAGCTGCATAAAAGAAAAAAATTATACTTTATTGATAGTGATAACTAGCAGTTGGGAAGAGTGAATGACAGAAAGGGTGGGAAAGGGGGTTGAGTTAGAACAATGCCTGCCGCATGCATATTTTAAAATTACACAACAAGTCCCACTAATTTGCACAATCAATGTGTCTATAAATATATTAATGCTAAATACTTGAATAGTTATAAATTAACCTCTCCAAAAATATTTCAGGAACATGTCATAAAGCTATGTCAATAAAAGAATTGTTTGAAATGCAGTAGCTGGCAATTTTCTTCTGTTCATATGTATGTAGATGGTTTACTAGTCTGTGTGGACATATACACCTGCACCAGCCAATCAAGAAACTCTTAGTTCTGCTTATTAAGAGACTTTATTTGAAAAGGTAACTAAAGAATTTAAAACAAATTATTGTGAAATCCATATTTTGCCCCAAGGAAGAAATCATGGAGTGATATGCCATACGAATGAATGTATTTCAATATGCAAGTACTAGAACATATTTAAGGAAAAATCCTGTCATTAAATCAATGTTAGTGCTGTGAATCTTAGAAATAAATCCAACCCCTGCCTTTGAAATGTAAAAGCCAGAGACCAGAAATTTCAGACAATCAAAAATTGTAAGTTGTATTACAGCAAATATGGGATAATAAATGAAGTTTTCTTCTTCTAGAGAGAAAAATTCCTAGTTTTCCACCCACCTAATGGGAATGAGGTCCATACGTGGGCCCCTTGACACCTTCTCCTTCCTCAAAGTGACAAACCAGATTTGGACTGAAAACTTTTCTAATCAGTTCACTAGCCATGTGCAAGACACCTCTGCCTCATTAAGTGAAGGTCTTTTGAAGGCTGAGACTTCCCTCTCTTATTTGGTCTTTTTTTTTTTAACTTATTGATATTATTTGATTTATAGCCTGGACATATGTCTGTGCAACTTGTGTTTGCCTGCTGCCCAAGGAGACAAGAAGAGGGTGCTGTTTCTCCCGAGACTGGAATTACAGACAGTCGTGAGCCACCATGTGGGTGCTGGAAACCAGTCTTAAGTCCCCTGAAAGAACAGCAAGTGCTCTGAACCACAGAGCCACTGAGCTATCTCTCCAGCCCTCTTATTGGCCATCTTATAGGTTGTTGAGAGAAACTGACACCCTAAAAGGAGATTGGAAGCATACTCTGACTTTTCTTGAATGTACTATAGATTGACTATGATATCATCATCAGCCACTACATGATGACCCTTACTCTCCTTCCAAATTCATTTGTCTTTGCTACTTTCCCTGTCACTATGATAAAAGCCTTCTATAAAGCAACTTCAGGAAGGGTTTATTTTGGCTCACAGTTTGAGGATACAGCCCATCCAGTATGGAAGTCAAGAGAGCTGGAGCTTGAAACTGCCAGTCATAATATATCCATTCATGACGCAGAAGTTATCAATGTGGGTGCTCATCTCACTTCTTCCTTTCCCTTCTTTATGGTGGATCTTCCCACATCAAGTAACCTAACAAAAATAACTCCACACAGCCCTGTCAAGAGATGAATCTTAGCTAGATAGGTGGGTCCAATCTAGACAATGCCCTATGGGTCTACCTGGAGGATTGTCTCCTAGGGAATCCTGGATCCTTGACTCCTCATCCCCATGTGTTCATGTAAGAAAGAAAACAAGGCTCAGAAAGGAACAGACAATGGCTCACTCAGTCTCCCAGATGTTGAGTCCAAACAGAGGGAGCAGAGGCGAGTGTGGGTCCCTCCTTAACCTATGTACAAGGCTGGGTGACCAGCTGATAAAAAGAGTCACTGCATATAATGTGTGATAGATGTTTTCAAAATCTGTTTTGGGTATATTGCTTTTGATCACTAAGAGAACAGGACAGAAATATAGTTCTACTTTGCAAAAGATAAAACAAGCCTGGGCAGTGGTGGAGTCAGAGTCAGGTGGATCTTAGTGAGTTCAAGGCCAGCATGGTATACAAAGTGAGTTCCAGGACAGCCAGAACTGTTACACAAAGAAACCCTGTCTCGAAAAAGACAAAAATAAATAAATAAATAAATAAATAAATAAATAAATAAATAAATAAATAAAAATAAATAAATAAATAAGAAAATAGTCCCCAGCAAGGTTAAGAAGAATTAATTCCCATGTTGGCACTTCTGAGGAAGAAGTCAGCTATCAATACTGAAAGGGCAGAGAGTTAGAGAAAGAGATGGAGAGAAAGACATAAAGTTGGGTAGATCGGAACAAGAGGGATATGGGAAGAGTTGGGGGAGGTGAAGAGAATGATCAAAATATATTTTATAAAACAATTTTTAAAGTAGTGCAGGCCAGAGAAAGCAAAAAAATTACATAGTCCACACTCTGCTTGAACCTCAACCTTGACACATCTGTCATTGAATTCCTGCCTCCACCTTGAGAGGAAAAAGGAAACGGGGGTCTGAGAAGCTACAGAGCCGACCAAAGTCACTCAGGCCCTTCTGACTCCAAAGCCCATTCTCTTGGGGCAATTTCAACTCAGAGTTAAGGAAAATACGCTCCAAGAAGATGCAGGAACCTCTATGGTCACAGGCCGAGTAGTGGCAGAGATAAGACTAGAGTCAGGGACTGAAGCCAGAACTTTCTGTGTAACTCTTGACCCTTACAACTCGCAAATACAGAATTAATGAAAAACCAGCCCAAATGTCAATGGAGGGTCATGAGTTATACCAAGCAGCAAGACATGTAAATTGTATGTGGCTACAGGCATGTGAGGCCCAATGGCATGTGTCAGTATGTTTACATGTATCACTCATATTGTATATCTATGCTTGTTTTGCATGTGGCAGGGAAAAAATTAAACTTTAATGGGTTGGGATTCTCTTTTTCCTTCCATTGCTAGAGGTTACTGTTTTGCAGGCACAATGCCACCCTCTTAAGAAAACACTTCCATGCATCACACTGGCAAATAAGGAGGCACCCTAGCTAGCATTCTAGGGAAAGGGACAAGTAAGAACAATTTTAAATGATACTTATGAAGATGCCACGATGAAGCCTAGAGTTAACCCTAAAACTGTTTTTAAAACCTTAGGCAATTCAAACATTCTTGCATAAAACAAACAATTGCAGTTACAATAAAGAAATAAATCACAAGGTGAATTACATGCCATCTTTGAATATGAAACATCCATGTATATTGTTAGATATAGTAAGAGAATTCCTTTAGAGTCCATTTATGCATCTCCCTTGCAGTGTTCTTTACTCTGTCATAGCCTCGTTCTATATTATGTATATGTTAGTTTTTGTATAAAAAGATACCATCATCTCTGCTCTGTGCTATATAAAATGTCAGAAACCCCAGAACTGACATTCACAGTATTTTGGTCAGAACAGAAGTAACAACTGAGATCATTAACACTAAAATCTCAGTGTCTGGACCATTTTCACTCACATCATAGTCTGATGAGATGCTACGGAAGCTCTCTGTTCTGTGCAGTCATTCAGCAAACTAACATTTTTTCATCTAGTAGCTGAACCAGCTGCTAGGAGTTTGAGATCTTCTATTAAGATCTCTGAGATCAAGATGGCAGCTGAGTGCGGTAGCACAGAGAATGGGCATTCGCTGGGTAGGTTTCAGGACCAGGAATGAAGGATGCCAGATGGACCAATCTAACTGTAAGGAAACCTGGGACATAGAGATTTTTCCTATGTGCTGTGCAAGTAAAAACATTATTTTTGTATGTACATATCTGGCTTACATAAGTCTTGATTATGGAAGGCTTGGATGTAAAAATTATGTCATAGTCTGAGCAAGTTAGCTTTAACTCAACACTATTTCTTATCATCTTCATTTTAACTCACTTCTCTGTCATTGAGCTGCATCGTATTATTTGTGAAAAGAAATCAAAGGGATGTGTATGCATGTGATCAAGAACAGATTATTTTTTTAAAGGACAAATTCTAAACCTACATCTTTTTTTAAAAAAAAAAAAAGCAGACTTACTTTATTTTACGTGTATAAATAACTGTTTTTGCCAGCATGTGTATATGTGAACCATGTGCATAACTCATGCCTGTGGAAACCAGAAGAGGGCATCAGAGCCCCTGGAACTGGAGTTACAAATGGTGTGAACCACCCACCATGCAGGTGCTGAGAACCAAAGCCAGGTCCTTTGCAAAAGCAACAAATATGCTCCTTAAGAGTCCTGCCATCTCTCTAGCCCCTAGAGCTGTGTCTTTATGACACCGGTATCTCCTTCTATATTGCCTGACCTCTTCTTCCTGTAGGCCTTTTGTCCACACCGTATTTCTTCTCTCGGTATGAGTCCCTTATCTCAAGTCTACTCTATCCGTAACACTTTTCCTAAAGAGATCTCAACTTTATCCCCACCTTCGATGCTTCACTAGAAGTATGATCTCTGCCAAGCCAAGCAGAGTTTATGTTCTAGAAATCTGCAGTTGTGGCTACTGTCTGTAGCTCCTGGCACAGAGATGGGCTATAAAGATCAAGTTACCTGCCTGCCACTCTGCTATTCTTATGACAAATATAATTTATAGTTATAATAGAGGATGCTTGGGTAGGTGTTGGTAGAATTCTTGCTGTGCAATCATGACAATTTAATTTGGATCCCCAGCACCTATATTTAAAAGGAAAAAAAGTTATGTTGAAGGACATACATCTATAAACCCAGAACTAAAGAGGTAGAGACAGGTTTATACTTAGGGCTTTCTAGCCAGCAGGTCAAGCTAAACTGGTGAGCTCTGGATTCATTGACTTTCTCAAAAGAGAAGGTGCTAAACAATAGTAGATGACATCCATTATCAATCTCTAGCCTCCACATGTGCATGTGTACACATGCATGAGTTTGCGTGCATACATGCAAGCACACTCACATACACATACACACACCAAAGAATGTCATCAGAGAGGAGTACCAGCATGCAGAGGAAGGTACTGTAAAGAGGAAAATGGACCAGACGTGAAAAACCACACATATATATGGGGTTCATTAGAATGACTTACAGGTTCTGGTCCAGCTAGTCTGACAATGGCTGTCTACCAACAGAAGGTGCGAGAATACAGTAGTCGCTCAGTATTCCAAGTTGAATGTCTCAGTTGGTCTTCAATATATGCTAGAATTATGAAGAAGTAGGCTCTCCTGCCAGTGAAGGAATAGACCTGCCAGCAAGAGGAAGAGCAAGCAGGCAAAGAGAGCAAACTTTCTTCTTCCATGTCCTTTATGTAGGCTACCAACAGAAGCTATTATTTGAATTAAAGGTGTATCCCCCTACCTCAGAAGATCTGAATTAAAAGTGGGTATTCGCACTTTGAATGATTTAATTAAGAAAAAAATCACTCACAAGTGTACCCAGCTGCTTGGGTTTTAGTTACGGATGTAGTCAGGTTGACAACCAAGAATAGCCATGACAAATCGCAAAGTTCCAGGTGCTCCTATAATCTGTACACACTTTCCGATTCCACAAACATTCTAAATCCTTCCTCCTTTGAGGTCTGTCTTGGTTTGCTTCCTATCTCTGTGATGGAACTCCATGACCAAGAACAAGGGTTTCTCTCATCTTAGAACTCTCAGGTCACCATCCATCATGAAGGGAAATCAGGGCAGGATTAGGGAAGGAGCCGAAGCGAAGGCTGTGAAAGAACACTGCCTACTGGCTTGCTCCCCATGATCTGCTTTTCTATAGCACCCAGGACAATCTGCCAGAGGGGTGGCACCCCGTACAGTGGGCTAGGTCCTCCTCTCTCAGCCATTAATGAAGAAAATGCTCTCGGAGTCACCTACAGGCAATCTGATAGAGACATTTTCTCAGTTGAAGTTCTTCTTCCAAAACAACTCTTTTTGATCAACTCAAGTAAACCAAAATAAATCCCAACCAAAACAGGTCCTTTAACATTTAGCTTTCTCTGTGTGTGACAGATGGCTGAAAACTTCCTCCATGGCCCAGTCTCCTTTATTGGAGTATCTGACACAATGTCACCCTTCACAGAGGGCTTCTTTGTCCACCTCCTATCTCCTCACAAATCCTCATCCTTCTCAATAACGTTGTCCTGGTACTTATTTCATGAACTCATTATGTTTCTTTATATTCTTCTTTGTATCCTCAACAGAATTCAACCCCAACTGTGCACAATTACTTAACCTCACTTGTCATTGCCCTGTTCTCAGAGCTACTTATCAGTGAGCCAAGTAAAGGAACTCTTAAAATATTTTTGTTGAATGAGTAAATGAAATGCTTCAAGTTCAAGGTCTACATTCCAGTCCCTGAGATAGTGATACAGAGAAACTCAAACATGGTTTGAGATAAGATAAAGACACTTTCCAATCCTTGTAAAGGGGGTCTATGATACAAAATCCAATAAAGAGCAATTAAAACTCAACAGGGGATAGTAGACAACTTGCAGTGTAAATATTTCTCATGAACAGCAACTGGAGGAAACGCCCGGCTCCCCCTACACCTTAAACAGCTGCACATTGTTGGCAAACTGAGAGGAATGCTGCCAAAATAAAGCCAGACTGAGGAAGGACATTTGGCAGGCTCAAACCTTAATGTTACTCCTAGCCTATATAATATGTGTGGAACCCATAGTCATCTGTGTCTTTAATTGTCACCAAAACAGCATGGCTTTAGACATAAACTCTTTGCACAGCTGTTCCTTCCTGCTCATCTTCATGTTGCTCCAAACTTTTGTTCATCCAAGGATAAGGAGAAAAGGTCATCAGAGGGTAGAGATGGTGGCCATTGCAAGGCGTACTACAAAAAGGAATTTGAGAGAAATGAAGATCCTGGAGAATCAGGACTGAAGTTAGCCATGCTCATGCAAATAACTGGTGCTCAGTAAGGCAGAATACAAGTCAAGACAGCCATGTTGGCCAGAGTTATGAGCTATGTGGTACCTTAAAAATCGTCTCAATGCATACAACACAGGACTCAAAGGAGCTAACTGTGCCAAGGCACACTGACTTCAAGACGTGGATTCAACACATTCCTCTTCTCCACACCACTCTTCCCATACATCTGCCCGCTGCCTTCTAGTTTAGAAATACCTTCTTCATCTGTCCCTCTGTCCCTCAGAGCCCCACTTCCAGGCAACCGAGGCAGAATAGTTACCACCCTTAGTGTGCCCTGTGAATAAAGAGACCCAAAGATGCTCACCCGTGCCATTCCTAGTGATGGCTCACGGATGGCAGGATTAGATCACCAGTTTCTAGTTACAATGTTTGCGATCCACTGAAATTCATAAAAGTCGTCTTTGAGCTGAACGTGAAGAAAACTGGTACCTTCCTGGTTTAGGTCTCCCCCAATAACACACTGCGAACCATAGTAAGAAAAAGAAAATACCACCTTTTTGTCAAAAGAAACAAACTTATTGCCCGTGTGGACACTGGAAATGTGAAATCAAGGTATCGATAGGATAAGCGGGGATAGTCCCTTTTCAGGACTGCAAGGAAAAACCTGTTCCAAATGTCTTTTGGCTGCAAGATAACCATATTCTCCCTGTTTGCCTTCACATTCTCTTCTCCTTGCTTCTCTCTTGAAATCCAAATTTCCCTTTGGATAAGGACAGACATACTTTATGAGGGGCCTGCCCTACTCCAGGGTGACCTCATCTTGACTCACGACATCTGTATATAGTTCATCAATAAACTCACATACACAGAATTAGGACTCCACCGTATAAATTAGGAGGGGGCTCCATGTAACCTATTACACCTGCAAAGCGGTAGTGAAAGTGAGAAATTTCTTCAGGGGAGGGAACTGATGACCAACTTTCAGCAACAAAGACACAGGCAGAAACAAAACTGCCTTGGCAGGGGCAGCGCTCACTAGAGGAAACGTGGAGGAGGCAGAATGATGAAGCTGACTGGGCTGGGGGTAGACAGATGTATGGGAATTTTCCTCCATGAAGCCTGCAGTAGATATCTAAGGATGATGGACATAGAGTGTGATCCCAGCCTTTATGATAACTTAACTATTTTTCCTTCAGCTGGCAAAACCAATTGCTTGAATCCGCTTATGTTTAAAAGGAATTCAGATGCGGCCATCAATGCTAGCTTGGACAGATCAAATAAGACCATCTTCCTCAGATGAGGAAGAAAGGGGAGTTGGCACAGAAATGGAGAAATTCTTGTTCTGTCCCACATCACATCCTTTTGCCAACCTCGGCTTCTAGCCCCTGCCGACAATCCTTTTGTATTTTTACCTTGATACCTTCAGTCAGTATGAGGAGAACCAACAGAGACATGTCCCAGTTCCATGGTTGGGATGAATGAAGCTGGAAGGATTTCAATTAAATCAGTCCCATTATTGTTATTGCAGAGGTCTCAGTAATGTTCCTTAACTCCGGGAAGTAGAGGAGCCCCAAGTGAATAAAGTCCTGAGTGCAAGTGAGCTGTTGCTATAGGAACAAACACTCCAAGGATCCTAGCCTCATACCTGTGGGAAAATTGCAAAGCCTCCTCTATTAGTCTAAGGTTCAGAGGGATGGAAAAGCCTGCCTTCCTCTGGTCCGTGTGATGACGTTGGTATGTGTTATAAAATGCCTACCATAGCTTTCTCACCTCTGCCCCCAATAACTATTGTATGAACAACGCTCCCCTACAGAGACTTCTCCTGCCACGTTTAGCTAAATATGTCCCCCTGAATCAAATGTATACCCTAAACCTTGTTTATCTATATGTAAAACTCCAGTCCCTTTTTTTGCTGTAGGCAGAACCTGCCTTTCTGTTTAACTCTATATAATAGTCATGCTGAGCTTCTGAGGTGCTGTGGTTCCTCCATCAGAGAGCCCAGACCACCTGATCCCAGCTTTCTATGTCCGTGTGTCTGTCTTTTCTTTCTTCCTCACCACTCCCAGTCAGGTCAAATCCCTGAGGATGAGGCAATTCTGTCATCTGCTTCCATCTTCCATCTTTCCTTGCCCTCTCTTCCACACTCGTGCTTCGTGGAATTACCCCGAATATACACTGCCTCCACTAAGGTTCTTGCCTGAGGTTTTGCTCTCAGGAAAACCTAAACCATTGGCTCTCAGCCTGTGGGTCTCAAGCCCTTTGGGAGTCAAATTCCCTTTCATGGGGGTCACATATCAGATATCCTAATATCAGATATTTATATTACAATTCACAGCAGTAGCAAAATTACAGTGATAAAGTAGCAATGAAAATAATTTTATGGTTGGGGGTCACCACAACATGAGGAACTGCATTAAAGGGTCGCAGCATTGGGAAGGTTGAGAACCCTTGACCTAAACGAAACAGTGAAGCTGAGACTGGAGTCAGCTGTAGGAGTCTAAGCACACAAAGGTCACTTTCTAGGACTGTCGCCTCAATCAAGTCCTCAGAGAACTGATCTTAGAAAGTGGCTTAGGATCATCTCCGTGTCAGATGCTGCCTTAGTGCTGAGAACAGAACTCAGAGGATGACATGACCCGTGCCCCTAGGAAGTTTAAAATCCTCTGGAAAGGATTTATGGAACAGAAAGCTTCGGCATAACCACTAACTCGCTGAAATACCAAGACCCATCTTTCTTTGATATGTTTGATCCACAAGGCCCCAATAATTGCCAAAAATGATCCACGTCTCCTCCCGCCTCAGAACATCCCATTCGCTTTATGACCCAGGTTCCCATGGCTCCACTTTATGTGCGATTCACAAAACATCTGTTTAATTTTAAGGTTTATATGGCAGCTCTTCTAATCCCAGAGTCTTTTTCAACATTCTCTTCCTTCCCACCACACCAAGAAGATGGAGAAAATTCATTTCCTGTGTAAAATGCAAGATGACAGAAGGCCTGAGGTTAAAGCTATTTACAAAAAGTAATAATAATGATAATAAAATAAAACATTGCCAATGTTTAGAAATGGCTGTTTTATTTGAAAAGCCCACTTTTCTACCTGGCTTTGAGTGTCTCGTGACACTTTTTGATGAGGGGGGTTGACTTATAAGCAACAGTGGGGAAGGAGATAATCCTCCTTGCTTCTCCCCAATCTGAGGGGTTGCCTAATAGGATGACTAGTTTGTTTTGCTAAAGGACACCTTGGCAAGGCTCTTCCTTCCCTGCTCCAAAATTCTTTGAGCATCCCATACCCTAAGGCCTTCATCTGGCTCCTCATTCCCTGATTTCTTATTTTGATGGTAGTGTCAGGGAAGCTCAGCTTGGCTTCTCAAAATGCATGCACCCACATATACTTCTGTCGAAGGAGCACATTTTCCTGTGGGAGATGTAAACGTTTACCCTCTCCTCCAAAGTCCAAGTTATACACCACCTCAATTCACCCTGGAGAGCCAATGAGTTTATTAGGCTTATTTATAGACCAATAAGTGTGCGAGGTTAGGGGGTGTGGGCTGGAGTTTGGGTGGCCTCAAGGCAGTCACACTAAAAAGACTGCACCCATCATACATGAGGATCCCCCAAAAGCACACAAATCAGTCTCTCTCCCTAATGTCCTATACACTATGCATCCTACCTTTTTAAAGCCCCTCCCTGAGAACATGATAGACTAGGGCAGAATTGCAAACAACTGGTTTTGAGAAGCGGCTGGAGTCTCTGGTGAGGGTCCCATAACCCTTCCTATACCCCCTCTATGAAGGAAAAAGAACAGTCAACAAGAACAGCCAGAGTGAACTTTTGTAAGGGGACACAGGTGAACTCATGGAGACAGTCGTGGTTTGACTTGTCCTTACAACATTACACACCTTCCCTTTGGGTCTTGTGTTCTTTCTGTCCCTCCCCCATTCCACTCAGGTCCATGAGATTTAGGAGTGATAACACAGATGTCTGACTATTTTTCAACTCCAGGCATGAAACCCAATCCTGGAACACGGCTGTTGGCAACTGTCTAGGGTGCTCCTTCTACTACAAACTCTAAGAGGAAATGGGTAGGAAATGAGAAACATAAAACTAACCAAAGGGACACTGACTGCAATAATAACCTCTAATTATAAACTATAATGTTCACTGGTACATCACGGAACAACTCAATAACACTTGCTTTGCCATTGGAGCCCATGGTTTCCCTGGTGACAACTTTCTGCCTAAATTCCCAGTACCAGACATGAATTTCCCCCTACGGAGGGGACCATAAGCCCAGTCAGAAATTTGGCTCTCTCCAAAATTACTGAGGCCACAGTTGCACCAGCTAACACATCGTGCGGCATGTTGGATCCACAGCTGAGGAAGCCTTTGGTTCAGTTCTCTCCAGGAGCTGAAGCATCACCTTCTCCAGCTCTCAGATTGGCTCCAACTGCCCTGCATCCCACAGTCTCACAAACCAGGCCGTGAGAAATTTTTCATGGCTCACTTAAAGCTTTTCCCTGAGCCCAGAGATGAGATTTCCCCCAATTACTATGGTCTCTGTGAGCAGACCATTGTTAAGAACTCTGCCCTGTTGCTAGGTCATGGAATTTTCCTTTCTCTGTGTCTAAGGGGTGTCTTCTGTTGCCTCTGGTTCATTTTCTACCTCTTCACTACCTAACTTCCCCTGTGGGTTCCAGATTTGAGGTCCCAGACAGGGCTTATTAATACAAATCTAATTTGTTGTTTCTTTAACCTATGACCTTCCAGCTAGCCATGGGAAACAGCAAGCCAGCACCTCCGTCTCACCCTCTCTTTTATCCATTTCCCAGACAATTGAGAGGATAATATGAAGAATACCAGTCACATTTATTTTCCGTTGTAACTCCTCCCCTAAACATACCCTCTCACTCTGGGCAGTCACCTCAGTGTCAGAAGTATTTAGTAATCCCTCGAGTGACTGGGCAACTTCAGTAGGTGCTTTTCAATACTCTCCAGTGTGCTACTCCAAGAAATTGTAACGCCTACTTTAGAACCTCAACTGTTCTCAGAGCGTCTCTCTACTCACGGTGGATCCCGATCACCCAGGCACACTTCACACCTCTTCATACCTCACAGTAAACTGCCAGCCTGGGATTTCCCCCCACAGATGCTCAAACTTCAGGTGCCTTTGCCTGTTATATATCCCACAGCCTTCTCCGTGACTCATGAGATTCCAACTACCCCCAAAAGGCATACCACTGCATGCCACACAGGGACAGAAAACCATGTCAAAATTTCCTCTGCAGATGATCCGTCCTTGTCTTGATACGTCTTCTGTGGCTGTGGTAAGATGCTATGACCAATGCAACTTATAAAAGAAAGTGTTTGATTTGGGGCTCATGGTTCCAGAAGGTTAGAAGAACCCATGACCATCATGTTGGGAAGCATGGGTGAGGGATCATACCAGCAGGCATGGCACTAGAGAAGGAGGTATATAGAAATAAACTCTCACATATAGAAATAAACTCTTAGGGACTCTGAATATGATCTCTATTGGAAATAGGTTTGTTGCTGATCTAAGTCTTAAGATGAGGTCATTAATATCATAATCACTGCACTCTGAGAGGCATCTGGGCACAAAGGTATACATACAGAAGAGGGGAATGTAAAGATAATATATCTATAAGCCAAGAAAGACCAATAATTGCCAGCAAAATCCCAGGGGCTAGACAGGAGATGCGAACAGGTTCACTCTCACAGACCACAGAGGAAGACAACTCTGCCAGGACCGGGATCCTACACTTTTAGACTCCAAAATTGTGAAACACTGGACCGTATTGTTTAAGCCACCTGGTTTGTGGTATTTCATTATGACTGCCCTCACATACTAGATTCTACTGTCGTCCAAGACAAGCAACACCTTCAGACTACACGGATAAATTGGAAAGGGCAAAAGAGATGAAAGGTATGAAGAAAATAGCAAAAGCAGCAAGCTACTGCCACTGTCCATAATGTAAGAAAGACCCACACAAAACAGGATCACATGGAATTCAGTCAGAAAAATGTTAGCACTTCACAGTGCTGTTAGCATCTTCCAATCCTCACAAAATGACTTTTTGTTTTAATACCCAAGACAGTGTTTTCCAAAGTATAACTGAGGTTTTCTTGGAAAAAGTAGTGGGAAAGATGTGGGCCTATACATTCCCTGCGTTACTTCCAACACATGCTGACTAAGTGAGACCTTGGGAAACTCAAAACTCCGGCTCCTACATTCCTTCAGTTACCAAATGAGTTTCATCTCCTCCCAGGGTTATCCAGAGAAGAGATAAAAACAAGCTATGCACACAATTCCTAGTTTTCTTTTCTCGTGGGCCTTATGTTTGGCATGCAATTCCCTGTAATAGGGGGGAAACCCGTACTCCTTTTCTGAAGATAAAAAGTACTGATGTACCCATCATCTTGACTCTAAAGAACAAATTGCTGAAAAAACAGAAATCTGAAATTCTCTGATTTCTTAAAAATATAGATAACTGGTTCAAATTAAGTATCAATATGTTCCAAGTGGAAAACACTTGGCCATTTATTATAGACTAGGAAATAAAAGTCACAGGGTCAAAATCATTTAAATATTATTCCCAATCAGGCAAAAAAAATCATTTATTGTAAACATGTATTTGAATTTCCTTTACTCAAGAAAGCAAAAGGGTGTGAAGAGTCAATTCAAATAAACATGGTATTTTTTTTTAACTATAGTAAGGGGTCTTTGGTAGTCAAGATACCTGCTACAGGTTAGTCCTGGTACCCCTCGAGTTGGTCAGTGCAAAGTGTCTCCCTTCTGCTAATAATGCATGCTCACTGAGTATTTCCTGAGTAGTGCCTAGAATCTCAGGCTTGCCTGAAAATTAATCTCGATAGCCAGCATATGCATGTGTGTACACATGTAGGTGTAGCTGCATCTATACTTTTACATGACCATATCCATCTCCATATCTGTATATACATACATGCATACACTCACAGACATGGTTTAATCGAATTATTCTGCAACTTTCTTTCTTTAGACACTCAAGAATATTTAATGATACTAGTACACAAAAATCATTCTTAAGTGACTTCACTGTTTTTTTTAACAATTATTTAATACTCTATTGTATTTAATATTCTATTATGTGGATGTATACTCCCTTATTTAACAAACTCTATCTTGCTTAATTTTACTAATTTACTTTGTGGTAGGGAGGGGTCGTACATGTGCCATGATGTGCATAGGCAGATCAGAGGACAACCTGGGAGAATCCATTCTCTTCTTCTACTTTGTCCAGAGATCAAATTCATGTTTCCAGGCTTTGAGGCAAGTGCCTTTACCCATTGAGCTATCTTTCTAGGCCTTAATCAATTTCATCTAAATATATCTTTAGGTTGCTTCTAATACTTCACTCTTACAAAAATCACTTGCATGTTTGATACTTATGCAAATGTGTCCAATGGTTATAGCAGAATTATTGGTTTCAAAGAAAAGTGTAGTCTACATTTTGGTACACACTGTCACATTGCCCTCTAAAGTTGTTGCTGATGTCCAGCACTACCAAGAATATATGAAAAGACCTAATGAGGAAAGATGGGGTGACTTGGCTCACACAGATGCTCCAGCCCCACGCCCTTTGAAATTCTGAAGCAGTACATCTAAGGATCTAAGGTAGTGCCCAAGGAATGTGTATTTTTTATACATGCCCAAGAGAACTAGAATAATCAATCAGAATTAAGAGCCCTGGTGGTAAACCATACACCATGGCAGAAGGTACCCATTAGCTACATATCAGATATTCATCTTACTGAGAATTACTTACACATGTGGCTCTGACCTGTGTACAAGAAAGTAGCATTTGAAAACCAGCTCCTCCCTGGGGAGCCAAGCTTTGTCTGCTCATCCTATTTCTTACAGATAGCTGGGAAATGACCCATCTCATGTTGCCAGGCTTGGATCTAAAACATTTTTTCAATGTTTCCTGACATTATATTTTAGGAATGCTGCAAAAGATAACACATGCCTGCTGTAATAGGGGAATTACGGATGTGAATCAAAGGAACTTTGGTGCTTTGGAGACGTTTCATGAATGGAGGCGTGTTTAGTCAGTAAATAATGAAAATTGACAATGTCTGCTGCCATATGCATCATCCTGCTATGGTTAGAAGTTTTATACTGGAATACACCCCTTATCCGGATGAAGAAAGATCTAACCTCAAAATTCCACAGCTAACCCTAGCAAGATATGTCTAAGATGCATCTCTGTATCAATCTGCAAGATAACAATGAACATCCTCAAGTTCAAAGACTTGATCGGTCCTCCATAAACCTGAAAAGCCTACCCCAGCAGCGTTTAACCTGGATCCACAGGAGGACCACTTTAGGGTGCCTCAGCAATTACAAATGCCACCATCAGAAATGGATCTATATAGCCAGGCGGTGGTGGTGCACGCCTTTAATCCCAGCACTCGGGAGACAGAAGCAGGCAGATCTCTGTGAGTTTAAGGTCGGCCTGGTCTACAAGAGCTAGTTCCAGTACAGGCTCCAAAGCTACAGAGAAACCTTTCTCGAACCCACCCCCCCCCCAAAAAAAAGAAAAAAGCAGTGAATCTATATAATCTAGGTGGAATACTGGCATTGATGCATTCAGAGGCTGTAGGATTGAACGTGCAGACAGATCAAGAGCCACTTTGTAACCTATAGTTGATGAAAAGGCCTGGCAGGCCTCCCAGCTCTCCCTTTCATACTCTAGTATGAAGAGAGAGGAGGAGCTTGGGAATAACGTTCAGTAAAACTCAGAAAGGAAAGTGTCCCTCAACCCTCCCTCTTCCTTCCTCTTGGTTCCCCAGTGCCAAAGCCTACCTCCATGCTGCCCAATGCCATGCTCAAAGAAGAGCGACTGAGATAAAAAAGTGGCAGAAAACTCACAACAGCTCCGGGTGAGAAAGCAGCACACAGGAAGGAGACAGCCACATTCAGGGATGTGGCAAGCTCCAGGCCACTGGCCAGTGCTTAGTTCTGGCTTGGCATGGACGTAGCTATCCAATTCCAATAACCTTAAGTGAGCTCATTTTTCTAAAGGTGATTAAAAAACAGTATTATGCTTGAAACACTGATTTGTAAAGCTTGTAGGCCAAATTTTTTACTTTTGTCTTTGGTTTTATTTTTAACTCTGATTAAGTTATCCAGAAATCCATACATGGATCAAATGAAGGCCAAAAACTACTAGGCTGCAACTCGTGATATGAAGTAACCATAGTTCTAATCTGAGAACATTGGTCTTAAGAGTGAAAATAGTTAAAATTACGGCTAGAACCCCGATGACGACAGTTTGGGTAGCATATTAAAGCGTCGGCCTGCAATCTTAACCAAGCACTGTCCATAAAACTATGGGTAAATAGTTCAGGCTTGCATTTAAGAGTTAACCCAGATGGGCTGGGTGGAGCTACTTAAAGACCCATCTTTCCTGGAAATCATTTCCCTTTCATTTCCTCTCCATAAAAGTCCAGGTGCACCTTACACTCTGTTACATGTCAAAAAGGCCCCTGCTGGTGCTCCTCTTCCCTTTGGTCACCATCTGTGCCCCAAACCCTGCATCGAGCAGGCATGCACTTGTCAACACCAGCAAGACAGAAGCATTCCCATAATAAATGCCGAGCGGTCTGCTGATTCCCCTTTCCAAAGCTTAGATTGATGGGTTTTGTTCTCTGGAGAGAATGTAGTTGAGAGAGACCAGAGCCAATAAATACAAAAGACTGAGGAAAAACTAGATATGCCATCAATTAAGTAATAAGGAAAATGAAAATATGAGATAAAATTAACCCCCACAGGATGCATTGTTGGCAAAGGTTTTCTCCTACACTGTAGGCTGTCCTTTGACAATTATGAAATTAAAAATTTCATTGCACAGATAAAGAAACTTCAAAAGGAGGAAAAAATAACTTAAGGAATTACAATTATTATATATCAGAGAAGGTTTCAGAAATACATCTCATGACCAACAAGGGGCAGAAACCATTCATGTTTCTCTTTCCATTTCTTACTTTGTGAATGAAGTACAATATCCCGTTCTGTGCCCGGCCCTGGGCTGTCAGCCTCCCAAGGGTGAGTATCCTATTATAAAAATATCTGTTGCTGGGCGATGGTGGCGCACGCCTTTAATCCCAGCACTCGAGAGGCAGAGGCAGGTGGATCTCTGTGAGTTCGAGACCAGCCTGGTCTACAGAGTAGTTCCAGGACGGGCTCCAAAGCTACAGAGAAACCCTGTCTCGAAAAACCAAAAAAAAAAAAAAAATCTGTAAAGTTAGCTTAATATTTTCCGACCTTGATGCAATAGAAGTAATAACAATGGTCTCTTTGATAAATGTAAGATGGGGGTAGATGTCCCCATAGAGAGTATCCTAACCACTTGGCCAACAGGAAAGCATCACATACCAGAACCTGGCCAAGGAAGAGGGAGAAGTTGAGCTACATTTCCACACCTCCCACCTCCCACTGGACCCAAATTGACAGAAAAACTCTGAGTCAAGGAAAAAAGACTTACTTCCTATGTTTCTCCACTGTTCTACAACACAGCTACTGTGGCTACTTTAAGACCTAAAATTGGGGCACTGTCTCATTTTCTTCACCACAGCGCCTCCATGATTAATCTGGGATGAAATCAACATGGCTGCTGAGTTATACCCTCCCCGTTTCTAGCAGAGATTCACACAAGGAGAGAGTACTTCAAAACTATCCTCTTCTCCGGACTCAGAAAAGCTAACTTTGTCTATGTCAGGAAGGATAGCAATCTACTTAAAGAGAAAAAAGAGGTAGAAGAAAGAATGGAAGAGCAAGGTGTTCAGCAGCCATCACGGCTCTGGAGGGCTACTGAGCAGGGCTCAGTGTCACAGAGATGCTGCAGGGATCAGGAAGCTGTTCAGTGTCAGTCAGGGTCGCCTCCTTGGTGTCCAGAGAAAGACCATAATAAATATATAATGGATGCTCCATTAGCCGTGGAGTTCAATGAAAATATTTTCTACTATGTCACAACAGAAACAGGCCAGAAGGAGAATCAATTGACTGGGAGTTATAATCAAAAGAGTCAGCTCAAAGTACAGAGCAGTACTAGTTTGTTGAAGCGATGATACGTGCCCTGTCAGTAAAGGTTATAAAGTGTTTTCAAATGGAAGAACCCAATGTGACAGGAGCGCCAGACTAAGGCAGTCTAAAGAAACTCTAACAGTGGGAAGGGGGTTGGAAGGCTGGGGAGAGAGGCCTACAGATTATCTGAGATGTAGGGGGCGGGTAACGTAAGCCATCACAATTACAAAAGCCCACAGCTTTTCCAAGCACAAAACACTTTCACAGAAATTTTAGTCCCATATGCCATTTTCCTATTTCGCAGAGTAAAAGACAGAGTAGTCCAAAGGCCTGCTTAGCGGTCTAAGACAATAAATGGGAGAATCAGTTCTCTTATTTAATTGAGGGTTCTTTTCAGTACAACTGGTTCTGCTTAGGATAAAGCATAAAGATGCTTAGGATGACCTGAGCCCCTCATATGGTTCAGCACTGAACTGGGTGGCTTCTAAAATGTATTCCAGTAAGAAGTAAACAAGGAGGCGGGGTTGTTGGCAAGGAAAACTCTGAGCAGGTGCCAGGGGGGTGAGTAACAAGGAAGGGGATTCCAGATGATGGAAGGCCTCAAGAACAGAGTTAAGATAATATTGCCTGGACCATGCAAGCAATGAGATTATATCAGCTACCTACCTGCACACACGCTAGAGGAATGAATATGTAACATGTTTCATTGGATCATAAAGCATGCATCGAGACACAGCCCCTATCTTCATCATATTGAAAATTAATGAAAGCGTCACCACAAGATAATACCCACCTGCAGCAGGTAAAGTTCTATGGGAAAGCAGCAATCCATCCACGTAGAAAGAAACACAGCCAGAGAGTTTTGCTGTTGCTGCTAAGAAATGTCAACACCATCAGTCCTAACACCATGTTGAAGGACGTAAGGAAACCAGAGAAGTTCAGTTATGTACACTCATTCAAAATGTAAGGCCACTGCAGAACAAAAGCATTAGCACCCAGAATCTAAAACTAACTATTTCCCCACCTTGAAATTTTTTAGTTCTTATCATGTCGGGAAATCAGACACTATCTCTGGTCTGTTCTGAAAGGCATTTGCTTTAGCTGCATACGAACATATATACTCACAAACACAAATAGTACAGAATTACTGCACTCCAATGGCCAGGGTGAAAAAGGAAAAAATCACTGCTCTCATTGAAGAAGTACCAGGTATTTGTTTACCATTCCACTCTTTGAATTGTAAGCAAATGAAAGAAGAAAAGCAACTAAGCCCTGGTCCTCAATAGCACAACCATGCTAAGACATCAGAAAGACAGAACGGAAAGGCCGGGTGCACTTTCTACACAGATTCTTCGGTCTTTGGGAAGAAGTTGTGGTCGTTATGAGATAGCCCGTGAACTTCACACCTACTGTCTGCTGCCTCCTTGAGGCCTCTTCTCATTTGCTTTCTGTTGCTATGGCAAACACCATTACCAAACGCAACTTGAGAAGAAGAGGGTTTATTTCATCTTATACTTCCAGGATACACTCCATCATTGAGGTAAGTCAGGGCAGGAACCTAGACAGGCACTAAAAGAAGTAATCACGGAGGAGTGTTGCTTATTGACTGTCTCTGGCTCATGCCCAGCTAGCCTATAGCCCAGGCCCACCTGCTAGGGATGGTGAGTGATTTTTACAGCATGAATTAGGTCCGATTGTGGGTTAAAACACAATCAGTCCCTTCTCAAATAGTTATGTGTAGAATAACTCCATCTCAAAGGTGAGGGGAAGGTAGCTCACAGGAGCCCAAGCTATGAGGGCTACACAAGCTCAGCTCCAGAGCTTGACAACCTAAATACATTATGTCTTATAAGGCAAACAATATCCAAAAAGAGTCAGAGATGTATGCTCTTGAGAACAGAAAGATGATAATGAGATTTGGGAAAGAGTGGGAGGGAGGGATGGGGAAAGGCCAATTAATGGCACAAAGAGAAGCTACCAGCTTTGATGGGCTAGTTTCATTAGAGTTACTACAGATAACAATTATCTATCATATATATCAAAAAAGAAAAGATTTTGACTGTTCTCGTGGTGGAAAGTGATGATTTAGAGATTAGAGTGTTTAGCCTGATTTAAACATTACAAAATGTGTATATGAATCAAAATAGTACATGGCAACCCACTATGCCCAGTTTCTGTGTTCTTATATATAAGTCATAAAGCATTTAAAAAGTATAGCATAAGATAATACAGAAAGCTCTCTAGCTAACTGACCTCAGACTGACTGAGGGAGGTCATTTAAAATTTGAAACAAATTACTCCCAGTGAGTAAAGGGCTTGCAGCGCAAGGAAGTGGACCTGACTTAGATCCCCAGCATCCGTGTAGAAAAGCTGAGCACAACCGCCATGTACCTGGGAACTGTGAGAGCTACAGTAACAACTAGCTTGACAATATATGCTCATGGGAGCAATAGCGGCATACATATTATGGAGGTAACCAGCTGCTTTCTGATTGGATTTAAGGCCTACTTAAAGGAAGGAAGGTGCCTAGTACTATAAATCTGGCCTGGTCAAAAATCCAAGGCTCATAGGTCCTAGAGGTGAACCTACTACTATTATTTTGCTAAATAGACATAATTTCAAACTGACTTCTAATTCCATACCTCTGTAGTCATAGATTAGTGCAGTGTTGCGTTCTTGCCAGACAATCATCTCTGTTTAGTGGATTCACAAGTAAAGTGCAGAGAACAGATTTCTGTGAAGTCCTCAGCCCCCAAAATTGGACATCTACATCAAGTCTCAGAGAATGTTGAGGAAGAGGGGGCAGAAAGACTTTAAGAACCAGGGGATGAAGAGGACCGCTGAGACACAGAGCCTTCTGGACATACCACCACCATGACCAATAAGATTGCCTGTACAAGATCTGCATGAGCCGTGGCCCACACCTTTAATCCCAGCACTCGGGAGGCAGAGGCAGTGGGATCTCTGTGAGTTCAAGACCAGCTTGGTCTACAAGAGCTAGCTCCAGGACAGGCTCCAAAACTACAGAGAAACCCTGTCTCGGGGGGAGAGGGAGAAGCCATTCAACATTCCCGCATGCAGGGGTGGCACACAAAATGCACCCCAAACTGAGGAGTTCCTGATAGTTGGTGGCTGCTGTTAGGAAAAAGAGGGTCAGTTTCCTTTAGGGATGTGGACCCTGGTAAGTTGGTCATGGTCCAACAGATCGACCCACGCTTGGGTATGTATGGGCTCTACTAATTGGACTCAGTGGGGTTATTTTTAAAAAGCAGATGTGAAACCAGGAGGGAAATGAAGTATACAGGAGTTGGAAGGAGTATGGAAATAATCGAAGTACTTTGGATGCTGTATGCATGTAAAATAGAAGCTTAAAGACATAAAAAAGAAAATATTCAAATGAAATTAAATGCTAACTAATTGGGAAATATATTAATTATAAGTATGATAAAGATTTAATATATATTCTAGCTTTAAATTTCTCAAAAAAATGAATCGGAGAAACACTAGTATATAAACAAAAATGGCTGGACAATGGTGGTGCACGCCTTTAATCCAGCACTTTGGAGTCAGAGGCAAGCAGATCTCTATGAGTTCGAGGCCAGCCTGGTCCTCAGGCTGAGTTCCAGAAGAGCCAGGGCTACACTGATAAACACTATCTCAGGGTAAAAAGCCCAGAAAACTGGAAAAGAGAACAGAAAACCTATGGTAATATCAATTGGGTATTAAATATACAAAAAATAGGAAGCCTGTTTACTAGCAATTTTTCAAAAAACAAAGTAAAATGCCTATCAGATTGAAGCATATTTTAGAGGTGTTATTTAATAGCAGTAGGAGGGAGTGAGAAAAGCAAGTTTTCTCATATATTACTATCAGAAATTTAACTTGGAAAGCTATTAGGAAATAAAAGTCATAAAAATGCTCATACTTCTAAATCAATAATACCACTTCTAGAAATCTATCCTAAGTAAATGAGCGATGTAATAAAAGATTTATGTACAAAAACACTTATCACTCAGTTAAGATCTGCCGTGAGGAAAAGATTTGGTAAGTTATAGTGTGGACATGTAACTGAATATTAGTCAGAAGTTTAAAGTAATATTATTGAAGAATATTTAGTAACAGAGGTAAATGTTTATGATAAAATATAATGTTAAAAACACATGGTACAAATTATGTACAGTAATGACTCCAATTTTATAATATATGTATGTATCAAATTTTGTTACATGTGCACATATATTCCATGCGCGTGTCCGAAGGACTGGAAAGAACTATATGAGAATTAATAGCTGTTAAACCCAAGTAAAAGGACTGCGGGTGAACTCTATTTTCCTTTTGCATTTCCAAGTTTTCCAAGCATATTTAAAGTGAGTATGAATTACATTCTAGGGACAAATATGTAAAAAAATAATGTAGTAATTACCCTTCCCATAAAATATATAAGTATTAATACCATACACAACCTGATTTTATGAAAATTAGGCATTGGATAGATGTATGTCTCTGCTTGGTGATCCTTCATAAAAGACAGAATATATAACTATGACAAAGAGGTTTTAAAAGGAGATATAATCGAACTAAGGCGTTTTCATGGGCAAACACTACAGCCAATTATTTCACCAGGCCTTCTCTCGTGTGTGAAGGTGTTACAACATCCGTGTTCACAGGCCTCTGCTTGCAGAAGTATGTTGTCCTTCACATGCCCTTTATCCAAGCAAGCATGAACCAAAAGAAAGCAACAGCAGCTCTCCTTGGAGCATTCGCCTCTCTCTCCCCAGCTGGGCCCCAGGACCTTTGCTTTTCCTCAGGAGGCAGCAGCACTCAGTGGGTCTGTGGTTTGTATGATGACATGGTTAGAGCTGGCCACCCTTCTCCTTCACCCTGTCATGAGAAATTCCAGCCTCTTCCCTTACCAACACTGGCGCTTCCAAACCAAGACTTGCTGAAGGCTCTACAGCTGTCCACAAAGCTAGCAGGCAGCATCGGCTCTGCACCAAGACATTGAGACTGTGTGTTGTGACCACAGGATATTGAGACTGTATGTGGTGACCACAGGAGGAAATGGTTGCTTTGTCTTTCAGTGTTTTGCTGCACTAAAATGTACACGACATAGAATTTGCCATGATAACTACATTAACAGTACAGTTGGCTGTAGCCTCCCTCATCACATCACACTTGGCATCTTGTAAACTAAAATGGCACCTATCAAACAATAACTCCCCGTTCCCTTTGCTCCCAGCCCCTAGCAACCATTCCCTTCCCTCTCAGCCCCTCCCAAACACCATTCTACCTTCTGGTCCTATGGATCTTCCTGTGGTACACATCTCACATGCGCAGAATAACGTGGCCATGGCTATGTTGTAGCTGACTTGCATCATGCCCTCAGTCTTGAGCCAAGTCCCAGCTTCTGAACTTCCCTCCTTCTAGATTTTATATATGTATTTTATGTGTTGTGTGTGTGTGCCAGAGTGTATATATGCATATTACATGTGTGCAGGAGCCTCTGGAAGGGAGAAGAGGATATTGGATTCCCCAGAACTGGAGCTATGGGTGGTTGAAGCTACCAGGTGGGTGCTGGGATCCAAACCCGTTCCTTGAAGTCCTTTAAGTATTTTTTTACTACTGAGCCATCTCTCTACTCTACTTTCTTTTTTTGAAGGATAAATAATGTTGAGGTTTTCTTTAGAAGCTGTTATTCTATTTTTCCTTGAAGTTCAAAAATTTTTACTCTATTACCAATGGTGCAAAAGGGTTCTAATTTTTTACATTGTCAACAGTTGCTATTTTCTGTGGTAGGAGTGATATTTTTTGACAATAGCCATCCTAGTGGGTGATTTGAATTTTCATGAAGGTTAGGGGTGGTGATCATCTTTTCATATACTCCTATGAAGCACGATTAATAAAAACTCAGGGTCTGAAATTGGGGTAGTTCAACCTGATGCTATGAAAAGCAAAACAACCAGCCACTGGCTCTTATCTCTGCCTCAATTTGAAATGGTGATTCTGCCTTCTGGAATCTCAGAATAAGACTGTATCTGAGAGCTTCCCCCTCCTCTGCTGTCTTATATTCTTCTTCAGGACTGGGGTTAAAGGCATGCACCACTGGGATTAAAGGCATGTACCACCCGATTTCTATGGCGACTAGTGTGGCTACTGGGATAAAGGTGTGTGTTGCTGTGGCTACTGGGATTCAAGGTGTGTGTTACCATAACCTGGTCTATAAGGCTGACCAGTGGGACTGTTTACTCTCAGGTCTTCAGGCAGTCTTTATTTATGAAAATACAATTGAAATGCCACTACACTTCTAGGTCATTCTTTATGCCTCTGTTGGAGAAATGCCTACTAGAGTTTCTCTCCCATTTTTTAACCAGTTGTTTGTTTGGTTTGACATTGTCATGGCTAGGTGTATAATCTGTCTATTATAAATAATTAGACATCATTTTCAGATGATATCTGCCAGGCTGTTGGGTTGCCTTTGCTCTGCCAGTCGAGTAGAGCATCCCTGTAACAACATCTGCAAGCCAAACTGTTCTGAAATCCTTTGAGCACGATTTTCAGATTGAAGTCTATGAACCATCCGTCCTATGCTCCAGGCACCCATAAAGTATGGAACCCATCCTGAGCGTTTCAAATGAGGGACACTCAATCCGTGCTGTCTTTTTAGGGCACTTTTAAAATGTTTTCCATGCAGTCCAGTTTGTCTGTTTTTTCTAATTCTGGTGACTTTGGTGTCATAGTCAGGAAACCATGACCAAGTCTGATGTCATAAAGCTTCTGAACTACTCTTTTTCTGTAAGTTTAATAGCTTCAGGTCTGTCCTTTCGGTCTTTGAACCACCTGTAGCTCACACTTGTGAAGAGTTCTGCATTGACCCAGCTCCCTTGTCTAACACATGAATACCTAGATTTCCAAGTCCATCTGTTGACTGGAACCACTTTTTTAAAAAGGTATAGGGAAATTTTTCAGTTAAATTACCCTGTATTATACTTGCATGCCTTATAAGTCTTTGGTGAAAAATTTTAGCACCCTCTGGAATTTTTGAGGCATCAATATGTATTACCCCAGCCATTAAACCATACATACACACAAACATACTGTTACATTTGATCATGATAGACTCTGAAAGCCAGGAACAGAATGGCTAGAGTAAATGAATAAAGAAATAATGAATGATGTTTTCCAACTATTGTTGTTACAAACTACCTTGAGACCTATGTATTCCCACTATCCTTCTCTCAAATGACAATAATAGAGTTTTCTCCCTACTTATATTCACCATGAAAATTATTAAATGCTAACACCATTAAACTGGTATAGAAGGTTCTTCTGTTTGTGTGTTTCTTTCATTGGTTGAATAAAGAGACTGCTTTGGCCTTTTAATAGGGCAAAACTTAGATAGGTGGGGAGACAGAACTGAATGCTGGGAGGAAGAAGGCAGAGTCAGGGAGCCGCCCACCATGAAGCTACCAGGTCAGACATGCTGAACCTTTCCCTGAAAGCCACGACCTCATGGTGACATACAGATTATCAGAAATGGGTTAATCAAGATGTGAGAGTTAGCCAATAAGGGGCTAGAGATAATGGGCCAGGCAATAATTAAATTAATACAATTTCCGTGTGGTTATTTCAGGGGTTAAGCTAGCCTGTCCCGCCGCTGTTCCATACATGTAAGATCTCAGCTCAGACTTCTACAGCCATTGTCCTTAACCCTGTTCTTCAGAAGACACGCTTTGCCAGCTTTATGATCTGTCAACTGACTTGGTGATTTGTTTGTTTTTTTTTTTCAAGATAGGAATCCCCGCTGAGAAACCGAAGTTAGATTAGATGCGAAAAGAAATTCTACAGAGAGCTAGATCCTAGAGAAGAAAACTCTTGTCCATCTAGGCAGAGTAAACCTGTGGTGGACTTCATGGCTGATGGTCCTTTCCACAGACCACACAGAGGGTCCTCCAGGCTCTGACCCCAACACTGCCATTAGAATAAACATGGAACTCCACCCAGAAGTCTGGGTTTTCGGCAGAAGGTTTGCGACTCATGTGACTCATGTGGGATTCTGCCCCAGCTGTAATTAAAGCAGCGTGATGATGATTTGCACAAGGTTGTACTACAGGCATTTTTCATGATACGTCTTCAAACTCCATAGAGGATTCGGACTCGGCCAAGCAAGCCACAGTGGAAATCCATCAACTCAGGAAAAGAAAGCAAATTCTGAAAGAGAAGCTTGCTGGCTGCAAGAATCTTGAAAGCATGAACAGAGTCACCAGACAACAGTGTATACACTACAAAAATGACTGAAAAAATTCTGCCCAATGTGTCTCTTAGTGTGGCTCCTATATCTATTTTCCTAATACAATTACATCTGAAGGACTCACAGGGCTATCCAGCTATATTCTCCTAAAAAGCTGTATTTTACGTTTTTATTAAAATGGAGAAATGGATTAACTATTTAAAGGAAAGTTCGCTGTTCACAGTAACTTTAAATGAATTTCATGTACAACCCTTCCTAGGTGCTGTGTGCACAGTCTGAGTTTGGAAATTTCCTTTAAAAGGGTGCCATGTTCATTAAGATGCTGTGTGGAAAACACATTTCGATAGTGTAAACATCCCAACATTTTGAGTCAGAGAGTAACTTCTGATTTCTCTAGTTAAATGTCACCAAACTTCAACTAAACAGAATGTGCCTAGCTAGAGGCTGTACTGGAAAATTAGAGACCTTAGAGTATTGCTCTTTTGTTCTTTAAAAAAATCAACTCTCGCAGTATAATTTGCATGCAGCAAATATTTAAGCAAGGCCTTCAGAGGAAAATAATACAAGTCACAAATATTCAGCATTTTCTTCTTGGGAGTGGAAAAGGAACAGACACTAGTTTAACAACATTTTTAAAGTTTCCCTGAGACTTTATTTTAAAAAAAAAAAGTTAAAGAATTCTGAAATGTCAATATAAGATTTCAAGGGACAATAAGGTCTCAAAATACTAGTCTTGCAAAGTGGTTAGTGTTTCTACATCCAGACATTGTATTTTAGTTAGAGGTAATTAGAATTGGCTCCCTGGACAACTCACTGAAATTCATATTATGTATTCAATTACAGAGAAATGTCCCCCGATGCAGAAGATCAACTATGTGTGACTGCTGAGCTGATTAAGGCTTGCCTGTTCCTTCTACCCAGGTGAGCTTTTCCCTTCTTGGACATGCGTTTGTCAGAGGCTGGGTTTAGCCAGGCATCACAAAAATTTACGTTTGTCAGGAATCCAAACATTATCAGAGAACGCAAAATGCTAACTACCGCCCCACAGAGCCGTTTAGGAATTTATACATCACCTATTCTGAGCTCAGCTGTCTGTTGGGGAATGTGAAACGAAAGAAAAAAATGTGTGTGATAGTTAGTGCTGGCCCCTGAGAGACAGGTTACCGAGGAGTTAGGAGCACAGCGATTTCAGTCCCTTCCGGGTTCCAGACCAGGCTTCCGCACCTGAGCAGGTCATTAGGTCTCTGAGTGTCCACCCTCTCGACTCTGAAGGACTGGGGGAAGCTACAGGATGCATACAAACCGTGTGCTTAACACAATGGACGGTTGTCAAAGTATGATAACTGCTACACGGTACAAAGTCTTGAAAAGAAAGAGGAACTTGGAATTATTAAAGAATCCATTAACTCTCTCATTTCCATAGGAGTCACTGTGTCTACAACACAAGGACAGAGAATGGTTGAACTGGGCGGGCTGAGAACAGTCACCTAAGGCCCCATGGGAAAGGCCAGCGATGAAGGAGCGGGAGCAGCGAGTAGTACTCCTGACAGAAGACAAACGATGTGGCTGAGATCATGGAACAGAGCATGTATAGAAGAAGAAAGCCCAGGAAGTTCTGTATCAGTGTGCAGGGGGAATCCATTTACCCAGTCCTCCTGATAAGAGGATCTGTGGTTGAAGGATGATTTTCTTAACTCCCTCAAGACAATGAGGTTTAGATTTTCTCTAACAAGCAGATTTGGGTTTGTTTGTTCTGGTTTTGGTTTGGTTTGGTTTGTGTTTGTTGTTGTTGTTGTTGTTGTTGTTTTAGCAGATTTGGTTTTAAGAAAATAAAAGGGGAAAGTTAGGAAGGTAATGGAAAGATGAAGAGAGAAATTTGAGGAGCGTGAAGACCCTCCATTGTCCTCCAGACGTCTCCCTGTGCTAAAGATTGAACCCAAGGCCTTAGGCATGCTAAACTTGCTTTATCCCTTAGCTACACCTCCCACCAGCCTATGATTCTTTAGCGCAGATGCCTGCACAATTTTCAGAAATGCAGATCTCAGATCTCTGATGCAGTGTATTAATGGCTGCAGATTTTCTGTTCTGCTGTGTCTGCTTGAGTACAGGGTGCATCAATATACCAGTGTTTGGCAGAAACGGAGCCTATTCCTTCCCAGATAGAGAAGCCAGGGCAGCAACATGACCATTTTCCACTCCAAATTCCACAGGGACAGCCTGTCAGACAAGCCTATAGTCTGTGTTGAATCCCACAGCATTGCTCTGGAATGGCATTTCCTGTGTCGGAGGGGAGACTGAGTCTAAAGATGAGCGACGGTAACAGAACTCCACCGTGGCCACTGCTCACCGCATCCACTCAGGAGCAGCCAGAACGCAGAGACACCATTTAAAAGATTGTTTACTTACCTCACTCAGGCAAAGTAACCCCATTTCTGAAAGATCTAAGCAGGAACCTGGCATGTAGGTCCAAGATGCTGCCTGAACCTGTTCAATGAGGAAATAGAGTTGATGCCTGTCAATGCCAACTCTGCTTCCCCAAGGGGAAAGGTTCTTTCTCCTGGTGCTTACCACTTACAAGTGTGCAGACTCAAAAGAGGCAGGCCTCCGAAGACAGGAGTTAGGCATGCCTCTCTCAACTTTGCATCGGACTCTCAGTTCATGTAAATGCCACAAAGGGCAGTTGAACAACAGCTAGTGATGTAAGCTGTGGATTTTCAGAACGCCAAAGGCTAATCCAAGCACCAGAAAGGCCCCAACCACAGACATCAAAAAACATGGTGGGCACAGCAAGGACATGAGAAGTTCAGAGTCTGTTTTCACCATCAGGGATGCTTTTACCACAACGCTCTTCTCCTTCTAGACTAGTTGCTAGGATGTACTAAGAAGGTGAATGCTGCCTCCCTGGTTACATCCGTGCTCAAATCCCTTTTGTGGAAGCCTTGCAAACCATGCATGCCTTTTTGTTTGCTTCTTGTTTGGCCTTAAAGATCAGAGACACATCTGTGAATGTAATTTTCAAATTATGAAGCACTAATATGATGCTGATAATACTAATAATAATATTAATTTTCTTTTTACACTAACACCAAAAAAGCATGCATCCATGAATACCCAAAACAGAAACAAGGAGGGCTTTATGAAGAGAAAGTAGAAGAAGGAGTGGAAAGAGGATGAGAAAGAAGGATAAAAGGGAAGGTGA
The DNA here is from genome assembly GCF_950005125.1 of Chionomys nivalis. Classification (NCBI taxonomy): domain Eukaryota; kingdom Metazoa; phylum Chordata; class Mammalia; order Rodentia; family Cricetidae; genus Chionomys; species Chionomys nivalis. The sequence goes on from NC_080093.1 coordinate 32,663,078, forward strand.
TATAAGGGAGCATGGGGCAGGGAGAAATCAATGGGGAAGAAATGAGAAAGGCTGTCCAACATCCAAGGACAAAAGAGTTTTCAAAGCCGTAACTCCCCTCATCAACTTCTGCCTCTTGTCAAGAGTTCCTCACAAGACTTTTACACATGAAACTTAACTCCAGCCTGTTTAGTTAATTATGGAAATCCAACATGGAAACCATTATTTCCCTGTGTAAATTTATTCGCCAGGTGTTGTCCACCCACTGCCCTCCTGTTCTCAAGCTGACAAGCGCTGCCTGAGGGGCCTGAGGAGAGGGGGATCCACAGGGAGCCGTCACATCGTTCCAGAAGATGCCAGCTGGAGGAAGCAAGGCTGGTCCCCACCCCACTGGGCTTGCATTTCTTTAAAGATGAGTGGTTGGCGAGACTGAATATAACCCAGGGTCTGTGTTGGGAGGAGTTCCCCAGGCTTGAAGGCTTGCTATGTGCTCTGCAGGCAGATTCTGTACATGGATTCCTGCTGTGGGGGTTGTGGAGGGAGCTGGAAGCCCACAGGTGCTGTCTGAAATCACAGGCAGAGTTTGCCAGGCGTGCACAAACCTTTTTCATTGCCAGCTATCTCCACTGGGTCCCCCCATCACAAGGATGAAAGACAGTTTCTTGTAGATGCTTTGAAGAAACCTGCAAACATCGGAGAGGAGCAGGGTAGCAGGCAGGGGAAGAGAGGAAGGAGCTGAACCAAGGCGTGGTTACAGCTAATGCTGAGCTTCGACCTGCTCATTGCACAGAAGTATGGATTGTGACTGAGAACTACCTGGACTGGACACCAACAATAGCTGCAGAAGAGGGCTGAATGACCCGTCTGGCTTGCTCCATTTGCTATAACTGAAGTGCTGTTCCCAGAAATGTGATCTTATCACCAAGGTCCGGTGGGCGACCAAGAGCAAAGGCAAGAGTCTGTATTGTTTAGGGGATCTCCGGGACACTCATGTGACACCTGTGTCACCTAGAGGGAAAGTGTTCCACATCTGGAGCTTGGCCTTTTATTTGGCCATTGCGTCTTCTTCATTGGCAGAGTTGCCCTATGACTTCACCTTCCAAACTCATCTAGCACTATATTCATTACTTTTCTCATTGCTATGGCAAAGCGCCTGGTGTGAGCAACCAAAGGAAGGAAGGGTTCTTTTTGGCTCACAGTTTGAGGGGACATAGTTCATCCTACCGGGTGCTGGTGAGAACAGCTCTAGCTATTCTATCATGTTGAATCCATAATCACAAAGTAGAGAGAGATAAACTCTGATATCCAGCTGGCTTCTTTGCCTTCTGTTTTCCCTTTTGGTTTTCAGTCTAGGATCCCAGGCCATGGGTGATGTCACCCATATCCAGGATGGTACTTCAGTCCTCAGTCAGACCAACTTCAGAAAAAGCCTCATGCTGTATGCATCAATCAAAAGAACTATTATTCATCCCTAGATATGGCAAAGCCTTCATGGCAAAAGCATTCCCAATGCTCTGTTGAGTAACACCTTTATTATAACCCTTGTGTAATAAATTATACTCCACCATCATCAGTGGTTTGCAAACCTGTCTCTCCTTCCCCAGACTGTGAGTTTGCCTCTTCACAGTAGGTTTGTTCTTTAATAGAGACCAGCATAATATTGTCAAAACTCAGGCTGTAACCATAATCCCCAAAGCATCGCATGTCTGCTTTCATACAGAACAGAAAACCACACTCACAAATTGATACTAAAGCCATGTTAGATCTCCCTGCATGTAGGCAGACCCACAGTTTTGAACTGACCAAGTTCACTGCTGATCAGAAGCTTGTACGTTTTGATAAAGCAATAATCATTCCTAGTCTGCTCAGCATGTCTCAATCCTATTTTGGAGAAACTGCAGATTTCTACTTATAATTGGTATTTTATTAAAAAAAAAAAACTCTGTTGATAATAAATTTTGAATTTTAAAAGGTCCTAGCCATGACCAATTTTATGAGGCTCTTTTATTTTATTTCATTTTGCTTAGTTTTTGTTGTTGTTATTGTTGTTTTTTTATTTTGTTTGTTTTTAAGACAAAGTCTCACTATAGAGCCCAAGTTGGGATCCTCCTGTCTCAATCTTCCTGCTGGTAGATTTACAAGTATACCCAACTTGTTTTCGTTTGTTTGGAGTAGTTTTGAAAGAAAATCTCACTACATAGCCAAAGTTAATCTGTGTTCCTCCTACATCAGTTCTCCAAGTACTAGGATGAACAGGCACCACCACACCTGGCTTATTGTTAGAAGGCTCCATTTCTCCCAAGAGTCAGGTTCCCTGGTCATCAGCACCTGGAAACATTCATTCCAGGTTGGCCAAACCACCACACCGAGACCCAACACTAACGTGGACCACATGGACGATATACCACTCACATCCAGCTGCGCATGCCCTGTGTGGTGGTAGATTTGAACCCAGGAGTTAAGTGGAAAGATGGTCAAGCATGGGCACACAATGAAACTGAACAAAGAACAATGTGTGTCCCACTCTCTGACAGGCAGTAAATCGCCAGTCCAGAATCACATTCTCAGTTTCTGCTTTAATTTCTTTTTGAGCTCTAAGCTTCCTGAAAAGAAAAATTGAGATTCTCAATAGGGGCCAAACTGACTGATTTATTTGCTTCACAGAGGTTTCAAGGACTTGAAAAAGAAACGTGATTTTAATTTACAGCTTTGAAAACTCTCTCCGCTTCAAGTGGTTTACACAGTAAGGCTGTAGCGACCCGTCAACATGGCTCTGAAAATTCAGCCTTTAAAACTTGTGGCGATGGCAATGGTGGCGGAGGCGGTGGCAACTATTCTTTTGTTGGTTGTAGAGGAAGTTAAATAACCAGTCTGACTAGTTTTCGTCCTGACTGATTTGACAGCTAATCTTGATATTGTTGTTAAAACAACCTGCAAGGTGCTTTGGCTGCCAGCTCCCCAGAAGTTAAACATTAAGGGCAAAGTTCGTAACTACATAAACCACCTTCATACTTCAACCTGGACTCACCACCAACATTTTAGCAGCTCTTAAAACAGACTTATTCGAGTTAGACCTTACAGGATACAATTTCTGTCCCATGGCTGACACTACCTGGTGATGAACAAACGCCCACTGGGTGATCCCTCCCTTTGAGGGGAGTTGACAAGATGGGAAGAGGAATGTGGAACGTAGGCTCAAAACTTAGCTGAGCACGGAGTACAGTTTCTCTCCCTGAAGCAACCACTTTGAGATGTTACCCTCAAGGTTTCTTGCTACCAAGAGTCATCACAGACACAGCTAGCTGCTTAGGAGTCAGCAAGTATACCCTTAACTTCCCCACTTCTCAAGTCAAACTGATGAGGGACGGGAGTCCAAAAGCTGAAGTGCCTATTGTTTCTGTCTTCTGCTGTCCTCTTCTTCCCATGTTCTACCCACCCCTGAGAACACGATAAAAAGCCTTTTCTTCTAAATTAGTAATCTGTTGATATACCTCTCATTCTGGCTTCATGCCTGATCCAGTTTCATGCCTTCTAGTCCCATGCGCTGCACCCTAAGATTGTCATTGCCAATGTTGCTATCTCAAGATGGGTTAGCCACATGTGTGAGTAAATCATCTCACTAAAGGTGTTTCACACAAACTTCAGTGGTGTATCTGAGATACTATGGAGAAGAAGATTGAGTTAGAGGATTGAGTTGGGGCTTACAATCCTGAGATTCTGTTTGATGGGCCACATGAGCATATTGGGATCCAAACTGTTACATTAACAGTGATAAACACCATCCTAGTTTTTTCTAAGCATCTCTAGGAAAGGCTCATCAGATGTGCTTGCGAGTCCTGTTATTAGGCAGTGTAACATCTGGCCTTCTCTTTCTCTCCTGCTCTACTTCTTATAGCACTGACTGTTTTTGAAACCTCTGATACAATAAACTGCCTGTCAGCACATGGCGTGACTTCCAGAACACACTGTCCAGTCACCCCAAGCAAGCACATTAATCTTTCTGGCCTGTAATATCATATCCACCAGGTGCTGTTTGTGGTGCACAGAAGCCTCCAGGTACCAAGGTTGGTCTAGAGTCATTGGATTCCTCAGCAGGAAGGGTGTAGGACGCAACGTCAACAGACAGAGGAACAAAGAACACCACTCTCCCTGTTGGTGATGACACTATTACATGGTCAGGTGAGAGGGGCTGAATCACTGACCCTTGTAGTAGCAGCATCCATCCAATCCTCTCCATGACCTCCTGAGGAAAGAGTACACTTCCTACCCATTTTCCTTTGGTCATGTGACCTGCTTTGGCAAATGAGATGTCTGGAAATAAGACATAAGCAGATGCCTTTGGCCTTATTCTTTGATCTGTCATCAAAGTGAGAACATCTCTGGGTATCCTGAATCCCAGAATAAAAACCAAGTGAAAATTTTACCCAGATATAAACAAATCCAAAACCTACATCAGAGCCAACCTTGTTCATCTATAGAATAAGAACATGACGATAAGGTATTGAATTGAGCCAGGCAGTGGTGGTGCACGCCTTTAATCCCAGCACTTGAGAGAGAAGCAGATCTTTGTGAGTCCAAAGCCTGCCTGAACTTACTCTGTAGAGTAAGTTCCAGGACACAGCCAGGGCTACATGGAAAAATCCTGTCTTGAAAAGAAAAAGAAAAAAGACACTAAATTGAATTTAGCTTGAGGATGACTTGTTTTGCAGTTTTATTGAAGCAATGAGTGGAAAAGGCATTAAAGTGATGCTGCTTAAAATCTGGGCTTCGCAAACTCTTGGTATCAAACAATTCCAGTGCTTTCTTTGACTTTGTAGCATCAGCTAATTCACAAGCATACAAGGCTGCTTACAAATCTGAATGCTAAGAAGAGCACGAGATCTAGCATTCATTGTCTGCTTTGACGCCTGGGAATTTATTGAGCTAAGCTTTTTAATAGCAGTCTCCAAACCTGGTTCCCCAGATCTGTAGAGAATCTGCTGAAAAACCCAAAAGAAATTCACAGAGGGATGCAGAAGGGTCCGTGGTTTTAGAAGGGACTTGCCTCAGCTCGTGTGTGTGTGTGTGTGTGTGTGTGTGTGTGTGTGTGTGTGTGTGCTGGAGCTCTCTACACTGTTTCCTTGAAGACATGATTCATTCACCTCTTTTTGTTTGTTTTTGTTTTACAAGACAGGGTTTCTCTGTGTAGCCCTGTCTGTCCTGGAACTCGCTCTGTGTACCAGGCTGGCCTTGAACTCACAGAGATCTGCCTGCCTCTGCCTCCCAAGTTCTGGGATTTAAGGCACACACGCCACCACTGCCACACTTCATATACCTTCTTAACAAAATTTTCAGCCTCTTAAGTAAGGGTTCTCCAGTCCTTTAACTTTCTAGGAACCCTACTGTGTTTTCTTGGTTGCTACACTCTCCATCTCCCTACTGATTCGTGCCATCCTTTCAATCCATAATCCCCTAACCTCACTGTCCATCTGTCTCACACTTCTAGTGCTTATTGCTTATCAAGTTGGTACAAGCGACAGTTATCCAGGAAAAGAGAAACTCAGTTGAGAAAATATCCTCATCATATTGGCCTATGGGCAAGTCTGTGGGGCATTTTATTGATTACTGATTGATATGGGTGGGACCACCCCATGGCAGGGGATTACCACATCTGGGTTGGTATGTAAGAAAGAAAACTGAGCAAGCCATGAGGATCAAGGCAATAAGCGCCATTCCTCCACAGTCTCTGCTTTGTGTCCTATACTGTGGGACAATCCTCCTGTGGACCGTAAAGATTTGTCACTCGAATTGGCTTAATAAAATTCTAATTGGCCAGTAGCCAGGCAGGACGTATAGGCAGGGTGATCAAACTAAGGACGATGGGAAGAGGAAGAGGGACAGAGTCAGGAGTCATCAGTCAGATGCAGAGTGTGCTGCACTAATAAAGGTACCACCATGTGGCAGAGTGTAAATAAGGAATATGGGTTAACTTAAAATGTAAGAGCTAGCTAGTAATAAGCTTGAGCTATTGGCAAATCATGTATAATTAATATAAGCATCTGTGTGGTAATTTGGAAAGTACCTGCCAGGTATTTGGAAATAGGCCATGTGAACAGGTGTTCAGGACAGGAAATGTCCAACTACAGTCCTATGTCTAGATGCCTTCCCTGCTTGCCTTCTTGCCCTGACTTGCCTCAGTAATAGACAGTTGCCTAGAAGTTGTAAGATAAAGTTAACCCTTTCCTCCCCAAGCTGCTTTTGATGACAGTGTTTCATCACACCACTAGAAACTAAGACACCTCTCTAATGAGGACTTCCTATTCTACCCAAATCTGAAAGACAGTGACTGTATTAGTTTTCTCATGGTTCTGACAAAACACCTGGCAAAACACTGCTTGTGGGAGGAGCTATTCTGGCTCACAGTCTGAGGGTCAGTCTATCCTGGCGAAGAGAGCATGACAGCAGGAGCGTGAAGCAACTGGCCACATTGCACCCCCAGCCAAGAATCAGAAACAGGTGAACGCTGATGTTCTACTCACCTCCGTCTTATTCCATCTGAGCCCCAGCCCATGGGATGGTGCTATTCACATTCTCTACAGGTCTTCCCACCTCAGGTAAGCCTCTCTAGAATCGCCCTCTAAGACACCCAGATTTTTATTTCATCGGTGACTCTAAACTTGATAAAGTTGACAATTGCAATTAACCACCAGAGTGGGCACCCAATAATCATTCATCAGATGAGTGAACAGATTGTTATGTGAGGGGTGTAGATACCAGTATGAGCTAGGTATCAAAGACAAAACTAGAGATTTAGTCCCCAGCACATCACAAGCTACACATAGTTTCAATGTTTCCTCCAGCTTGGCTTCTCTAACTACAAAGGGAGGTTAGGCTCCAGACAAATAGACAGCCCTGAACAGACCCATCTTTCCTGCAGACAGCTGTACCTCCTCAGTCAGAGTTCCTCCAGGAGTGCCTAAGACTACATTCAAAAGAAGGGCAGCTGGTCTGCTAAACAAACTTTCAAATTCCTGCATCAAATGATCCCTTGCAACACAAACGAAACAGAACTCCCAGGGATCTGTTTTGTTTTACCAAGAGCCTAGTTTGTAAGGGACTTTACCATTGAATGAAAGCCCCTTGCCCCTCAAAAGCCCTGAGTTCTGGGCCAACCCTGACAGTGGTCTCTGCTTTAATGCGTTCCCAGCAGGTAAGTTTTTCTAAAGGAATGACTGGGCTTCTCTAGAACTCTCCACTGCCTTCCTTTCATTTCTTTGGCCCGTAGCCAAATACTACAAAGTCTTACAGGGCCACTTCTCCATGTCTGTATGGCTGAAAGAGGAAAGGGGGCTGCTAGACCCTAACTCCAGTCCTCAAAGCAGCCCACTTTCTTCCCAATAAGGCTCCTCCGAGCCTCTAGAACCAGCCAGGGATGAGGACTGCAGGGAAAGCCCAGGTTGCCAGCATAAGGTCTGGCCTCTCCTTCTGCCTTCCATTATAGGAACAAGAAACAGAAGACTAAACACCTGTGTCCAGTGATAGAGCTGAGTTTAAAACATCCCACACTCGTCTCCTTAAAACAACTATGGCTACAGAAGCTTTGTTCAGAAAAAAAAATTATCCTCCATACTCTAGTCTGGAAATATGAATTTCACCAGACTGGTATTTTTCAGAACCTTCTTTTGAGCAACACAAAATGAGTATGTACTCACTCAACAGATTATATGGGATCACAAGATGCATTGTTCCTCATCATAACTAATTGCTATTCAGCTGTCATTATTAATAAACATACCTGGCATGTACTCAAGATACGAAAACGAAACTATTCTTTAAAAGGCAAGATGAAGAGATGGCAAAGCAGTTAAGAGCACTGGTTGTTCCTTCAAAGTATCAAAGTCCCTAGTTCAACTCCTAACACCCATGTGGTAGCTCAGAAGCTTCTGTAACGCCAATCCCAGGGAATCCCATGCTCTTACCTGGTTTCCATGGGTACTGCACACATGTTGTCTACATGCATTCAGGCAAAACAGTTATAGACATAAAATAAAAATAAAACTCAACAAAATATTTAAAGAGAGTCTGATTTTGACAGTGAAGATCAAAGGAAAACAAGATGCTTAGAGAATCAGGTTTTGCTAAATTCAAGCCAGCTTCAGGGTGACTGAGAAGACAGTTTATGCATCCATCACTATGAAATGGTTGATGAATCATTAAGATATCATTTCATAATTAATAGTCAACATGTTTTGAATTATATAAAACTAAAAGCAACCACAGGATAGGTGTGTAAATTATGATGTTCATAAAATGAAATTCTACACTAGGGAAAAATGAAATGCCAATTTGTGCAGAAGCCTACATGAACCTTAGGTTTGAAAACCAAGTTTAAAAGCCAGACATATTCCTAGCATATAATCCCATTTGCATGAAGCTTAAGTCGAAGCAACACTAATCTACAGTGCTAGAGACACCCAGCGCCCTTCCGTACTGACCATAAATGAAGAGATTTGACAAGGATTTTTTTATCTGCCAGAGAGAAGTGAGGGAAAACCCTGGGAAAACGTAGGGATTCTGTGACCGCAGAACACCATTTTCCCTCCTCCCCGATTTCTTCTTGTTATAATAATGTTCTTACCATCTATGCAACAGTCTATGTGATTTTCTGTGTAACAATCTACGCAACTGAAATGTGTTCTCTGTCCTAATGAGAGGATTTCTGTTTACATACATCATAGGAACCCAGTCTCTGCCATCCCAGAAAATTTAAAAATATAACACTAATAATAGAAGACATTTTTATGTAGGTTAAAATTGCAGGCACTGGGAATGGCTCAGTGGTTAAGAACACTGGCTTCTCTTCAAGGGTACCTGAGTTCAATTCCTAGCACACACATGGTGGATCACAACTATCTGTAATTTTAGTTCTAGGGGAATCCAATGCCCTCTGGCCTCTGTGGGCACCAGAAACACATGTGGTCACAGACATAGATTCAGGCAAAACACACAAAACAATAATAAAAACTCATTTTTTTTGCAAATTTACAAGTGTTGTTGCCAGAAGACATGGGTAAGCATTGGTAAATTTACCTGGCTCTTAGCATATCCCTAAGCCTGCTCTAACTGTTCTGTGACCCGGGAAGTGGATAATGAATGTCCTTATGTCCTTTTTACAGATTAGGAACCTGACACTCATAAGTAATGGTAAAATTGGGTTTAGATCAGGGATGGCACACTAGAAATCTGTGTCCTCTGCCAATTTATATTTTAATGCATCTAGTATACTTGACTTTACTTTCTATTGTCCTCCCCGCAAGGTTACATTTACTGAACTATAATAAACCAGATCGCTATGTTTTATTTTTTTATTAGAAAGGTTTTGTTAATTTGCTCTTGGCACCACTGGGTTCACAACAGACCTGGATTGCTGAGTGTCTGTGTCTTTTTCAGCCTTTTCACCCTTCTTCTTCCCCTTGTAGCAGAGAAATGGAAACTCGCCTTTAACTTTCCGTCTTCACATCCCACACTGAGAAAGGCTCTCTGGGCATGCCAGGCCTGGCAACTCCAGCAGGCATCTAATGTGCCATAAAATGTTTCAGAAAGATATTGGTTTACTCCTTGGAGTGCTGATCAAGTTCTCCTACACAGGATCGTAGTGAATTTCATACCAAGCCAAAGCCAAACCAGGGAGGGAGTGAAGGGGTCTCTGCTTCGAGGTGGAGTCATCTGGGTCCCTTTCCCTTCCTGCTCTGTAGCGGAGGGGACCAGTGCTTTAAATCACAAACATCATTGTCAATGAGCACAAGAAAACCTAATGCACCAGAGGGCAGGAAGATCAAAGCTTTGCACCTGGAGAGCACCACACGGTGAAGATTTAATAAAACAATGCCGCCCTGACATAAATCTTGAAAAGATTGCTTGTGGACACACACTGCCCCCCAAATGATTGGAGGGGTCATATAACAGATACCTAATACACACAGCTTCCCAACGGGAAATGTTCCCTTCCATTCACCTACTTGCTGACATAAGGCCGAGAGACTATTTTGTTTTAAGCCTCTTTTGTCTCAAATTGACATCGCAGATTTTGGATCAGGACCACGGCACATCTGCAAGCTGGCGGAAATACCAGGATCCAGCATGCTCCTTTGATTGTTACATTTAAGATATCATGTGTGCTACCAGCTCAGCTGCTGCAAGGCATTAGTGGCCGTTCCTCAGGCTTGTAAAAAAAAAAAAAAAAAAAAAAACTTTGGAAATACTATAGATCCGGATTAGAGCCGATGAGTATTCCACATGGCTCCGGGAGAGATGATAACCAAAAGGAGGCTGGATAGTTAAATTGATCTACAAGCTGCATGTTGGAAACAATATCTTCAGAGTCCTGCTAGAGGTGTGCACGTGGATGCGTGGCAGTAGTTTGGAAAGTAACATGTCAGTTGAGCTGCAGAGATCAGGGACAGAGAGGAGGTTGGGAGACATATATGTCTCTCTCTCTCTCTCGTAGTTTTTTTTTTTTTTTTTTTTTTTTTTTTGTAATAGTCTGAAAGCAAACCAAAACTGAATCCCAGTTCTCACTGCTGAAATGTCACTTTGGAATCTGGCTGACAAGTTCTGTGGCTTTTTTTATTTAAGTGAGAAGCAAGTCATATGGAAGTTGTGAGCGGAGTGTAAGGTAGCAGGGGGCTCAGAATTACATTGGACATAGGAAACTTTAGCATGTGTTGATAATGTCCTGGAAACATTCCCGGTGATAAAAATAAAGATCACTTTTATTTATATAGGTCACTCAATGCTGCTAGATCCCAAATAACATACAGAAGTCTGTGTGAGCATATCTAGAAATTATAAATCATTATAATCATATGATTTATACCCGCATGGTTTATCTGTCTGATTTTCACATAATAAGAAACAGGCACCCACATATAATAAACACACCATATATGTGACCCTGATGCTTTCAGACCATGCAGCATGCCCCCCAATATTTTGCTCATGTGACTTGCTACCATTTCACATGTTGGGAAAGATAGACATATCATTCATAACTTACAGATTATGAAACTGCATCCCAAAGAAATGTAATGACTTCTCCAAGTGTTCATGGAGATTGGTAGCAGCAGCATACAGAGCTCCAACATGCCTTCCATCAAGGCTAGGATAAATTCTAGAATATCACGTTGGAGGTATGAACAACTGCACTAATCAGATCTGTCAAAACCATCGTCAAGAAGCATTGGCACTCATGGATATCACAAGAAATGGAATGACGGAAAAGTCTCCTAAGGTTACTTTGCCACCACACTGCCTCTGTAGTCAAATACATGCACGGCTTCATTGAGTGGGAAGAGTTTAGCCAGACCCTGGAGGTTGCTGCAAAATGGGCATGGACATTCATTCTCTGCAGTCAAGGTTTGTTCTTTGAAGAGCATGTATGTTTATCTCTTCATAATGTCTTACATAACACATCTGTCCGCTTATGATATTCATTCGAGGGGCTTGTTATTCTAATTGAGTGTATGTTTGAGTTTGAACTCGAGGTTCTTACCATTGTTCAAGATGAGTACGGAAGTACTACACGCTCCTTCTGAAGAGAGGGCATGAAAGTAACCTTTCTGTATAAGTGGATCTCAATTACAAAATATTATTCATTTGATCCAATTATAAGATATCAAAGTGACCCAGTAGAAGGGGGCTGGGTGTGAGAATGTCTATCCTGTTCCGAACACTGGAGGTGGATAAAGGGGCTGCTCTGGAGTGTGCCCCAGGGGTAGCTACTCTCGCCAGAGCTGAGAAAGCAGACAGAGGAGACACATTGAAAAAGAAGAAGGCAGAGTCCCCCCAGTCTAAGACTCACTCTGTGGGGGGGGGGTGATGAGGGTGGAGAGAGAGAGAGAGAGAGAGAGAGGTGCCAAGGTCAACCGTGCCCTAAAGCAAGTAGCAAGAAGTAGTTCTCCATCTGCTGACTCTGCTTTTCCATCAGCAGAAGTCCATTGTCACTGTTCAACCTGGAGACATAGAAACCTGACAAGATCTTTCAAGTAAGACAGACCCAGTGCTTCCGACTGGCGCTTTAGTTGACTTGCAACGGTCCTTCAGGACTGGCAGGCCTGACTAGGGAAGCCCTCAGACGTTCCGAACAGCTGGCCCATAGACGGCAGATTCAGAAGCCTTGAGTGATTGCTTTGATCCATATTTCCTCAGCTCCAGGCCTTCCTCGTGTGAATGGCCTCCCAGCAAAGCCTGTGAGTCCCGAACCCCTGGGAAAATGGGCACTATAGAATACAGGCCTTTGTTCTTCAGCTGGCCTGTCAAAATTCTTTAATTTAAAATATATCCCCTTTCTCACTTGCCTTCAGTTATTCTTTGGCTAAAATGTCTCCATGAGTGTATATTTCCTGTTTGGGTTTTTCTTTAGGGGAAAAAAGTCCTTAGTCCTCTACCTTGGAGAACTAGTGTGCCTTGCACAATCTGAAGCAGAAGCCGAACTGACAAAAAGCTTTTTATTTTTTTATTTTTTTCTAACTACATTAGCTGCGGTTACAACTTCAAACCCTGGTAGGGTTTCAATCACGCTAAGATACATACAATTTATGACAAAATAAAATAACACTAAGATACTTGAAATATAAGAATATTCTTAATTTGCCATTTTTGCCATGCTGTAAAAATATACCTTTGTGCTTAAGTGAACATATCAGGTTTTAAAAGTTATTTTCTTCCCAGTCGTAATAGAGATTCGGGTGTTGAGGCTATGAATGACTTTTCCGTGAATTTTTAGGAAACTTGGGTTTCTGACCAACCGTCGGCTGTAGAGATATTTTGCTGAGCACACTGTATTTCCATCCTTCTCCTGCCTCTAAATTCTGAAGGACACAAATTACTAACATAAATCTGCCTTGTCCACAGAGGGAAAAATCCTATCATTTGGGTGACTTGAGTTTGCTGTTGGGCATTTTTCCTCTCATCTATTTCATGATCCATTTCCTCAGCCTCTGATGATTTCAGTATATATGCTTTTTCCAGCGCAATCTACTCTTTCCATCCTGATTCAGTTTCATTTGTTTGCATTTATATACAAAAAGAGTAAAAGAATATTGACAACACGGATAGAGTACTATCTCAGTTGGTAAGTGTTTGGGCTACAGGCAAAAGAACCCACATTTTTTTTTTAAAAAAAAATTTGTATACCAGATGTGGTTGTGTATAGCTTTAATCCCATCAACCAAGAGGCAGAGCAGGTAGATTTCTGTGACTAGAGGCTAGCCTAATGAACATAGCAAGTTCCAGGTCAGCTAGGAAAATGTGATAAGACCCTGTCACCGAAAAAAGTAATAATTAATTATGTTTTTAATTGTTGTGGTGGCATGCAGATATAATCCCAAACCTGGGAAGGCCGATGCGGGTAGATCCCTAGAGTTTGCTTGTAAGCTAGCCTAGTCTAGTGGCAAGTTCCAGACCAATGACAGCTCTTGTCACACACACAAAAAAAGGTGGATAATAGCTGAGGAACAGCAGCTGAAGCTGTTCTCTGCCCTCTGTATTCACACACTCACACTCAACAAGCACGCACATACACACACATACACACATATATACACACACACAGTGTTGACTACAGATTGGACTTGACCTTGTCATTCAATTAATAACTGACACAGAGTATATTCAGATGGTTAAACTAATGATGTGAATTAATCAGCATTCAGTATTTAGCCATATATTAGCATAAATGCTACCTAATAATGTTAAACTAAGGTCACTCATCTTTTTTTTTTAAACTGGCTGAGAAAAGAAGGTTAAAAAAATAAGAACTCTGAGTGAATAAATAGATATGTGGACCTATATATAAGTGTACCAGAGAATGAATATAATATAAATGCTATAATTACACACTATATAGTATGTATGTGTACATATGTAATTATACATAAATGTATCCTAATATAGCATCTATGATGTCATAATACATATGTACACACAAACACATTAAGGTTTATTCTGAATTCCCCGCCAAAACTGATTGCATTCCTGTACTTGCTAAGAGCAGAGACGGAGCTTTTCCTTTCCCCACAAGGGAAATCAGTTTCTAAGTGCCTCACCACAGGACTGGGTTTCTCTTTCCCTGCCAGCTGATCCTGCCCCTGCTAAGTCTGTGGACCTACCAGGCTGTCAGAATCCACCCCTTCTGAAGCTCATTCAGCAAGGCAGCCAGGAGCTTTAGTGCTTAGCAGAGACTCAGTAAGAAGGGTAATGTCTTGGCAGCCATTTCAGTGTGTGTAAAAAGAGAAAGAAAAAATAGCCCAAATAGTACCTCATCGGATGTCAACGCTGGCGTTTGAGAAGGATTGAAACCTGCCCAACACCATAATTTATTTTGCCAGGAGGTAAGAAATCAACTAGGGTTCAGAATGTAATCCCTCTTCAAATATTATTTCTGGGAACACTTTTCTCACCAAGCATGACCCCACAAATTGAATCTTGCTTTTCCATCTCAGGTCTACACGCCATAGGTTCTGTTCTAACAGTAACCTGTTTATCCAGGCAAGAAGAAAGTTGGTCTTCTTAAGAAGCCAAGAAAGGCTTAGGAGTTCATTTTAATAAGTTTTCCTTTTTTTCTTTTGCCCCCTTCACATCTCCAAAACCACCTTTAGGGCTCACTGTAAGTAGAACTTGTGAAGGTCACCCATACCAAATCCGGCACTTTTACTAACCAGGGATACGGATAGTCAGGATGGCAAGTAATAATACAAACTTCAGTTGATCTGAACAAAAGCCTTGGGCATGTGGGGAAACCCACTGGCTCTAGCTGCCAAGCATCCTTCCGAAGTGTGATCAGCAAAACATCTGAACAGAAGAAAATCACAGGACTAGAATTCACTACTTGCCAGTCTCGGTGGTTTGTCCACTTGTTGTCAGAGGCCTACTATGAAAGGAGCCCCTTGTCCTCATTTTACATGCAAAGAAACTGAGGCATAAGCTATAAATAAGTAATTGCTAAATCAAAGAGCCATGAGCAATATCTTTTGACCCATCAAACCCGTTGCTGGAAAGAAAATAACCCAAAAAGAAACACACATTTATTAACGGCTTTTAAATATTAAGTAATATGCCCCAGATCATAGAACTCCCTCACAGAACTGAGTTTTGAACCCAACAAGTCTCTACCAGGACCAAGCCCTGAATTGCAACTCTATACTATCGAATGCTTTCAGTATGAGACAACAAGGGCATAAACACCTGGAGACAATTAAAGCCAGCGAGGCGAGCAACTGTGTGGTATACATGCTAGCATGGCCGGGCAGAGAGTTCAGAGTAGCATCTTGGACGGAGTGGCTCACGTCAGTGGGAGGGTGATGGGACCTCAAAGACAGGAAGGTGGTACCCTGGTGAATAATAGCTGCTGATCTCCACGGAGCGATGACAGTGCCCCAGGCAAGTTTTTGCTTGCTTTCTATTTGTCAACCAGTTCACCTAGATATGACGTAAGCCTTCTGCTCAGGGTCGCCACATGCCTTAAGGAAGTCCTGGGAAGTTCTGAACCTTAATCGTGCTGTAGCTGATGAGGGTTTTCAATAAGTGTTACCTTCTCATCCGTCTCCTCGCTCACCAGACTTCATTTTGGGAATGGAATGGAGAAAAAGAAAAGTAAAATGTGCTCCATCCAAAATCCCCTCCACCAGTGTTGATGGCCACTGACTATCTACTCTGATTTTCATAATTTTAGACTGTATCCACCCATTTACTTGACTCCATGGCGTACTACTGAGATGAATTTTTACCACCAAAGGATGTCTAAATATCTTTAACATTAAGAAAGTTCTCACTTGCGTAGTATGGTTAATAGATTTTTTTTTAAGTAGGGCTTAGGCCAAGGGCAGGGACTCAATGTTAGATTGCTCTTGTAGTATATATATATATATGGCTTCAGCAACCCGGGAGTCAGAGGAGATGCCCAAAACTGCCCTACCAAGTGTTCACATACTCCCATTTACTATAATCCAATTGAGTGTTTCATTTTATTAAAATCTTGTCTAAACTCATATGCAGTGTTTGAATTTCCCATACAAAGATGTGTTGAAGAATCAGCCCTAATCCCATAGTATATCACCTTTTATTTCCTACTTTTTTCTTAAACTGGTTTGGCTTGTAGTCTTAGTTCTTCCTGACTGCATGAAACACCACATAATGATGGGCTTACACACAACATAAACCTACTTCTCACAGTACTCGATGCCAAGAAGTCGAAGACCAATGTGCCAAGAGCTGCAGTGCTCCATACGGGCCGGCTTCCTTATCCACAGATGCAGTCTTCCTGCCGTGACTTCTCATTAGAGGCTGGAGGAAAGCTCTGCCATGTCTCTTAGAGATGCTCTAATTGCATTCTGAAATGCAGGACCCTTGCAACGGGCTAGTCAACTCCCAAATTCCTCTTAATATCATCAATTTGGAGATTTGAATTATTATATGTGATTTTTCGGCGCAACACAAAGCAATTGAACTGTTAGTACCACCATGGTTATATACATGAAGGTTCCCAACTGCTGTGTGTACACTGTGCATTAAATGCAAATATAAAACAGCCCTTATTGTCCAGTTGGAGTATAATTTTAATATTCATGACTTAGATTTGAGGGGCTGAAGAGATGGTTCAGTTGTTAAGGGCACTGGCTGTTCTTAGAGCGGGCCTGGGTTCAATTCCCAGCACCCACATGGTAGCTCACAACTGTCTGTAACCCCAGGGGATCTGACACCCTCACATAGACATACATGCAAGCAAAACACCAATGCACACAAAATAAAATAAACAAGGGGGAAAAAGGACTTAGATTTGAAGGAAAACCGAAAAAATACCAGTTTACTGGAACAGACACTTATTCCCCTCATGTATTAGGTCCAGATATAGGTGATGGCTGGCTTTAATTCAGAGGTTCAACAACATCAACAACATCATCCAGTAACTCTGTGACCTTTCCTTTCTGGTCACAAGATGACCTCTACAGGTCTGTCTGTGCTGTCCACAGGACAGGGTGGAAGGAAAGGAATGAACACCAGAATCAAATGTCTGTCTCAAGGAGCTTTCAGAAAGTCCCATCAACAACTCCAGCCAGTATCCTCCATCAGAACGGTCACATGGCCACCTACAAGAAAGGGTAATATATCCAGACACTGGCCGTTTTGTCCTGAACTAAATCAGAAACCAAGACAAATTAAAAAGAGATTGGATATTAGTAAAACTAAAATCTCTAGCATTTGCTGCCCCTATTTTCTAACTCTTTTTTTAGGCTTTGCTTTTAATACTAGACCACTTTTAAATAGTGTGCATTTGGTTGAATTTTGATCTAGATCTGTGTCCTGGTGTCTAGGATTTGGTTCTCAGTAGTTTCTTGCTCTCTCCTTGACTTTCTATCTTTTGCTCCCAGACTTGTTTAATAAACTCTTCCCGTTCTATAGGCATTTATAATCTCAATGTTCAATGTTGCTGGGAGAGACCAGAGGCAGAGGATACTCTGTATATCCTAGGCTCTGAGTTATAGCTCTAGCACCAAGAACAAAAAGTCCAATATAATTTTGTTGTTCATAATTTATAGTAACTAGGCAAGAAAAAATAATTTCTCTGCAAATAAATTTTTCCTGGTGGTTTTGAGATTTCATCTTTCAGTATATTGAAGTGGTAAGAACCATGCATGCACCCCAAAAGAATCCATGATGCACTATTCCTTTGAGGCAATGACCGTAAAAAAAAAAATTGGACTTTCTCTTTAATTCCATTGATCATTAGAGTAACAGAAAACAGACGTGGATAACTACTATCTCCGTTATGGTTTCTACTGTTGTGATGAAACAACATGACCCAAGCAACTTGGGGAGGAAAGGGTTTATTTTGCTTACAGTTGCACATCATAGTTCATCATGGAAAGAACTCTAGCAGGGTAGGAACCTGGAGCCAGAAACTGGTGGTGAAACCATGGAGGATGCTGCTTACAGGCTGCTCCTTATATCTTGCTCAGCCTGCTTTCTTATAGAAGCCAGGATCACCAAGAACAATGGGCTGCACCCACCCACAACAGTCACTAAGTAGAAAATGCACCACAGGCTGATTTAGTGGGGATAGTTTTCCCAAGTGTGGTTCTTTCTTCCCAGACGACTCTAGCATGTGTCACGTAGACATAAAACTAGCCAGCACAGCTAGTCAATACATTTATCATGCTGACTCATTTAGAAAAAGTGACCTTTTTATCATTTTAGGGGAGGGCTTTCATCATTTGAAGCTTTGTCCTCTTCTGTTTACAACTACATGAAATCATTTTATTATAGTGTTATTTACTTTATGTATAGCAGTAGGTATTACTAAAGTAATTTAATTAATCAGCATTTTTCACTTTCGCTTCACTGTTCTTCTCCTGTGTCCTGGATGATTTTATTTTTATATGTGTATACGTGAGTATGTGTCTAGTTGTGGGTATGCCGAGTATATATAGGTACCCTTAGAGTCCAGAAGAAGGTTTCAGAGGCCCTGAAGTTAGTCAGAAGGGGGTTGCAAGCCACCCAACATGGGCACTGAGAACTGAACCTGAGTCCTCTAGAAGAGCATCAGGTACTCATAACCACTGAGCCATCTTCTTAACTTGAAGTTCTCAGAGTTCTAAACTTTGTAGACTGTTGTCAAAATTACTGACATCATAAATCCTCCCTAAAATAATTACGTTAGAGATTAACATAATTTTACTACCATATTTTCAGCATGTCAATGTATTCTACATTTAGTACATTCTCATCTTGATGGCTGCTGTTTCACGCCATGACCTCTTCCTCTATAGGCAGCAAGCGATGACAGGTGGAATCTCTCCTTGAGACTTCTTGCAGGAATGATGTATGAACAGTATTTGGAAGTGTTTCCTCATTTAAAGAAAATAATGGTCTTTTCTTTGTCTATACCAGTATTTGCGTATATGTGCGTGACTTGGAAATTTCTTCACTTTAAACAAGCTATTTTTTTCTACAACTGTTACCCCTATATCATTCATTTTATTGTCTTCCTTGAGAGGATATATTCTCTCTGGAATGCGCATCTCTGTACTTGTTAAAACATAGTTCATATCGCTCTGCTTGGTGTCCCAGGCCCAAACTGAAACTGAATTCAGCATCCTTCCTAGTTCTAAAACTCTCATGTCGCATCTGGGACTAACTCATTCCTAATGCCTGCTGTTTGCTGGGTTTAATTCACAAACACAGCAGTCAACCAGCCTTGCTGCTTCGGAAGGCTGCCTAGCTCGCCAATAAAAGAAGATGTAAGTGCTGCCTCTACACTGATTACTGAAGGGCCATCCTTATTTCTTCAGCCCTTACCTTACCTCTCCAAATGAAGAACATGGAACAAACGCTCTCCAGGACTTTGGTTTCTGAACCACAGAGGCCACACATTATTGTATCAGCAAAAAAATTTCTTCTGTTGCAGTAACGTCAGAGTCATGTTGATGAGTCTTTGGACCTTGGTGAGCAACTGTGGTTTATATATCCCATTGTCATCTCCAACAGTGACCATAAGAGAATGGTGTACGTTAAAAGGTTGGCCTTTTGATGCCAAAGATAGATTAGCAGTTAAGAATGCTGGCTATTCTTCTAGAGGACGGAATTGGATTCCCAGCCCCCATACCGTGGCTCACAACTATGTATGTAACTGTAGTCACAGAGGATTTGATGCCCTCTTCTGGCCTCCTCAGATATACACATTAGATAAATAATTTTAAGAGATTTTTCTTTTATTTCCCAAATTTAGTTGGTAATAATAATGATGAAAAATATAATTGCTAATATTTATCCTATGTGCCAGAACTTCACCATATTTCGTTCATGTAAATTTTGCATGAAGACCATATAGAAGATGCTTAGCTCTTCACTCCCTTGTTAAATACAGAAAACAGGAGATTCGTGTGCCCACATTCAGACAGCAAATGTAACAGCAGTACAGGCTCATCCTCTTTGACTTTAGATTTTATGACCTCCAAAGGCATGATATAATGGATTTCTGTGAGGTGAAAAGAACAACTATCCGGAATCCATCGCCATGAACTTTCAACCCCCAAGACAAAAGTTCAGGACTGGAGCCAATACCACAGAACTCAGCAGCTCACCACTGATGGGCCATGCTCCTCCAGCCTGTGGCCCATGTTTCCTGTTAATCAACTTCCTCTCTTAGGAAGCAATAGGTGTTGAGTTCAGCCCCATGGCAGTTTAGGGTCAGAGTGAACTTGATACACACTTAGTGTTAATTCTGCCCTGTCTCCTATTTTACTCTAATTCAATCAAATTCAACTAAGTTCCCCCAGCTACTTAGGTAGTAGAGCTGGGAGAGGAATTTCCAACTTTCGATCTCATGACACACATTACAGAAATAAGTAGGTTTAAAGAATTTAAACAGCCGGGCGGTGGTGGTGCACGCCTTTAATCCCAGCACTCATGAGGCAGAGGCAGGCGGATCTCTGGGAGTTCGAGGCCAGCCTGGTCTACAAGAGCTAGTTCCAGGACAGGCTCCAAAACTACAGAGAAACCCTGTCTCGAAAAAAATAAAAAAATAAAAAATAAAGGGTCATATACTTTAAAAAAAAGAATTTAAACAGCTATTACTCTCATGTTCTAAGTCTTATGATGGATGAGGGAGATATAGAATAGTAAGATACAGACTAAGAGATCCAATCTTGGTTATATATGATTAGCCATTAGGACTTTAGGCAAAGCATTGGCAATTCCCCAACCCCTCCATTGCACTCTTAATATCTTTTTGTCCTAAGTATTAATGATTCTTCTTTAGAATTCAATTTATCTAATCAAGCTAGGAAATCTCATCAGCTCTTACTCTGGGTGTAGATTATGACTTTGATTGAAGATGTAGCTATATCCATACAGAGGTCAAATAGCCACTCAAAAGCAACAGAAATCCTGAATGACTTCAGAAGGTCTTCAGTCAGCTCATTTGGGTTCAGCAAACCAGGAAGGCAACACATTTAAATCCAGCCTTCTTTCTTCCATGAGAAAATTGTTCAACATAGCAAATACATCTCTGGATCTAAAATAACTAACTGAAAAGGAATTTTTTAAAGAGGTTTCTGGACACTTCATGATCTTCCTGCATTAAAGCTAAGAATTCCTGCAGACAGTTTCTCTGCTTACACTCACCTTTATCACCATGAATTATCTGTTTACCATATTGAATTCAATAGCAACCCTATATATGTGGGTAACATGCCTAGTTATAAGGAAGGAATATCAAAGTGACAGAGACGGTAAGCAAAGGGGCCAGGATTCTACCTCTGAGGACAAGAGCCCACAGCTCACCCTTATCCTGAGTGGCTGGTCAGCTGGTCAAATGTCTGCCTGCTGAAAACTCCTGTGTGGTGACATTTTTCCCAGGAGGAAAATGTTCTATTAAGCAGAGTGTCCAAGCCTTCACACAAGCATGGAGTTAGTTCTCTTTCCTTTCTCATAGGAACAAGTGCCATTGGTTGAGATCATTGTAAGGTTCCAAGTGCTAACAAAGCACTTCACACCCAAGTCGTCAAGAGACAGTAAGTCCACGGCCAGCCGAAGTGCTTCCATCAACTCTTGGTGCCTGCCTTCCTCAGTATGTGGCTTCCCCATCACAGCCAACAATGAGATTTTGAAATTGCTGTGCCCCTTCTAAGAAGAAAGCTCAATTCCCTAGAGAAAGGTAATTGAGAGACACCAATGTTTCAACAGCGGATGACTGGTCTGGCCCATTAATGGGGAGCTGAATGTAGCTTTAACAGAAACCACGGTGGGGTTCATCCACTAAATCCTCACCCTGAGCAGCTGAACAGAGAAGAGAGCAGTCTTATTCTATCTAACGGCATTTCCCAGGAGAGATCTGCAGGGATTTTGAGCATCCCATTTTTCAGAAATCAGTCACAGGACCACAAACAACTGCAAGGGACCTTGGAGAACCTGGTCTTTACTACTGAGATCTGTACTCCCAGACACTGGAGAGCCTGATCTTTACTATTAAGATCTGTGTTCCCAGACACTGAAGAACCTGGTCTTCATTATTAAGGCCTGTACTCCTAGCTGTAAACTGAAAGTTAAGAAGCTCTAAACACTGGAAAAGAATTAGCAGTCTATAGTTTAAACTGCCAATTTGATCCTCAAGGAAGTTCCTTCCATGTTTGGGTGTCTCCACCTGCCTGGGTTCCTTAGGTGATTCCAATCATCCTTCCCACTGGGTTAGTGCTGACTGTGAGAGTCACTAGTAGAAATGTATGTCCATCTTATATTTGCTCATCAGGGGCTTGGTACACCCACAACTTACAGTTTTGACCCCTTCGTGGCAAAGAGCAGCTCCCTCCCTTGGTTCCTGCCTACAGTCCCCACTCTCAATCCTGAGTTCTGGCACTCCAAGAAATTTCTCTTCTTTGCATGGTCGAGATAAAAAAAAAAAATCAGCATCAGTTTTAGAGGAACACAGCTTACTGCACACACTCTAATGTTGCTTTGCCTTTATGTGCTGCACTTCCCATCATGTCACACAACTGTAATTGCACACGGAGAATAGTCCCTTACACACAGCAGTGGCAGAAATATCAGGCTCTTCTGAACTTTGAGCAGGGATGGTTTCTTCTAATTCTAAAGTGACTCTTGGAAGCCTATGTCCTCTCTAGAACATGTACTACACATCTCTAACATGTCTTTTTCACTTTTTCCCCACTTCCCCAGAGTTGGATTGGATTGAACCATTCCCTAACAAAATGCAAATTTGCTTCATTTGAAGGAAAGAACCAACTTCAAGGCCAGCACTGCACCAGAAAGAGGAGGCTCCAGTTACATTCAACATCAGATTTTTAAACTGCAAACCACATTATACAAAGCTACCAAACCTTAATGGGAAAATGGTCAAAGTACATGAACAAAAGAAGAAACATAAATAGCAATAAAGCTATGAAGAAATATTCAACTTCATTAATCATCTCAGAATATGAAGTAACAATGAGCCATTTTTATTTACCTTTTATCTATCCTAGTGGTAAAGATTAAAGAGACCTGCATAGTTAGAAGGAAAGAAGCATTGTTAAAATTCACTGGTTCAAAAGGAAGCTGGTAAAGCCTTCTGGAAAGCCAATTATAAAATAATGAAAACCCTCTTGCATCTCAGACCCCCCTACACCACACATGCACACACACATGCACTCACACACACACACCACGCAGAGAGCAAGAGAGAGAAAAAGAGAGAATTGAACAAGTAAGGGAAATGTTTGCACAAGACTGTTCATCTCAGAATTGTAAGGATAGAACCCCAAACATTCAATGCTGGAGGGATGAGAACCGAACCTCCATGGGATGAAATGCTAGGGAATCATTCAGATTTCTAAGAGGAATCTATAGCTACTGAAGGAGAATGTTATTTGTTACATTTACATTCCAAAAAGATCCTGACCTTGCATAATAGTGCATGCTTTTTAAGGTAGCTCTATAGGGTGGAGAGATTTAGAGTAGATATAGGAAGACAAATCTCTCTCATGGTCTATCTCATGTGTGGATCATGTGGATCCCAGCTTGTGTCATCTGCATGTATGAATGAAGGCAGATGTGGAAATAGACTAAGAAACTAGAAAGTATATCGTAAAAGGGGGAAACCATGTATTGAAATGGGGTAAGGGCAATAGGGCAATAGGTCACATGAAATATGAAAGCCAAAAGTCAGGGAATGGTACAATGGGCAGTCAGAAGGATAGAGGTGATGATAGTGAAGGAACTCAACAAGAGCAAAGTTTGTTTTAAAATGCCATAATGAAGCATAATTTTGTGTGCTAAATGTAGAACATTATTTATATGCGATATTAGTTTCAGACAATGTGTATTTATATATACTCAGATATTTAGAGTATTAGTGGTCTGTCTGAAAAAAAAATATATATATATCTCAAAAATTTTTCTATGATTTTTCTCTAGGATGCAGAGCTTGTATTCTTTATTTTTGGATATTCTTTTTTTTTATTTTTGGATATTCTTACATTCTAAACTGCTCACAAAGCTCTCACATTACCTGGGAGGTTGCTTTTTTAAGTCAGAACAAAATGTACATGAAAATAGCATTGACTATTTACCAGTTCTATAGAAAGGAGCTGACTTTCTAAGTAACCAAACTATAAAGCAACAATAAGAACAAAAAAAAAAAAAAAGACTGATTATTTAGCAAAATAAAACTTTGGTATTTAAAAATCAAACATCATGTTTCACCTCATAAATATATATAAATACTTTGCTAAAACATTAAAATAATGAGTAATTTTTCAATAAGAAAATATTTGCAACAAGTTTATTTTTTATTTTAATTTTTGGTCTTTGGTTTTTGGGTTTTTGGGGGGACAGTTTCTCTGTGTGACTTTGACTATCCTGGAACTTGCTCTCAGAGATCCACCTGCCTTTGCCTCCTGGTTACTAGGATTAAAGGCATGTGCCACCATAACAAAATAAAAAAAAAAAAAAGCATTCTAGAGTTAACATTCAACAGTTAAGGATGAGTACTATTTTCCCAGAGGACTAGAGTTTGTTTTCAGTACCCATGTAGGGCAGCTCACAATGTCCAATAAGTTAGCTGCAGGGAGTGTGACGCCCTCCTCTGGCCTCTGTAGGGACCTGCACTCATGTGCACACACACACACATACACAAACACATGCACACACACGCACACACACATGCACATACGCACATATACACACAATTAAAAGTAAAACATTTTCACATAAAGTGGGAAAACCACAAAGCATGCAGTCAGATCTAGCTCTCAAAATAAGAAAACCTGTAAGAAGCACACATAACACTATTCATTTAGTTATTAGAAATTAAAAAGTTATAAAATTCATAATTATTATGTTAGAAGTTGTGTGAAGCCAGTTTTATCACACATTTCTTTAGCTGTGGAAATTGGTGCAATACTTCTGGAAAACCATGTGGCAAATGTCATCAGGACCCAGAAAACTAATTAGCCTTTGACCCTATTATGTTATAATTGATCTAATAAAAATTTTAGGCAAAATGATGTTTCTGAAAGCTTTTGAAATAGAAAATTGGAGTGAATGCCTTAAGATTTATTTTATTAATTTATTTGTGTGTGTGTGTGTGTGTGCATGCCATGTACATGTATGTGCACATGAGTCTGGGGATTCAAAAAAGCCGGAAGAGGGCATTAGATCCCCTGGTTCCAGTTTACAGGCAGTTTTGAGCCACCTTACATGGGTGCTGAAAACCAGCTAAGGTCTTGTAGAAGGACAGTCTTGATTTCTTACCTGTTGAACTATTATCGAGCCATTGCTGAGCCATCTCTCCTAAAGTAAAAATATTTTAAATATCAACAAAGGATTTTTACACATATTTTTTATATAATACATCTATTAATACTATACTACATGTATGCCGATTATAAAATATGAAAAAGTCTTGTGTTATGTGCCAACAACAAGATACTGACTTGAATAGTGTCTTTGTCTGTGTTTTTATTGCTGGGAAGAGACACCATGATCAAGGCAACTCTTATAAAGGAAGACATGTGATAGAGACTGGCTTCCAGTTCAGAGGATTCGTGCATTATCACAGTGGAGAGAAGTATGGTGACACAGAGGCAGACATGGTGCTGGAGAAGGAGCTGAGAGTTCTACGTCTTGATCCGCAGGCAGCAGAAGGAGACTGTGAGCCGCACTGAGTGTAGCCTAAGCAAAGACTGCCTCCACAGTGACACATTTCCTCCATCAAAGCCACACCCATTCTAACAAGGCCACACCTCCTAATAATGCCACTCCCTATGGGCCAAGAATTCAAACACATGAGTCTATGGGGACCATTTCTATTCAAATGACCACAAATAGTATTTTTTATTTTATTTAATTTTAAAATTATAATAATTACAACATTCCCCCTTATCTTTCCTCCCTCCAAACCCTTCTATATGCCCCTCCCCACTTTTCTTCAAATTCATAGTCTCTTTTGATACTAATTGTTATTGCATGCATACATATAGATATATGTATATAATACATATTTCTAAACATAATCTGTTTCGATCTGATTACTACATTACTTGGATGTATGTTTTCAGGCTGACCATCTGGCACTGAACTACCCACTGGTGTGCTCTTCCCTGGAGATCACCCCTCTTGCTTCCAACTTTCCTTGCTTGCTTGCCTATAGGTCTTCGGGTAGGGTTGAGGCCTGGTGGCCTTTGCCCTGTCCACGTTGGCATGTTCATTGATGTCCTGGTTCACCTCACATTTGGGAGGTCCTGTGGGTGAGCCTTTGCAGACATGACGTCTAATGTTACTCGGAGAAACAATTTCCCTGATCCTCTGGCACTTGGAATTTTTAAGCTTCCTCTTCCGTAATGTTCCCTGAACTTTGGGTGCGGGAGTGCTTTGTGAATGCAGGTCCCAGGACCAGTCCCTACAACTCTGCATTTTGACTGGTTGTGATTTCTATAGTGTTCTCCATCTGTTGCAAAGACTACTTACCTGTTGGCATAAGGACTAATGTTTACAGATTGCTGTTAGGAACTATGCTGGTTTAGAAAGTCTGTGGTTGTAGACTCTCCTCCAATAACCATAGCTTCACTCGCCCAGATAGCTGGCTAGGTTTCCGGTACCACGCACGATTGAACAGACCCAATTAAAGAGTTGTTAGTTGGCACCAAGGTATAAATGCCACCACTGCACCCTGAGGGTTATCGAACCCAACTGATGTGGTTCACTGGTGTCATAGCCTGGGAAGACTATTAGTTACCTCCCTCCTTTGGAAACTTGCATGGCACCTTCTGGTACCGTGAACGCTGATTCTCAAGGAGACAGCATTCAGATGGTTTCTAGCTCAGGAGTTTCTGAGTCCTGTTTCTGAATTACATGGTATCTTTAGCAAAATAAACTTGCCTTCTATCTCTGGCGGGGGAAGAGGGAGTAACCTAAGGCAACAGCAATAGGCTGTGGTTTTGGAGTCTTTTGGACACCCCTGACCACCTTCTGTCTTAGGGGGTTTGGTTAGGTAGTCTTTGTGTCTAGGTGGGAATACCATCAGCCCAGATGAGAAAAGTTCATTAAAACAATATCTGTATATTTATATAATGAATTTGTTATTTAGGTAAACAGTTAATAGTATGTATAGTATTTTAAGAGTATAATTTTTTAAAATATACTAGTGGTTCTCAACCTGTAAGAAACAACCCCTTTAGGGGTTTCATATCAGATCTCCTGAATATCAGATATTACATTACAATTCACAACAGTAGCAAAATTACAGGTATGAAGTATCAACAAAATAATCTTATGGTGTTGGGGGGGGGGGAATCACCACAACATAAGAAACTGTATTAAAGGGTCGCAGCATTAGGAAGTTTGAGAACCACTTAAATATACACCAAAGCAAGATATGCAGATAAGCTTGCTTGGCATCTGTTTACATTACTTATTGTCTCCAAGGCCAGTACGTCGCTAAAGAACCTGTATCCTGCCGGGCGGTGGTGGCGCACGCCTTTAATCCCAGCACTTGGGAGGCAGAGGCAGGCGGATCTCTGTGAGTTCGAGACCAGCCTGGTCTACAAGAGCTAGTTCCAGGACAGGCTCCAAAACCACAGAGAAACCCTGTCTCGAAAAACCAAAAAAAAAAAAAAAAAAAAGAACCTGTATCCTTTATGTGTTAGTCAGGGTTCTCTAGGGGAACAGAACTGACAGACTGACAATACATATATAATAAATCCGCACACACAAATATACATGCATAGTATATATATATATATGTATGTATACATGTATATTTGTGTGTGCGGATTTATTATATATGAATTTATTATTTATATGTTTATTATATATACGAAATTTACTAGAGTGTTTATGGTCCAGATAGTCCGGCGATGGCTCTCTACCAATGGAAAGTCCAAGAATCCTGTTTGTTCACAGGCAGTTGCATCAGCTGGTCTTCAGTAACGCTGGAATCCTGGAGGAGAAGGCCCTAATACTAGTGAAGAAATGAAGTTGCCATTGGAAGCAAGGACAAGCGGGCAAAGAAAAACAGCTTCCTTCTTTCACGTCCTTTATATAAGCAGCCAGTAGAAAGTGTGGCCCAAGTTAAAGGTGCATCTTCCTACCTCAAAAGATCTGGATTAAAAGTGAATTTCCCCACTTCAAATGATTTAATTTAAAAAAATCTGAAAGTAGTCTCACAAGTTGGAAGGAAAATACTAGAGAATGGGTAAGGGAATATTATGGGAGAGCAGCCACAGTGGACAACGGACACGCATCACTGACTAGGGCCAGCCCAGGAACTGCTGCTGGCCTTGCTGGGAGGAGAGCAAAGGGCATGCCCAGTGAGCCACGGGGTAGCTGTCACAGAGGACAGGGAGGTGTATGGGGACCTGGAGCTCCCTTAACATTTCATCATTACTGAATAGGGCCAGTTCTCAGCCCGCAGCCAGCCTGCAGCCAGCGTGGCATCCACAGTGCTCACCCTGCTGGGAGGAGGGGAGCACAGGGCCTCAGCACTGCCCACAGGCTGCAAGCACAGCGGTCATTCAGTGAGCCGTGGGGTGGCCGGCACCAAGGATAGGAAAGTGTGAGGTGGCCTGCAGCTCCTGCAGATCCTGAACCCAGATGCCCTGCCTCGCTGAGAGGAGTCTAGGCAATGGTCCAGTACTCACAGTTCTTCAGAAACCAGAAACCTTGAACCAGACCAATGACCTGTTTCAAAGAGTGTTTGCATGAAAAACTGTTTGGGGGCGGGGTGGATTGTAGGGACATAGCCCCACCCATTGGGGGCGTGTTCGCCTCGGGCTAATGTTTACGGATAAATCTGCCGGGCGTGAGCCCAGCAGCCCTTTTTTGTCTTTTGCTCCGCCGCGGGAACCTGTGGTCCTGTAAGTCTATTTCCTTATTAAAGCTGTATATATCTATATAATCTGTCTACATTCATTTGCGCCGCCACATTTGGCGTCCCAACGTCGGGCTATTTTGCCCCCGACCCGGCACAGGGGGGGCGCAAGCTCCACCTTTCCCGGCTAGTTGCCTGAGCTCAGGAAGGCGATTTACAGCGTGCTCCCTGCTCGCTTTCCCTTCCCCCACTCCAGGCCACTACGGTCGCAGAGCAGCAACCCCCACAGAGCAGTTAATAGCTCCCTGTTTCTTCCAAACCTTCACTGCCTGATTTAAGTGAAGCACCCGCGGTTTTGAAGTAAAAGCCACCAACCCCTTTCCTTAACAGGCAGTACAATAATTTTTGTTTTGAGTTAATTGTTTCAGACCGGCTCTGGCTTAGACCACGTGGACTCAGGTGCATTTCTTTAGCCACCACTGGCAGGAAAACTTCATTACAGGTACATAATTTTCTTTTATAAATAAGAAAAATGTCTGAAAACATTACCATTCAAGACTTTAACAGCCTTTTCAGTTGTACCATGTGGGAGATTTTACAAGAAGTGTCTGTCAGCCCACAGATATGGATCTTTCTGGGATTCGTAGTTTTCCTTGGTACTGTATGGTTTGACAATAGAAATATGATAAAGTCTTTACGAGACGAGGTTGAACGCTTAAAAATAATTGAGAATGACAACAATCTTCTCAAAAATCAGTTTGAAGTTCTCCAGACAGAGAACAGATCTTTGTTTAACACAACTCGACAAACTGAAAAACGCTTAAAAACAATTGAGAATGACAACAATCTTCTCAAAAATCAGTTTGAAGTTCTCCAGGCAGAGAACAGATCTTTGTTTAACACAACTCGACAAACTGAAAAAAATTTAGAAGAGGTACAGGCTGATGTTAAGGAGAAATTCATTACTATGGAAGAGGGAACAGCTGATTTGAGTTGTAAGCTTCAGTCCCTTTCAGTAGGAACTGAAATATTAACGGCTGATATTAAGGAGAAATTCATTACTATGGAAGAAGGAACAGCTGATTTGGATCGTAAGCTACAGTCCCTTTCAGTAGGAACAGAAACATTAACTGAGAGAATCAAAACTGCTGAATGTGACAATCGGATTTTGTCTAAAGCTTATGACAGATTGACAGA
Source organism: Chionomys nivalis (assembly GCF_950005125.1). Lineage (NCBI taxonomy): Eukaryota > Metazoa > Chordata > Mammalia > Rodentia > Cricetidae > Chionomys > Chionomys nivalis. The sequence continues at coordinate 32,693,094 of NC_080093.1, forward strand.
AAGATTATCTGTACAAGAAGGCACGGTATATGCTATAAAACTTATGTCCAAAGATGAGACATTATCTCTAATGGACAAACTTCATACTTTAGAATCCTCAATGAAGGCTTTAGAACATAATTCTGGACAGGAGATTCAGACATTAAAGAAGGCAATGGTGAATAGAATTGAAATGATTGAGGAATTTCTAAATTCTGAGGAAGAAGAGCAAGAGGTAGAAAAGCATATTTTAACTAAATCTGTGGGTAAATCCCTCCGGGACAATTCCCACAAAGCTCTACCTACAGTTCTACCTGCCTTTCCAGTTGTAACAACTGAGAAAGTAGTTGGTTCCAGAAACCCTAGGTTCATCAAGGAAGATACATGGGAACCTGTCCGTATGAATGATCTCAAAGAAATTAAACAGGCTGTAATGACTTTTGGAATGAATGCCTCTTTTGTTAAAGAGATGCTAAGGTCTTGGGCCACCACGAATAAGGTCACGCCCTCTGACTGGTTTCAGCTGAGCTCTGCTGTCCTTGAGAGTGGAACGCAATTAAAATGGAAATGCTTATTCAGGCAAGAGGCTAGACTTTTAGAACAGCAAGAAAGAGCAAAGGGAACTGAGATTTCCATAGATCAAATTTTGGGAGAGGGGCTATTTTCTGAGCCTCAGGAACAAGCTAATTTGGATGAAAACATACTCTCCGTGTGTACTACAGCAGCCTTAAGGGCTTGGGACAGGGTGCAAGACCCAGGACAGAGGATGGAATCATTTGTCAGAGTTAAACAGGGTCAGAGAGAACCCTTTAGTGACTTTTTACAAAGAATAACTAAAGCTGTACAAATAGGGATATCTGACCCAGAAGTAAGACGTATAATGATCGAGACTTTGGCTTATGAAAATGCAAATGTGGAATGCAAAAGGATTTTGGGACCTTTAAAGCTCAGATCAGCGCCATTAGAAGAATGGGTCTTGCATACACTAGATGTTGATACATTTGACTATGGCACTGAAGCATGGGTAGAAGAAGCAATTTCCAATGGTAAAAGGAGACATCAGAATACCAAATGTTTTAATTGTGGCAAAATGGGTCATATGAAAAGGAATTGTAGACAACGGATTTTCAGGAATAATAATAATGCATCTTCTAGAAATAACAGAAATAGGAGGACTCAGCCTTCAGGTTTATGTAGAAGATGTGGAAAGGGCAGACACTGGACGAATGAGTGCAGGTCTACAAGAGATAGACAAGGCAACCTGATACAGACGGGAAACGTGAGAGGGGGGGCCTCACAGGCCCCCATGGCAAACATGGTTCAGTCATTTCCAGTTACTACAGAGAACGTGACTCGTCAGGACAATTAGAAAGCCCCATGCCTACTGTTACAAGCAATAATGATCAGAAAGATGAGTTCCGTGTGTTTTGGCAAACTTCTATAAATGACCAAAGACCAAAGCTGAGAGTGTGTGTAAATGGCATTTTTATTACTGGCCTGCTGGACACAGGTGCGGATGTAAGTATCATTACCCCAGAATCTTGGCATCCATATTGGCCTCTTCAGAATGTAAATGTTCAGCTCCTGGGAATTGGAACCCTATCTCGAGTAAGGCAGAGCACGAGATGGGTTGAATGTATAGGTCCAGAGGGACAAATAGGAAAATTAAGGCCATATGTAGCCAATATTGCAATGAATTTATGGGGTCGTGACCTATTACAACAATGGAATACCCAAATTAACATCCCTGCTACTTCTAGAGCCTATATTTCTGGGGATAATATTAAAAGATATTACAAACGGAGAAAACCGGCCATTCGGGCTGTACAAGAACAAGCAATTGATGTCCCTTCAGAGATACCAACAGCCTTGCCTTTAAAATGGTTGACTGAGAAACCAATATGGACAAAGCAATGGCCTTTAGCTGAGGAAAAGTTACAGGCTTTAGAACAGTTGGTACAAGAGCAATTAGATGCTGGACATATAGAAGAATCTACCAGCCCTTGGAATTCTCCTGTATTTGTGGTTAAGAAAAAATCAGGTAAATGGAGAATGGTGACAGATCTCAGGGCTATCAACAAGGTTATTCAACCTATGGGCCCTCTGCAATCTGGAATTCCTTTGCCCTCTTTATTGCCAAAAGGATGGCCTCTCATAGTTATTGATTTAAAGGATTGTTTTTTCACTATACCTTTACAAAAAGAAGATAGAGAAAAATTTGCCTTCACAGTGCCTACTTATAATAATTCTCAACCTTCGAGGAGGTACCACTGGGCCGTCCTCCCCCAGGGTATGTTAAATAGCCCCTCCCTGTGCCAATATTTTGTGAATCAACCATTGCAAATAATACGCAAGAAATTTCCCAAATCGATAGTATATCATTACATGGACGACATTTTGTTATCCGATTCAAACATGGATACCTTGAACAGACTGTTTGAAGAAATAAAAATACTTTTACCAAAATGGGGATTGCAAATTGCTCCTGAAAAGATTCAGAAGGGAGATTCTGTTAATTATTTAGGTTATAAAATAGGTTTACAAAAAATTAAGACACAAAAGGCACAAATTCGGAGAGATCGCCTACGGACTCTTAATGACTTTCAAAGACTATTAGGGGACATTTCCAGTCTACGGCCAGCTATTGGGATAACACCTGATCTAATAATTCATTTGAACAAAACCTTGGATGGTGACAAAGATTTAAACAGTCCCAGAGAATTAACAGCTGAAGCAGAAAAGGAACTGACAATGATTGAGGAAAAATTACAACAGGCGCATGTGGACAGGGTAAATCCAGAGCTCGACTGTATTCTCGTCATACTACCATCAAAAATTTCCCCTACAGGAATTTTAATGCAGAGAGATGATATTATCTTGGAATGGATCTTTTTACCACATAAACCAAGTAAGAAACTGAAAACTTATGTAGAAAAAGTCTCTGAGTTAATTATAAAAGGCAAGTTGAGACTTCGTCAACTAGCAGGCATAGACCCAGCAGAAATTATAGTGCCTTTCACTGCTGATGAACTAAAGAAATTATGGGAAGATAATGAACCATGGCAAAGAGCTTGTGCTAATTTCTTGGGAGACATTAATAACAACTATCCAAAAAGCAAGAGGCTTAACTTCATAAAGAGAACTTCTTGGATCCTTCCTCGAATCGTCCGTGATACTCCAATAACTGGAGCCCGTACGTTCTATACTGATGCCAATAAATCAGGGAAGGCAGGTTACAAATCAGAAGACTTGGGTAAGGTGGAACAAAGTCCTTATGATTCTGTCCAGAAGGCAGAATTATATGCCATTCTTATGGTGCTAAGGGATTTTAAAGAACCTATTAATATAGTTACTGATTCACAATATGCAGAAAGAGTTATTTTACATATTGAAACTGCTGAATTTATACCTGATGATACAGAACTAACCTCTTTGTTTATCCAGGTGCAAGATTTGATTAGGAACAGGCTTTGCCCTATGTACATAACACACATCCGATCCCATACGGGTCTGCCAGGTCCTCTAGCACAAGGTAATGCAGAAATTGATCAATTATTGATTGGTAGTGTGCTACAAGCCTCTGAATTTCATAAAAAACATCATGTTAATAGCAAAGGTTTGAAGAAAGAGTTTTCTATTACATGGCAACAAGCTAGGGAGATTGTAAAGAAATGCCCTACTTGCTCTTTCTATAACCAAACGCCACTGCCTGCAGGGGCTAATCCAAAGGGCACCCAAAGGAATGAAATCTGGCAGATGGATGTGTTCCACTTTGCAGAATTTGGCAAATTAAAATATGTTCATCACACCATTGACACGTATTCAGGCTTTCAGTGGGCAACGGCTTTAAGTTCAGAAAAAGCTGATTCAGTTATCACTCATTTATTAGAAGTCATGGCTATTATGGGTATACCTACACAAATAAAGACAGATAATGGTCCTGCTTATGTCTCTAGAAAAATGAAACGGTTTTTTGATTATTACAATATCAAGCATGTTACAGGTATACCATACAATCCTACAGGTCAAGCAGTCATAGAAAGATCAAATCGAACTATAAAGGATATGTTGAACAAACAGAAAGGGGTGGAAAACACCCCCAGAAATAGGTTACATAATGCTTTGTTAACCTTGAATTTCCTCAACGCTAATGAGAAGGGAACATCGGCTGCAGAAAGACATTGGATAATGGAAAAGTCTACTGAACTAAATCAACCAGTTTATTTCAAGGATGTGCTGACCTCACAATGGAAGCCAGGAGATGTGCTGCGTTGGGGAAGGGGATTTGCTCTTGTCTCCACAGGTGAGGAAAAATTGTGGATTCCAACAAAATTGATAAAGGTTCGTTTTGATGAAGAGAAGCCAGTTGGGAAAGATAAATAACAATTCAATCACATGGATGGCAATCATACTGATGGTAAGTAATACAAATAGGTTGGGGGCAGGGTTCTCTTCTTATCTCCACAGGAAAATACCCATCTTCAAAGAATTTAAGGTACCCCTAATATTTAATTACTGATGGAGGGACTTGTTCTGTAAGTATTAATTTATATATATATATATATATATATATATATATGTCTTAAACTTTCTTTGCTTTTCCTCATATCTGTGTCTTTCTTTATATGTCAGTATATGTCCTTGTTGTTAATGTTTAAATTTCCCATAACAAGCAACAAATTTTCCTACAGTAATCTTTGAAGTTTCCAGGATGAAGATGGGGCCCCACAACATCAACTCCATCTGGTTTTTATGACGTCATGATTTTTTTTTTTAAAAAAAAGCGCTAATATTAGACCTGTTTTTTGGTACCAACTACAAGAGACAATTTCGAATGGTGCACATTTTTGACAACACTCTGGTCGGACCTTCTCAAAATGCTCTGAGACTAGTTACAATTTTCTTAGGTCAAAGGTTAATTTGGGAATTTTACCATCATTTGCTTTCACAGAACCCCCTAAGAAGAACGTCGCCCCCATGTCAGCTAGAAGCAATCTTAGAGGACGACGTCCCCTCTCCCAACAGAGTTTGCCCTCAGGGTTGGGGACATCTTTTAGTGGTTGGTTTAGGGTTGAGGGGATGGGGTGATAATTTTTTGGAAAAAAAAAAAAAGAGAGAGAAGAGGAAGAAGAAGGGGGATTAACTGGTTTTTTGGGATGATTGGTATTTGTGAATTACTGTTTATAGAAAATTGTACTGGTACTGTTTCTTGTATACTGATATGTTGAATATTGAATGTGAGTGTTCCTACCTCTATTTTTGTATGAGTATGCTTATAACTTTGTCTATATTGTATTGATACTTCTACCATATTACATTGTACATTTCTACCTCTGATACTATGACATTGTTTACAGTTGAAGATCATTGTCTTCATATATTGCACAGTTGTTTATTCTTTTAGTCTTCAAAGTTAGATAGGTATTGAGAATTATATGTTTGTCATATTTATTTTTAAGTTTATCAGGTCTTTTAGTTACATAGAGATTATATTTAGTATAGATAGTATGATCTTCAGCCTCTTCGAAGAGCTGTAGAAAATGGCCTTTAATCTAACCTAAAATTTCTATGCCAAAGAGACACAATTACTCCTGGCAACACCACTCTACTCCCGAGAGAACGTTGAGCACCAAAGACACTCCACTGGGAGTTTGTCTTCTTGGCAGAACTGGCCTTTGGGTTAAGAAAAGCCCATACCTCAACTTCTGACAAAGATACAGAATATCCCTAAGTGGATGAAACAGGATTGTCTTATCTTGCCAAGACAGGGTAGGATAGTCCTAAGAAAGTTCCTTGCCTTTAATAATGGTATGCCAGTTATGTTAGGCCTTAGCCAAAGTTGGTTGACTCAACATTGCAAACGAGACTTTGGGTGATTGCCCAGGTAGTCAGTTGTCTCTGTCAATTGTTGCACATTTTGGATATCTCTCGATTGTTAAGTAATCTTTATTCCCTTCTCAGATCTTTGACGGAGTTGAAGATTATATAATTGTAGTTACTCTCTATGTTATTTAGACTCCTTGAGATAGAATGTTTAGCAAAAGTTTTGTTCTCAATATTGTTTGTTATATTTATTATTTGTTATTATTGTATATAGTTGTATTTGGTTTGGTTCTATCTTATTTAGACAAAAGGGGGAGATGTAGGGACATAGCCCCACCCATTGGGGGCGTGTTCGCCTCGGGCTAATGTTTACGGATAAATCTGCCGGGCGTGAGCCCAGCAGCCCTTTTTTGTCTTTTGCTCCGCCGCGGGAACCTGTGGTCCTGTAAGTCTATTTCCTTATTAAAGCTGTATATATCTATATAATCTGTCTACATTCATTTGCTGTGGATACTGTGTAGCACACTGCAGTTTCCATTGCCATTCTGACGAACAAGTATGTGGAGGAGAGACGGGAAAGATGGAGAAACAGAACAGCACAGGCTTGGTGGAGAGAGGCAGAACTAGAGACTTGATGGCTGTGGCAGGTGTGGAAGAAGGCTACAGGGGATGGAGGTGCAGGTCATGGCCAATGGCAGCCTGGAGCTTATGCAGGCTCTGCTCCCAAACACAGGACTGAGCTGGCTCTGATAGGATGTCCAAGATGAAGAACAGTTCATTTCCTGGATTGGGCCTCCTCTAGAGACCTTCATGGTCCATGTTACCCCCAGAGGCCATGTTGGTATCTGCAGTTGGAGGGCATGCTGGTTTTCTGCCCCAAACTGTGTTGATGCCCTTGGTCCATGTGGATGCCCACGGTCTGTGCTGCTTTCAGATGCCATGTCAGCATCAATGGTCTAAATTGCTGCTGGAGGCCATGTTGGTGCCTGAGGTCTCTACTACCTCCTGAGGGCGTGATGATGCCTGTGGCCTGTGCTACCTCTGGAGGCCATGCTGATATCCTTGGGCTGTGCTGCTACCGAGGGCCATGTTGGTGTCCGTGGTCCATGCCATCACCAGAAACTATGTGGAAGTCCATGACCTGGGCTACCGCTCACTGCAAAGGGCAAGGAAGCTTCTTTTGCAGTGATATCGAGGACTGAGATTCATAGTTAAGAACGAGAGACATAGAAGGCTTCTGTGGCAACCTTTCCCCTCAACCCCACACCCAAAAAAAGAAATAGTATAGGCAGGAAGCCATTGAAGTGAACTCTTTAAAATTGTAATAGGGATACTGAAGTGTAGCTCTTCACAGTTGATGGTTTCTAGTGGGGGATGGGATGGGGAAGGACTCAGTTTTATTTAAGGGGCTGGCCACTGGGAGTTTGACCATGTTCCAGTGAGTATACAGGAAACACAGATTGGAGCTGGTATACTTTTTTTGGGAGGAGGTGGGGGAAGGTCCCAAGGGTGGAGGTTGAACCTGGGAGGACTAAGAAGTGAGTGTGACTGTGGTGCATTATGTGAAATTTCCAAATAGCCAATAAAGATATTATGTTGGAAAAAAGAAAAATCTGTCACAGGTACCCAGGCCACTGGGGTTTTGGTTAATTCCAGATGTAGTCAAGTTAACACCAAAAATAGCTATCACACTTAGTAATATGTTTCAAGTAACCACCAGGATGCTGCACAGTAAACTAGATTGTATGAAGATTTCATGTTCACTTGCATATGTTTATGTACAGTAACACAATATTCTCTCCTCAGAAAACTACTGTCTGTTATAAAAAAAACTTACACGTGAATTTTTATCACATATTATCATCTAAATTATATATTGTTGTGAAAATTGCTTATTTTGTAAATGCATCAATTTTATAACATATCAATAAAGAGTCTCTACATTTAGGAAGTCTGCAAAATATAAAGAAGAAGATGACTAGGTCTAGGTCTTTCTTACTATCTACAGAACTATAAAATCATTAATTCAACTTTTACACTTCTTACCAAACAGAAAATAGTTTGACATGATTTTGACAGGAGCCTGGGAAAGAGAGACAGGTGTATTAGCTTTTTGCGGACTGGTTTCTGAGCGGCAGTAAGCAGCCTGAAGTCTGGTGTGAGGAATGACAGTGAACACAATGATGCCACTTCCTGCTTCCTAAGCACTTCCTAATCCCTTCCTGGGATTGACCCTCCACCAGCCTGGCCTAGGTCCCAGAAAATACAAGACAGGAATTTTCAACTTCTCCCCTAGCTTCTAAGGCAACAAAGCAAAAGAGAAAGGTTGCCTTCAGTTCTCCTCATCATCATCTCTTCCCAACCTGCCAACTGCTCACACGGGCTTTGACAGGATTTGCCAGTTACCAGTCATTCTCAAAAAATGGAAGCCTCCCTGCCCCCCACCACTTGCTTCCAGAGAAACAAGGAAGCTTTTTACCAAGACAGCCTAAGCCTCTGGGCACACAGCTGGTAGCCATTCCTCCCATGTACTGGAAGAAGGAAAAGACCTCCAGAAGGCCGGCTTCAAGCAGTCAGAAATGGTGCACTTACCGCCGTGGTTTTGAAGACACATTTGAGAGGAATCAGAAGCAAGCAACGGCTGAGGAAGAACCTGACTCCTTGACAGCCTGGCTGCTCACGTCAGTTAATAGCTGTGATTTCCACAAGAGTGCCGTACCATGGCCATAATCTTTTCCAGGATGCCTTCAGCATGCTCTCAGCACTTACTAAGATCCACGCATCCTTACTGACATAGCCTGATGGGGCTGACTTCGGTACTCAGGTATTTTCCCAAGCAGCCTAGCCATTTTTCTAAAGGACCTCTGCCGAGAAGTTCTCAACGGTCAAAGAAAACCAATGACATAGTGACAATGTCAATGACAATGACAAAAAAAAAAAAAAAAATGACATAGAGCCCATGACCAATGTCCCACACCTACATACATTCAAGAGTAAGTATTTCACCGGGCAGTGGTGGCACACGCCTTTAATCCCAGCACTCGGGAGGCAGAGATAGGCGGATCTCTGGGAGTTCGAGGCCAACCTGATCTAGCTCTTGTAAGAGCTAGTTCCAGGACGGGCACCAAAGCTACAGAGAAACCCTGTCTCGAAAAACCAAAAAAAAAAAAAAAAAAAAAAAAAAAAAGAGTAAATATTTCATACCAGAGAAGTCAAACAATCAACTCATTCCTAATAACCATTTGAAGTACCTTTCCTCTCCCAGTGAAGAGAGTATTTTCAAATATAAACGCACAAGAACAAAACAGCTAGAAAATTTTAAAGCCACTGTGTAGTAGATTTTTCTTTGGGCACAAGCTCACAAATAGTGACACAGAGACTTATTATAAGTTATGAAAACTTGGTCTTAGCTTAGGCTTGTTCCTAACTATTCTTTTTTTTATTGATTTTTATTGAGCTCTACTTTTTTCTCTGCTCCCCTCTCTACCTTTCTCCTCCCCTTCAACCCTCTCTCAAGGTCCTCATGCTCTTAGTTTACTCAGGAGATCTTGTCTTTTTCTACTTCCCATGTAGATTAGATCCATGTATGTCTCTCTTAGAGTCCTCATTGTTGTCTAGGTTCTCTGGGATTGCAATTTGTAGGCTGGTTTTCTTTGCTTTATGTTTAAAAACCACTTATGAGTGAGTACATGTGATAATTGTCTTTCTGGGTCTGGGTTACCTCACTCAAAATGATGTTTTCTCTTTGGATGTCAGTGTGGCGATTTCTCAGAAAATTAGGAAATGACCTTCCTAACTAGTTCTTATAACTTAAATTAACTCATATATTTTCAATGACATTCTCCCATGGGGCACATTGCCTCATCTCTGTATTGTCCACCCTGCCTCCTCCGTGTCTGGCTGGTGACTCCTGCATGCCTAGATTCTTCCCTCTTCCTCTCTTTCCACAGAAGTCCTGCCTGTCTCTCCTGCCTAGCTATTGGCTGTCCAGCTTTTTATTACCACCAATCACATCAATACATCTTCACACAGTGTACAAATATTCTGCAATACCACTGGAGGTTTTCAATTTTAAATTATTGGGAACTAAGTGTTTTAGATATTAGTCGTGAAAAAGATTACTTGTGACATAATCCAAAACTATAAGTTAGCCATGACTTAATTGCCCTAACTAACCCAGAGCAACCCAGAGCACACTCAGACTCCGAAGATGTCAGAACATAACTGAGTCCATTCTTGCTCTCTGGGAACTTAACAGCTCTAGGCTTTTGTGGCTTCATCTTCAGTTTTTTGCAAAGCCCACTCTTTCCACAGTTTATTTCCACAGAATTTAGTTATGATTTCCCTCCTCTTATGGAGAGCTGTATCCATCACAGGAAATGAAAAGAGTGAGTCTCAACTGAAGAAGCTCAGTGGCTACTGGTTGATTTCATAGCCCAAGCAGTGAAAGGGGCACTTTCCAGATGTTGACTGATGCCACACTTTAAATCTTGTCATCTATGATCTCTGGTTATATTTATTTTGAAATGTAGCGTGTACAAAAGAGCATATCATAATACACATATATAGCTTGAAGAATAAAAAAATGAATAACCGCAATATCAAACATTTCTAACGGAGATAACTAGAGCACGTTGAACTTTTGTATCGTTCTTCTTTTTCTTTAAGATTTTGTTACTAACATTAGAGGCCTAAACAACGTGTTGCTGGTTTACTAGGGTCTATGTGGTTTTGAAATCTACATGAATGAAATTATATTATCACGTGACAAATGAGCGACTTGTATGAAAGGCGTGTTGTGTTTATTGTCATTGGTGGCAGAGATAAATGTAACGAATTTCTTTTTACCCATGTGTAGTGTTCCATTGTATGGCTATGCCCTACTTTGTTTGTACTGTCGAAATATTTCTGGAACAGCAGCTTGCTTTCATGAGTTATTCTGCGAACATTCTTGAACCTACTGGTGGACATGAGCAAAGGTTCTCTAGAGACTTTCCTCAGGGCTGTTAACTGCCAATCCATTAGCATAGTTAATTGTATTGTAAAGCACATTTCTTCATATTCTGCTTCCTCTGAGCCTTCTACTTTATTCAACACATCTTTCATATGTTCCTGTACCGATATCAGACTTTCTTAACTAGGCCTCAGGAGACAGCTCAGCCGATAAACGCATATACTGCTCCTGCGTAGGATCTAAGTTCAATTTCCAGCACTCACGTTGTAAGACTCACAACCATCTGTAATTCTGGCTCCCGGAGATCCAACCCCCGCTTCTGCCCTTCTCTCACAGAGATATAGACACATACATATAATCTTTAAGACATTAAATAAACTCAATTATCAAAGTTTTATTAAATGCCACAGTAAAATGAGTCATGTTCTTCTTTTCCAGTGGGTTTTCTGTGATGCTATGGATTGAATCCAAAACCTCTAAGCGGTAACCCTGTTATCTGTCCCTGAGCTACACTGTAGCCCCTTTCAGACGGATTTACTCTTCAGAAGCCCTTTGCTGACACCCAACTAAATTTTAGAGTGTGTAGATTGGTTATACACACACACACACCAATATATTTCCTCTTATTGCCACCACTAGTTCAAACATTAGCTGCAACTAATATGAACTTGTGAAAAAATGGGAAGGGAACTCAAAGCTTTTTCCTAGTGTTATGAGACACCTTTTCTTCCAGCTAGAATTAAGTAGCACCTAAGTTTCTTGATTAAAGGCATGTGCTTCATTCTTACAAACCTCTATGTACTTTATAATTTTATAGTTGTTATAGAATATAAAATTGAAATTACACACAACTGCTTATGATATATAGAATGTTACTGACTTCAGTATACTAATTTTTAAACATATCTGGAATGCTACTGACTTTGGTATATCAATTTAAATATAGATATGCATAAAGGCATTGCTACTAAGTTTTGAAACTCTAGTATTTTATGTAAACATTTCATCTTAAATAATGACAGTTTGAGGCTGGACAGATGTCTTGGCAGTTACAAGCACTGGTTGCTCTTTCAGAGGACCAGTTTCAAATCCCAGCATCAACATGGCAGCTCATGCCCATGTGTAACTCTGGTTCCAGGGAATCTGATATCCTCTTCTGGTGTCTACAGGAAACCAGTCACGCACATGTTACACAGGTATGCATGTAGGCAAAACGCCCATACACATAAAATAAAGTATTAATAATTTAAAATATTAATGACATCATACTTCTCCATTTCTATATAGTCTTTTTTATTTTGTTTACTGGTTTGTTTGTTTTGTTTCCCTCAATACTCTAGCCAGACCGTCCAGTATAATGTTGACCAGAAGTGGCAATAACCTCCTAATGGGATCCAAGTTCCTGCTGTTTCCCTCAGTCACGTTAAGAAAGTTCCTTCTCAGTTTGCTGAGACTTTTTGCCATGAAACATTTCACTCTCCATAGAGAATTGCAAATACCAGTTCCTAGAATTAAAATGATGTAAGCCTGTGGACCTGCACAAATCATCTTGCCAGAAAACACCCAGGTTAAACCCAGCCCAAGCGGACCCCACAGCCAGGGCCTCCAACCCCAGGAGCTCAAGCTGGCATGACTTTACAGTTCAACTCTCTTCTACAGCCCAGAGAATCAGCTGAAGCTTACTCAAGCTGAAACCACTTCTGTGCTTAGCTCTTGCCCTATCTCTGCTTCGCTCACTTCCTTGCTGACCTTCCCTAAAGCCCTCAATAAGTCACCAGTATAATACTATCCATCTCAGCCTCGGCTTCCAGGAAGCCCAGGCTAAGATAAAACCCAAAGACATAAAGGAATAGGTGTGCTTGTAAGAAATAGTAAAATGTTTCACTACAGCTCTGTCCAATTTCCCGCTTCTATTTTGGTTATCAACTCTGTAGTAAAATTTCACCCGACCAAAGTTACTTCATCTAACGACTATCATCACAACTGGAATGGGTGGACCCCCACTGGGGCAATTAGCTTAGCTTCACACCACAGTGTCCACTGTTCAACTAGTTGTATGAATTACAGTTGTGCGCTGCAATAGCGTAACCTTTACATTATGCTTGAGTTTGATTAGATGACCATTTAATTGCCCTCTTGTTAGGAGCCTCCCTGTCTTGCATAGAAAAGACAAATGAGGTACCACAACAGAGTGTAGCAAAGGTCAGCGGAGTAGAAGACATGCCACATTTCATGAAACAATGCATGAATTACAGTTCCGATACATCATCATCCCCACTGGAATAATAGTCGTGGAGTGGAGACTGCCCCCTCCTACACCCCAGCAACACCCAGTTTGTTTAGGTCTAACTACACCTGGTCCACCCCAACAAGTGGTGACCTCGGTCTCTTCTGTGATGGTCTAAATGTGCCCATCACTAATCCACCTGTGTATAGTATCTTGTATTTTAGAAATATCTAACCACAAGAAACTATGCTTCTAGTAGGCATGCAAAGCAGGGCTTCATTCTTCAAATTCGTCAGAATGCACAGACACAAAATGAGGTTTTCCTTCCTAAAAAGAGTGGAAGTTGGTGGTCAAGAGTATGGGGTTTGAAGGAAAAGAGGTCTAAGTTAAGATTTCAAATGTATCACTTAGCAGTTGAGAAGGCATAGGGAAATTAATTTCCTTAAGCTTTGCTTTCTTCATCCAATAAAGTGAAAGTCATGCTTAGGTGTATGGACTTTAACAATCAATGCTTACACCTGTCGGCCGAATATAATGTCTGGAACACATGAATAATCAACAAATATCTCTACTTACAGTTTCTTTCCTAGGCACATGCTTGGAGTTAACATTATGTAAAATATATTCCTGTTTCATGGAGAAAAGAAGCTGAAAGCCAAGCGTGTAAATACAACTTCTCAAGAAGCAGTGAAGGTAACTGACTTGATGGTCACTGACTTGGCAACTGAATCCCGTGAAGAACCATTCTTACACTGGGCCTATACCCAGAGTCCCCCCATGAAGATAGTCCATCTACTTCTGCCATAGTAGGAGGGGTCAAACTCAGCTCAAGATGGGAAATCCGAAAGAAGTGGTGCAGCCTTCTTCCTAGACATCAACTTCAAATCAAAGCTTTTATCAAGCTGGTAGGGAGGGTCTTGGAGGTCCTGGGGATGCTTTTCCTTCCTTAGTTTGCACCTCAATGCCAAGGGCTTGGGCACAGAGGAGAGAAAATGTATCCATAATAGGTCGTTTGTCTACACACTGCCAAAGAGCTCATCACCCTCTTGTTCCTACTTCTCTGAGGCCCAGCTTCTCAATTTCTAATGCACAGTCCAATAACACTGGTTTAAGAGAATGTTTCTGAAATTGTCCACTTAGGTAACTTTCTGGGGCCTTCCTCCCTGAGTAGGATGCTGTAAGGATCCCCCACTTTCCCGGGGTCCAAGGGATTCTTTTACCTGTACCCCAATCCGGGCCCAGAAAATATTCTTTTAGTCTGTAGCAGGCACTCCGTCATATCAGGCCACTCAGCTTCCTTCTGAGAATCACTGCCTGGCTACTTTGCCCATCTTTGTTGGACACTTTAAGCCTTTCTATGTCTTGGCCTTTGAAAGAAAAGTTAGGGTGAATGGACTTTTTCTCATTTGCAAGCCTGTTCTTGACTTCCTGGAGAAAGCCAAGTGACAATATATGAAAGGAACTGGAAACAAATTAGCACAAATTACTCTCTCAAAGTACTTGTAGCTACACCGCTCTAAGCAGTTAATTCGAGGAAAATGCTATCAAGTGTGTGCGATTAGGCCCTCAGTACCCTGTCTGCTTTTCTGTGGGTAGCAGCTTTAACTCTGCTCTACCGGCACGTCCCAGCATGACAGTGGTAGCCAGACCTCACGATGCAGCCAGAAGCTTATTGAGACAGGCACGGGAGCTAAACAACATTGTTCTACTTAATCTTATTTGCTATTTAATAAAGTACATTAATTTAAAATAAGCAATCTGTTTTTAAAGCATTATTTTAATCTATTTAAACACTAGTTTAAAATAGTCAATCTACATAAGCATAAATATATATGAGACAAAATTTTTAGGCTGGTTAACTTGACTTCACAAGTGAGAAAAATTTGGCCCACATCTCTTGTGTCAAAATGCCTACAGTCTTTCTCATCTGGAAGAAAGTTACCATTCCTTCTCAGAAGAGTCAGGATTCCCTCCTGGCATGGACCTCTGTATCATTTCATTCCCTGGTCATTGAACAATCAGCCTCTTAAATATCCCATCATTTACTTTAGGAGTTTTCATGATTTAAAAGACCTAAGGAGCCGTACACTTTCCCCCCTCAGATCAGTTTACAATATTTTTAAAGTGCTAAAAATGGTTAATTATTCTGATGTTGTGAGAAAATATTCACTCCAAGATGTTAGATGTTAACCACATGCGAGGCCCCTCTCCCGCCTCCCGCCCACCCACCCCCACGCATGCCCCCAGCAGTTCCTTGCTCTATGCTCTCTGCCACGCTAGTGAGAAATGTGAGGAGCCCAGCTCTGCGGTGTTCTTGGGAAGCCAGGCCCAGCAGACTTTGAAGGTGAGCTTGAAAGGACTGCAAGGGAATCTAATATTGAAACCCAGCTGGAGAACATGATGGACCCGATATAGCTCCTTCAGTATGGGATGAGAGTCTTCATATTTCTGGCTATGGAAGCTAGCTCCTTCCTCCTCAAAAAGCCTTAAGAAAGCGTTCACCTCTTCATGTCACCAGTCGACCTCCCAACAGCTCCAGTGCTGGCCAGAGAGAACTAAATCCAAGCAGTGCGTGAATATAAAAAAATTCCTAAGTTCATTAAGAACCATACTAAAATGATGGATCCTGTCAAGGAGGCCAGAGGTCAAAAGCCTTGAGAAGCAGAAGAGACTTTCAGTTCCATGGCAGCAAAAGTAGTCCAGATCCCTTCTCCTGCAGGCCTTGTTCTGAACAGGACAACCCAGGCACCTGCATTCAATCCACATATCTTTCTCATTTATATTCTAAAGAGCCAATCCAGATGAGTCTTTTTGGTATGGTTCTATGGCCAATGGGTGATACGGAATTGGATGCCTTTAGGGCTACAAATTAAAGTTTATACATATTAAAGTTCTTAAAGTTGGGAGGGAAACAAGTTGACTAGAAGGCTGCTCGAACCATGTTTTCTCTCATAGTATTTTATACACTGCGGGATGAATGCCAGTATCCAAATATGCCTATTACTTTATAATAAGCATTCCTCTTCCTGCAGTCTTTCTGCAGAGTGGTGACTCACTCACGCCCCCTTCAGTCACTACCTGAACTCGGAGAGGCAGAATTATTGGGTCTGTAAATCTTAAAAATGCAAGCTTTCAACAAATTCTTTCCATTTGTTTCGACTTATTTACTGATTCAAAAAAAAAAAATTAAGTGTAACATTCCACAAACCCACTGACACCAACACCATTCTTCAAGCACCTGGCTTAGCTGTGGAGAGAAAGAGTGGCAGGGCAGGAAGACTGAACTGAAGGGAGTGAGCCTTATGAATTCCTCTCCCCAGCAGGCAGAGGGAGAAGCTGCCCAGAGCCTCCTCCAGGAGGCATCAATCTGCTTGAAGGAATGCGTTACTCTTCAGAATCTGAACCCTGAGCTTAAACACTTTCACTGGGGGAAAGTGAGGGAAAGAAACGCCATGTGTGTCTGGGTATGTGTGCAGTGTGATGGGCAAACCAGGGCATGGGGTTGACTTGACAGGGCATCCCTCGTACCATAAGTCACCACTTTGCTTGTGCTCCTTACATAGCCTTACACAGGGAAATGGGAGCATTGTTCTAATATTAGAACCATCTCCCCTTCTGGGGAATTCTTATACCTAGTTTATTGAATTAATTATTCATTTTTTCAAGTCTTTTCTTTTTGCTGTTGCTTTATCATATTCCAGAATTACTGTTATTTGCACATACCCCGGCCAATTTAGAAAGATAAAATTTACTAAAGGTCTCTTGCAATTAGCAATTTGCACAAAAAGCATATGAAATTTTAATATGTTGTGTATATATATTTAATTTTTATTTTATGACCAGCAGGAAAAAGCAGGAGAAAGAACAGGTATTTCTATTTAATTTAATAGTAATAGCTAAGAGTCAAAAATTACACTAATGGAAAATGTAAATATGTTTGTGAAGAAAATGACAAAATATGATTAAGAAACTTTAAAATTTTTGAACTAAGTGAAAATATATGCAATTACCTCCACATAAATAATTAATATTTAATAATAATTGGAATTGTCAAAATGTCAAATTATGTGAAGGTTTACTACAGTGTTAATTTAAAATGTCAGTTTAATTTATCTCTTGTTAACAGATAAAGAGATTTTAAAGTTCTGAGAGGATAAACAGGCAATAACAATTATGAATAAGAACTAAAAAGTTTTTGTTTACTGGTAGCAGTTAAATGTAATCCTACAACAGCATAAAATAATTATGATCCTAGCATGAGAATATAAGAATAACCAGAGAGTACTGACAAACCAAAACTGACCTGCTGTTCTAGATTTTTAAATATCAATGTAATATATGAATAAGGACGGTGACATCATCAGTTAGTGATAAAGCAGCTGAAGCAATCAGAGTCACCATTTGTCTGGCATGGGCTATGTCCAAGCTATGTATATCTTCTCTAGATCTTAGCAATTCCTCACAGTGTCAAATAACTTCCAGAAAAATCTTTTTCCATTCAGATGCCCCCAGGTGAGACTTTCCCTCAAAAGCAAATGAGACTGGGCTGGGGAGATGGCTCCGTGGTTAAGAGCACTGGCTGCTCTTCCAGAGGATCCGGGTTTGATTCTCGGCACCCACGCAGCAGCTCACAACCATTTGTATCTCCAGTCCCAGGGGATCCCGTGCCCTCTTCTGGCTTCTATGAGTACCAGGCACCCACATGGTGTACATACAGGCAAAGCACCCATGCACATAAAATAAATAAGTATGTTTTTAAGAAATTAAGTGATAAAAGTACCCTGAACATGCTGCTGGTCCATAGCTCTGAGCATCACCGCTGCAAGGTTCCCTGGCCCTGGAGCTGTGACGCATGTGAGATCCTCAGCATACCTGTTCAAACCAGCTAGAAAGGGTTCTGCTGTTTGCAACTAAAGTATTAATAAAACTCAAGCAGTCATTTTTAAGAAAAGAGTTGTTTAGGACCTTACTTCCTGGGCTGGAGAGATGGCTCAGTGGTTAAGAGCATTGCCTGCTCTTCCAAAGGTCCTGAGTTCAATTCCCAGCAACCACATGGTGGCTCACAACCATCTGTAATGAGGTCTGGTGCCCTCTTCTGCCTTCAGGCATATATACAGAACATTGTATGCATAATAAATATTAAAAAAAAAGAAAAAGAAAAAGGACCTTACTTCCTACCATGGTGTTGAAATAAATTTCATGCCTGCCAAATTCCATAACCTCTAGAGGGAGGGGGGTTCTAAAGAAGAAAAGCATGGTAAGACAACAGGAAAAAATATATTTGAACATTTTCTGTTACATTTCTGGGGCTGGGGAAGACTGTTCAGTGGGTAAGGGAATGTCCTCTGTGAACATGAGGATCTGGGTTCAAATCTGGTCAACACCCCCTATAATCTATACCTATAACCGCAGCAGCAGCAGTGGAGGACACAGACAAAGATAGGCATAGAACAGAGACAGAAATAGGCAGAGTTCACTAGCCAGGTAGTCTAGCCTAAAGGGCAAGCTTCTGTTTCACTCAGAGACCCTGTCTCAAGGCAATAAGGTAGATAATGAAAGAAAAGGACACCAGCATTCAGCTCTGGCCTCTGCATGCAATACACACACACACACACACGAGGGCTGTTATATTTCTAACCTTCTGTGGGGAGGACATTCAAAAGGCTTATAAATACATAGTTCTTTGCTCATTTATTTTTTACAAAGGTTACTAGTAAGTAGGTGTAGTAAAAAAAAAACAGTTTTACCTATCAAGTTAGCAAAGATGTTATTAGTAACGATAAGTCAAATCTAATAAACTTCATTCATTTATTCAGCTTACAGAAATGTGTCATGACACAAATTTTGTAAAGCACAATTTCACAACACTATAATAACAGTCTTTTTAAATATTAATGCTTCGGAGTTTTTACTTCTAGGAATCTGTATAAGAAAATAAATTATTTATGCTTTTCTACAGTGCTTTTATAAGTAGAGAAACACAGGTATTACAAGAGGCCTAAGCAATGGCTTAATTAAAAAAAAGAAAGAGGCTACAAGAAAACCTCCCTGCAAGATTGCTTTAACATAATATCTCCCACCCCACATATTTAAAATCATATGTTACTGCGGAAATTAAAAGGGGGTAGCTTGGTGTGCCAGGCAGGAGCACACAGAGGCCAGGCACCTCTGCCCAGGGACACAAGAGCACCGCTAGCCTCACCATCTCCTGAACCAATAGGAGGAAACACATGGTAGTGTGCCCGTGCCCTGCTGTGCAGCTTAGTACAAGGGGAGAAGACAGAAAGGCTCCGAAAGTATTTTAGAAATGTCTTCCAGTTTTACAGGAAGGCAGGAACTCAACCCAAATTGCCAAGCAATACCATAAGGATCGAGAAGGGAACTGAGAAAAGTTTGAGCTATTTGGCTAATGTTCTTAAGGACTCCGGCTGTGTATTTCTACACACAGCTGAGCCAGGACTTCTTTTTGGAACTATGAGAGGCCAGGGAACAAACTAGAACTCAAAGGGGAGTTCTGGATGTAGTATGTAGCCAGCGCCAGTCCTAGCAGGCAGGAGAGCAGACATCTGGGGACACCACAGCCAGCCCCACTGGGGCATTCAGGGAGAAGGGAAAAGAAGTATGAATTACTTTCAAAGTTAAAATTGAAGACACAGACTAGCAATTCTCACTGTATTGACAGAAACTGCATGGCAGAAACATTTAACACAACTACCCCAAAGCACTGTACTATCATCATGTGACCTTGACATAGCTATTTCCATATTTCTAAATGATGCTCTTAAAGGGCATCTTGTAGGGTAACCAGGTGCTCGGTGGGGCAGCCTCGGGCCCAGTTTTGCCTCAAATACAAACTCTGTTAGCTAAAGAGTGTGATCCAAGTGAAATAAAGGAACCCAGTTCTGACCCATAAACAGGACAACAGTGGACCCATAAACTTCTGGACACAGTGGATGTAGACAGTACAGTGACAGCTAGCTCTTTTGTCTACTTGACACAATCTAGAGTACTCTGAGGGGAAAATGCCTCTATAAGACTGAGTGTAGACAAGCCTGTGGGGCTTTTTAAAGTTACTGATTGATGTGGGAGGGCCCAACCCCAGCCCATTACACGTGGTGCTGCCCTGAGCGGATGGTGCTGAGCATCTAAGGAAACAAGCTGAGCACACCAAGAGGATCAAGCCACTAAGCATCACTCCTCCACGACCTCTGCTTCGGTTCCTGCCTTGAGTTCCTGCCCTGGCTTCCCTCCGAAGTAAAGTGTGACTTGAAGGTTGTTAGCTGAAATAACCCTGTCCTCCCCAAGTTGCCCTTGGTCATGGTAATTTATCACAGCAATAGAAAGCAAACTAAGACACTCATGGTGAAACAAAGACATCCAAGCCCACGTCTGAACTTTATGAACGATGTGGATATACTTGCTTCAACCTGGAAGCCACTTAGTTCAGGAATTTAACACCTGGAATTTTAGCTCACTCTCCCTTGACTGTTAGTGATGGATTGATTCTGTTCTTTATTTATAGCTACCTCGAAATGCCTTTAAGTATCACCCCACTTATGACAGAGACACCTCTGTTAGCCAATTTCAAGATGCCAAAAAGCATCCCCACCAGGCAGAAAGAACAGGACACGTGCCTCAGAGATGCATGTTCGGGGGACAGGACAGGAATGAGGTTGGCTGTGGCCACAGAGTGGCAGACCCTGCAGTCTGAAACTGCTGTCTATAATGAAAGGCACGTAGCATCCATCTTTTCAAACATGCTCATAAACGGGAAATGACATCGATAATATCATCAACAGTGCCTAAACACAGAAAGGACAGGTACGAGGAAATTTGTTTGATTTGTTTAATTTGTTCTGATCATTCTCAAATTCCCAAGTCTAAATCTTTGTACCTACCAGTGCCAACACACCTGATACGTAACTCTTAACTTTTCACAGTCACTGTGTCTATATTTGTGACTGGGGTGAGGAGAATTCCAAGCTCATTTTCCAGAGAGAGAAAATAAGAGATGAATGCCATGGCTGAGAAATGCAGCAGTATGAATACAACCCACCCCGACCCAGGAGGAATGGTGGTAGAGAAAAAAAAAAAGAAGAAAGAAAGAAAGAAATACAGAGACTTTCAAAACAGAGACAGCCATGACTCAAAATAACAAGAATTATCCTGATAATATGAGAAAATAACCAATAATCATGTCCTTTAGGACTATCCAAAGAAAAGATCATAAGGCTTAAAGTACGTTCAATGTCTGTTTTAAAGTCCAGATTAGTATTCTTTGTTAACATACAGAATAAAATCTACCCTGTATCTGCATGACACCTGTTTCATTGTTTGATGGGGAAACTGGCTCAGGTTGAGCCCTTTGATCTGACCTAAGGCAGAAAGGTTTCTCCTTTATGCATAATTCCCATTACAAGAAGATATGGTTATGAGACATTTTTGAAGTAAATCAGAGAACATGCAGGGCCGATGCCCAGAATACAAAGCTCTCTCTCTCCTTAGAACTACCACTTTCCCTCACAGCTCATCCACAGTCTTAGTAAGCTTTCCAATCTGCTAACCTGAGGACCCAGACTGATGACAGGGAGATGCCCTCATGACAACTAAGAACATATAAAGCTTTGGCTGTGACATGACTCATTTTCATTTTAAGGCCCCTCTAGGTGTGGACATTGCCTTGCCCTGTTCTTTACTGCCCATGGTCATTTCCACTGGTAGAAACTAACTCATGGGCTCTTTATCACTCTCTAGTTTTCTTGCAAGGCCTCTCCAGCCTACACCAGCTAAGAAGTCAACAATAATTCAAACACTTCCCCCCATATCAACCAAGACTTTCTTCTCCACTCAGCAGCACCTCCAACAATTAAATTCAGAAACCCCCATCTGGCCCAAGACTACCCAGAGGAAGCAACAAGAGCATCGGTACCCTTACCTCCACCCCACCGCCATGCAACCAAGAACCAAATCAACTGCAAACAGGGAACTGCACATGCCTCTTTCTAACATCAACATCCCAAGAACCTCCCCATCTCTCATCACTCCAAGCACTCCACAGAACAGACTATGTAGCTCAGTTTCCCTGCTTAGCACTGGTATTTGTTATTAGAACAAGAACCCTACTTATTGCAATCCGAGAAACAGACTTGCCTAGTTTTGAGACTTTTCATGACTTGTTCTAGCCAAAACTATACCAGTTACCCGGACCTGAATAGCTGCCATCTTGCTGGTTCACACATATGGTTATCCCTTTGATCCTATTCCATTCCATTCTTCTATGCCTCCTTCTGTGCCACAAAAGATGGCCTCATCGATTCCTTCACTGCTGTCTTTGTGTCGGGTTTGTCCACCAGCAAAAGAGGGGAACCCAGAGATAGAAAGACAAGACAACAAGAGGACAGGGCACTTGCTTTATATACACATGCACCCTGCAAATGGCTAAGCAAACTGTTCCAAACAAGTCTCCATGCTCATGGGCTTCAAGGAACATTATCTCCTCACTTGACTCTTGAAACCTGAGTAGCGGTGACTCCTCCGTGTTCCTAGACTCTGAGTATGTATGCCACCATTCCTTGATGAGTCTCTTAGCTCTCATATTTGCCAGGTTGTCTCTTCATCATTTCATGGAGCATATGAATTTGCTACTATTTCCTGAAAGGCCCCAGGCAACTCTCTACCACTGTGTTCTTCCTGCTGTTACATCTCTGTCCTAAATTCTCTACCCCTTACCTAAGCCAACTATGCCCCCATGGAAAGGGTAATACAAACCTTGTTCTCTCACCAAGAATTTCAACCATGCTATGCACCATAAACGTGGTGTCTATTCTATCAGGAACGCTGCATAGCCTCCATGTATGAGTAAGATTTCCATGACTTGTCTACCAGTTCTGACCAGTTCTGACCTGTAGCAGTCCCAGTGCATACACATACCATGCATCCACACCACTTCTGACCCACCTGTGCTCACCATCAGTATGGGAGATGGACCACATTCGAAACTCTTCTCTTTGAGGCAATGCTCAGGCCTACCCTAAACACTGGGTTTCAAGTATCAGCCAAACGCTCTAACTGTCCCAACTAGCATGTAGAGAAGTCCAAATACTGTCATCAGGCATAAGGAGATGGACATCATTAACACTGCCCACTCAGTAACAGCTGCAAGTTCTGTCAGGGTCCATGTAGCCAACTGAGCTATATTTGTGATCACATGAAGAAGCCTCACGGCCTTGGGTGGCATTGAAGAAGTGACTTTTAGAATACTATGCTCTTTGCCTTTAAAAGCTTCCTCCTCTTGCAACAGAGGTCTACATGACTAATTCTGCAGCATGCCTCCACTGTCCAGTGTATGACCTCTCTCTAAGAGGCCCCATCCACTTTGGCACCATCCTATCCAGACATCAAGCAAACAGGGCTTCTCCTTCCCATGAGCCTGCCTCCTTTTGATCCAAAACACCACTCCCTTTCCCTTGAAAAAGCTTCCCAGCCCTTCCTCACCAGAACACTTGCTCCCTGCTCAATAAATAATTCTTATATCTTCCTCCAATATTCTGCCTCTCTTCCTCTTGACGCTTTCGCTTATACGCTGATGTCAAAAAGAAGGTGGGCTGGAGGGGGTGGGGTTACAGCCTGGGGGAAAGAGGATGCATTATCTTCTGGCATTTTCTAATAGGGTCTTTAAAAAAAAAAAAAAAACTTTGAGGGGAGCTACACAAGCTGGAACAAATTTCTTTCAAGCCCGTTTAGCTTTCTTGTGCTTTTTCCATTATCATTTTTATAGCGGAGATTTCAGTGAGGATTCGCAGTGAGTCATTTTATGAGGCAGTTCCATCTGTACCATCTGCAGGCATGACTTTCCCATCACTCTAGACATTACGTATCTCCTTATGGCAGCCCGGACAGGGGGTGGAGATTGCCAAGCCAGGTCACATGCCAGGAGTCCATCACTCATCCAGAGGGGATGGGCAGGGTCTGCTTACAATTAGGTTCATCTCCTGGTTCTGGATAATATGTCGCTCTGGCTGCAAATTCCTTCTTGCCAGCTCCCTGCTGAGCCCAGGAGGAGTCAAGGCACTGCCTTCTTGGTTTCTTTCCTTCCCTTTCTCCCCCTTGCTTGCTCTCCAGTGCTCCCCTCTGTCTGTTTCTCTTTCCGTCACTCCATCCTCATCACCTATATACCTTTCTCCGTTTCTCTCTCCTTCCTTGTCTTGCTTTTGCACTACTTCTCTTGCACGTCTCTCACACTTGCCTTCTGTCTTCAGGTCTCTTCTCTTGTCTTTCCTTCCAGGTTGGTCATCTCCCTGTCTCTGATCCTTTACAAAGGAAATTTTTCATGTCATGCTAACAAAGAATACAGCTGTTTCTCACAGTGTAATCAAAAAACCAGGACAGAAGAAAGGAAAAAAAAAAAAGGATCAGTCTTTAATGGGGAAAACCTCACACTGAAAGTGTTTTGAGTCTAACTGAAGTTTATATGTAATGCTAATTACTAGTAAAATGATCTGAAACCGTTAGTAGGAATGGGCAGAAATGTCATTTGTAAAGTAAGGATTATAGAGGTCACTATGTAAGGATGAAGTAGGACTCCTCTAGGCAGTCATTTCAAATCTGTCACTAATAAAGCCCCAAATTTAAGCTAAAGTAATTTTTGCAGGTTAATTCTCCTACATCCTATTTCATTCATTTGGAGAGCAATATAAATGAGAACCAAAGTTTGACTACAGTTTTACCCCCAAAATTCATTTGTTTGCAGATGATTTGAACCTTACTTACAAGAGGTATATTAACAAAGCCTTCCAAACTGTCAACACTGTTGATTCCACTTAAAGGATCCTCAACACTGGACAAGGGTTTACCTCTCATTCAAACTGCCATCTATTAAACAGATGAATCTATTTTATGATTTTGTGACATTCCCCATGGCAAACCTAAAAAGCGAGCAGGTTTTATTTTTAGACATCACAGAGATATTAACACAGTTGGCAGCAGAAATTCTCAAGAAGCTAGATCCAAATCAATGTGTGTTCAGGTCCCTATTTGGTGACTTACATGCTTTGTGGAAGTTCACATCCAAGGATCTGCGTCCTCCGCTGGAAAACGTTCATCTGAACACCCACCACAAGGCCTCCTTAGGTGAGGTCATTGACAGACTCTCCTCTAGCTAGAACTCTAGCTATGCCTATAGCCACCATTCTGTCATACATTAGCCATTCTGTTGGTTATTACAGAAACTAAGAAAACCATCCAGAAATGTGGACGGTCAAATAACAGATAGTCCTTGTTATTGTGGTGTTTTTAAATCACTTGACAAAATCTGTATAGTTTATTTCATCATCCCCCTCTTAGAACTGTCAGTCATAGCGGTCATGACAGCATCTGCTTATTTAGTCAGGTTCCGCGCTGTTTCCTATGAATTATCTCATTTTGTCTCATAGAGACCTTTTGAAGTACATACTTCCCTCTTTTTTCAAGAAACCATGGCTTGCAGACACTACATGACTTGCTTGTTGTCTCACAAATAGTCCGTGACTCAGCTGGGAATTTAAAACAAGTCTTGTAGAACCAGAGCCCATCCTCTGATCTCCAAACTATAATAGAGCAGGGGAGCAAGTTCAGCCCACAAGAGAATAATCCCATTCTCAGTTCTTGTTATCGTGGGAATAACTAAACTCCATCACCACAGGAAAACTAGTAAACAGGTGAACATTTTTACATGTACCGACAATATAGAAAGCAGTTGCTCTGTCTGGCCTTGTTCTATCAAAACAATGGTACTCCCCCAAACCTTTTTCCATCACACAAGCTGAGCATCAATTCTAAAATGGTTGGAAGAAGATTTTTAAATGGAGCCCAATAGTCCCAGCTCTTGCTAAGAGGTGTACACCCTGGGTAGAGTCACACTGCCTCTCTGACCCTCAGCTTTTAAATGCTGAAACATGCCTATTGTAAAAGATGAAGATTGAAACAAATAGCATAAGAATACCTTTTACATGAATAATAAATATTTTCACTTTCCAAAACCTGAGCAGTATCAAAACACTGAACAGTCCTGAAATAAATAATGATTTGAACAGTGTTTAGTCCGGGAATCGTTTTGCCAAAGTAAAGGCATTGTGTATGTTTATTATTCAGCCGTCAAAAGCTCCACCCCAGAAAGATTTAAGGAGAGGGATAATACTAGCCCTTTTGATAGCACACCAATAGGCATTCACTCATGGAAAATTAAAAAGTAGATGCATACATTAATTCATAGAAAAATAAGAAGTGTGTGTATGCATTAGTTTGTGGGAAAATATAAGAAGTGAATGTATACATTAATTCATGGAAAACTAAGAATGATTCATGGCAGAGAAAAATAAGAAGCCTGCCTTTTTCTATGTGCTAATGTATTCTTTATATTTTTATCTATACATTCAGATCATCTTAACTACCTATGGAGTTTAACTTGAAATGTGATGCCTAGGAAAAGAACTAGGACTTAAAACTTGTGTGCAGTGTGTCTCCACCATAGGTGGCTGGTGCAGCCAGCAGCTTGTGTGTCACTGGTCCCAGCCTTTGTTGATTCACCTGCTAACTCCTCGGGGGGTAAAGAAGCCACTGCAGGGTTGTCCCGTCTCCTCTCGCTTGGGCACTTCCGGAGCTTGCATGACCCTGCTTTCTAGTGACCCACAGAGTGAGCTTTCCCTGCCCTGTGCAGCGCACACTCAGGGGTTAACCCAAATCAGGAAACAGGCGCTCCAATTCGTGATGGATTGGAGCCTTCCGAACACAGAAAGCTTGGCTCCTCCTGTCTTTGCTGCAGGGTTCAGGTGGAAAGATTCACTTCATAACCATTTCCAATGAGACGGAAGCAGAACTTGGGTGACAGGGAAAAAATGGGATGGGCTGATAGCCAGAGAAAAAGACTTCTCCTCAGACGGCTTCAGCCAGTGGATGGGAGAGCGACGTGCCAGAAGGGCATATAACCCTGACGAAGTCTTTATCCCCTCTCCTCTCCCTTTCCTTATCTGTAAAATTACAGGCTTCCGCTAGACGGTCTCTTTCTAAGCCTAGTAATTTTAAATATTCACTAGATTAAGCAAAGCTGAACTACTTTGCCTTCTGACTAAAACATGGTAATATTCTAAGAGGAGAAAAAAAGCAGCTCCTTGTTTTAAAAAATTGATTAAGATAAACCAACTGCCCCTCGCATCAATGCCTGAGGCAGATGGGGAGCTGGCCCTGAGGCCATAGAATGGCGGAGCTGTCCTTTCCCCTCATCAGCTGCAACACTCAGGAGAGTGGTCCCTACACCCCACCTGGGCAGCACGGTAGAGCTGGCCCTGAAGGTGTAGCTGTTGGAGAATTGACCCTAACAACATAAAAGCCAAAGAGCTGGCCCCACCCCTTGCTCATTGCTGCAAAGGGGAAACTAGCCAGGGCGATTTGCTGGAGAGCCCACCCTGGTGACAAGGACAGGGGAGAACTGGCAGGCTGAGCAACCCTGCAACTACCCAGGTCCAGAACCAGGGTTATATATTGGTCCATTCCCAATATCCACCAATCTGTTATCCGTGGAAGCACAGTGTGGGGGTGGGCCGTGCGCCCTGTGGACCCAAGACTGCACAATCTCCACCACAGAGGGCAGCAATGGGATGTCCAGAAAGAGTCCAGTGAGGGTCCGTTGCCAGTGGTGTAACAGAGACCAGAGGCTTGAAACTAGACCGATAATTCTTGGCAATGAGCACCTGAGTGTAAAAATGTATGTTTACTGTGTCACACTGACGCTTCCAAGACAATATTTCCTCCTCCTCCTCCTCCTCCTCCTCCTCCTCCTCCTCCTCCTCCTCCTCCTCTTCTCCCTTTTATTTTGGGGGGAAGGAGATGGGTAGGATTGGAAGGCATAATGTGAAAGACACAGATAAATAAAAAGAAAGTTTAAAAAAGAAAGGAAGAAAGACAAACTGTCAGCTCTAACAAAGGAAATGCCCCTTCACCTTCATGTGATGTCAGCTTATCACGGGCTTCAGAACGACAATGTCCAGTTGCAATTTCAACTCTGCCAAAAGGCACATCCTAAAGCATGGTCAGGCCACAGCCAACGGTATTTCCTCTTCTACTGCTTTCCCCATTCTCTTCAGTATTGACCCTGACACTGATGAGAGAAAAAAGCGGAAGCCTTGCCCAAATATCTGCTCCCGAACACACAACCCCCTTCCGTGCAGTGCCAGCAACGCCAAGAAGAACGCCAATTGTGTGCATGCCACAGACCTTCATGACTTCACTGTCTATGGCACGGAAGCTATGATCTGATGCCTGAGATATTCTGCTTCCTCTGCACAAGATGAACATTGAATGTTTTCCTAAAACTGCTGAAACCGGTTCCTCTCCAAGAAGCCTTGCGATGGGAAGGAAACGATCTAAGGTGGGGGGTTTCTTTCACTTTGGACATGATCGTAGAGCATGTCTTCTCATCCTGACTGCTCCTCTCCACTTTCAGGGCAGTAAAGTGACATATGACAAGACAGCAAGAAGGAGGCTAGACAGTTGCAGGCCTGGAACCTAATTACAATGTAGCCTAGGCTAGCTTTGGTTCTCTCAATAGCCATTCCTGTCTCGCCTCTCTGTCTGCCTAATATCCTTGTGGCTCTCAAGTGAGCCCTTTTGGAATGGACTAACTTGTTGACTAGTTTGCGCCAGCCCAAAGACTAAATATGTCCTCTGAAACCTACAGCAGAGGGTTCCCGGCTTTGCTGTAACCCTGATGTTTCTACCAATATAATTGAGAAGTTTCTTAATTTATGACTTTCCTTGTTCTGTTTTGTTTTTAACCTTCGGGAACAGCAGGCCATAATATGGGGTGGCCTACGTCTGTGCTTCCAGCTTATGGTCACTCATGTTTGGCTACTGAAGAAGCCCACTCCTAATCCTTTGACTCTGGAAATGTTTCTTGTGGGAGCATGAACGCAAACTTATAACTCAGAGAAGAAAGATGTATAAAAAAAGATGACGAGATCTACACTGATTGCAGCAAATTCAGGAAAGCGAAGGTTTTACAGCTCCAAGTCTGCCAAGAGCTTGCCAAGCAAGGCAGCCATATCCATTCTTACACCCTGTGGGATTCATCCCCATACTTGTGTGTACACATCCTTACATTAACTACAAAGGGAACCGTCACTCTATAGCTTATTCTCTGTGTATACTTGCATGAGTTTATGTGCACCGTGTACATACAGGGGCCCACAGAGGTCAGAAGTCACTGAATTCCTACTCTGGGAACCAAAGCTGGGTTTTCTACAAGAGTAAGTATGCTTAGCCACGGAGCCATCTCTCCAGTTCCTCTGCACCATTCATTAAAACCTCTATTCGGGCACATTTAGGTTACTTCCAACTTGTTATGTTAAATGTGTATACACATATATTTATATGGCATTACATTCTAGAAAGACACAGACAAAACATACCATACTATGAGAATGAGAAACATCTTTGAGCATACTTACCTTCTTTTTCTGATTTTTTTCTTTGAAATATTTTAAGATATTACAAATTCTAAATCGCTGCATATCCTGAAACTTCTGAGATGTGTCCCCAAACTGCAGTGCATTTTTTTTTGCAGGTGATCCCCACTTCTCATAGAAGCATCGTGCAAGATGCCTAGGACGGGATGTTAGATGGGATACAAATCCCAGCTGCCAAAGAGCCAAAGGGAAATGAATTGGAACACTTTTTTGAAAGTGCTAAGGTGATTATTGCTCAGTGCCCAGAGATCTTTCAGCAATTCACTTAAAATATTCCTTCTTGTCAGACCCATAATCACCTTTTCAAAATTGTGCCGTAGAGAGTCGTGGGTATGCATTTGGTGTGAGGGGGCATAAATCTCTCTGATCCACACTGCAACCTGCAGCGTCCTCCTTCCCACAGGAGCGGCTGTTCTAGGCTGCCCAGGACAGCTGAAAAGCACATGTCTGCTCCCTGAATCTTACCTCTTCTCTCGCACCCCACCCCCAACTTTGCAGCCTTGGGTTTGCACATTTTTCCTTGATAAATCCTAAGCCAAAGCACTTACCTATGCAAATCTTAACTTTCATAATGTCATGCAAACCGCACCTGAACACACGAAAGGACAGCTGCTTTTAATGGAAGCCACGTGCCATCTCAGGATGACCATAGCAGTAAGGACTTGGCAGCGATGGTCTGTTCCTCCGTTGAAAAGCTTCATACATGTATGGCAAATGGGTAGAAAGGGTCATTCCAATTAGGTCAGATGGCTCAGTGGGTAAATATGCCTTGCCAAGGGTCATGAGTTCAATTCTCAGGATGCTCGTGGTCAAAGGAGAACAAACTCTTACGAGTTATCCCATGACTAGTATCTTCACACCATGACTCTCGCATGCAGTAGGGAAAAAAGAACTCCTATATATACAAACAGCCTCCCAAGTCATAGGCTATGGGTTCTGGCTCCTCCGACAACTGTAGAGTGCCGTTTGTGTGTGTTTCCGGGGACATGGGCTGACCACACATACACCACCACATGAATGATATAGGTATGAATAATTTGCATTGATATGGATTTTGCTTTAGTGATTTAAATTTATGTTCAATTTTGTTATATGTATATGTATTTCTTATGAATGATATAGGTATGAATAATTTGCATTGATATGGATTTTGCTTTAGTGATTTAAATTTATGTTCAATTTTGTTATATGTATATGTATTTCTGATATTGATTAAGGTATTGTGATTGTGTAGCTCATGTAAAAATGTTATGTATATAAGTTGTTAATGAATAGTTATCTATAATAGTCAAGTTTGTAGTATGTTAGATTTTCTAGATGTACATAGATATATTTTAAATAGACATTCTTCATATCTTTCAAAGACTACAGAATATGCTATTTAATGTTTTAATAACTTAGGACTTTTCATGACAATGAGACACTCTGCTCCTGGCAGCACCAATCTACTTCAAGAAGAAGATGGGCATCAAAGAGGATCCTTATGGAGTTGGTTAGCCATTTGGGCACGAAACTGCTCTTGCCTGGACTGCTGCATAAACTGGACACAAAGAACCCGCAGAGAGAGGACTACTGAACTTGCCTAAAGGTGAGATGATCTTTCGGGGTTCCTGATTCATGAAGGAGTCTGCGAGACATTCTGCAGCACACAGCAGATAGTGACTGAACTGCCTTTGAAATTTCCTGCTTCATGGAAATGTCTCTGGATACTATGGACCTGTAGGCCGAAAATGGATGCCCCAATGGTACAGAGGAACTTTGGGTGACTGTCCAGAAAGCGAGATGTCTCTGTCATTTCTAGAGTTTTGAAAGTTGCTTATTTCTTGTTTGCTCAGGTAATATGGTATCTTTCTGGAGTCTTTGATGGAGTTGAAGAATAGATAGTTATAGTTTTCCTTTGTTATGATAAAAGATAAAACAGATGTAAATATTGTAACTGTAATTCTTGCTTGATAACTGTTTTGTTATATGTAATTTTGCTATGTTAAAGTTAAAGCCTTCCTTTTTTGTTTAAACAGAAAAAGGGGAAATGATGGAGGAAGGTCATTGGTTAAATAATAAAGAAACTGCTTGGCCCTCATAGGTTAGAACATAGGTGGGTGGAGTAAACAGAACAGAATGCTGGGAGGAAGAGGAAGTGAGCTCAGACTCGATAGCTCTCCTCTCTGGGGTAGATGCGATGAAGCTCCGACCCAGGATGGACGTAGGCTAGAATCTTCTCGGTAAGAGTCCAGGTGCGAGAGTTAGCAGAGAAGAGGCTAGATTTAATGGGCCAAGCAGTGTTTAAAAGAATACAGTTTATATGTTGTTATTTCGGGGCATAAGCTAGCCAGGCAACCAGGAGCTGGGGTGGCAGGAACACAGCCCGCAGCCCCTACTACACATGAAGCCTTGCCTGAGCTGGCTAATCTACAGATAACACTTGCTATCTTTCAAATGGCTGGCCTCTTCTGTCCATTGCAGCCAACTGTTGACACCAAGCGACTGATAGTTCCTGAAATGGGAGGGTTATTAAAGTCTGTGGTTCGTCTAAAACCTGGAGTATGGAGGGAATGTCCTCTCTGTGTGTCCATTGTCCCTCTGAGTTCATCACTGTGAGACCTCAGAGGCAGTTGCTCGGGGTTAAGACCTTGAAAGGACTCGGCTGTGTGGAACTAAACATTTCCTGGAGGTAGATGGATCTGGGGACCTTGAAGACTTTTAAAAAAATACACATCTCTGGGAAGAGGGCAACTTTCTCATCCAGACTCACAGGAAAGAGTGGATGCGTTTGTCTCTGCTCAGTAGCTTCAAAGTGATGACCACCCGTGTATCAGCAAAACTCCACACATAGCCCAGCCTAACTCCCTAAGGACAGTCTTCCGAATCCAACAGCAGCAACCGGTACACAGCAGTTACAAGGACAGTCAAGAAGCAGTGGGAAAGCAACAACAATGTGCCGTGCCACCTGACACTGAATGCTTCTTTGTAAATGACCTGTACATCACTTATGTTGAGTGTATGTTTATGGGACAAGTGTTGTTTCTTGTTTTATAGATGTTTATCCTAAGGCTCAGAGAGGTGTCACTGATTACTCGGGTCTCCCAGTTAGGCAGTAGCATATCTGGGTTTGGTTCCAGATTGAACTTTGAGGCGCCTGTTGGTAACTTCTACCACAGCCTGATCACTCCCCGTCAACCACTATGACATGCTTTAAACAGAAGATGAGAGTATACACAACTGATTCTCATGAGGCCGTCTTCCTTCCCACTGGCAGCTGACCCAGGTCCTATCTCAGCATGCCATACCACATGGACCATTTCGCTGGAATGGCATCCCCAAACCCAAACAGCTATCCAAATGGCCCAGAGCAAAATGATACCCTCTTGTCCACACTATTTCCCTCTTCAGTGCTCACCACAAAACCATTACCCACATCAGCAAGCAGGAAACTAAAGCCTGTATATTTGTCTAACCTTCTTCCTCAGTGCCATGCTGTCGAGTGAATCCTGTCTTTTCTCCAAAGTCATTTGTTACCTCCTCATTTCCTGTCCCCACTCCAGCACCGAGCCCCCAACCCCCAAATCTATCTTTCCAAGTAGGCCTCTGGGGATTTCTACCGTTTCACACTTTCCCCTGGCGCTAACCTCACAGCAAATTTCTTCTGCTGGATGACAAGCCCTTGCAACTGTACCCACTCTGCACTTCCGTCCCTCCCAAAGACAGCTGTGCATACTAGGCGAACACTTTCACTGCGTGTGCTGGGGGTGTGGACAGTCCCTTGAGAGTGATGTTATTCTTCTTACTGAGAAAACCCACATCAGAGATCTACGCCAGTCCAATTCAACCACTGTTGGAGTTCCCACCATCACTTCCTGAACATTTCTGTAAGCAGCACCTTTGCTCTCTTCAACTTACCTCCTCATGAATGTCCCTCTAAATATGGCTCTTGAATCCCAATTAGATGCTATCGTTCCCACAATTCTCAATGATAATTATTAAGTTATGGTCAATTATACTGCCTTTCTTAATTGTACAAGCTTTGTATTATCATATTCACAGATAACCAATTATATAGGACTAGTCACCCTCCTCATTTTTAAATTATCTATGATAAAATCAAGAAATTTTTCCTAAATCAAGCAGCTTAGTTTTGTCTGACCTTGTAGAAAACATCTTTTGGCCACTGGTTGATAATAACCTTAAGTGAACAAGCTGAGGGATACAGTCACTGAAAAAAAGCCATGCCAAATACCTGTATTCTGAGAAGCATGAAGACTGGGCAATGAAGTAAATTCCAGGGAGGCCTGTATCAACTGTGCTATAGCTTAAGTGCACTCTGCAAACTTTGTGCCACGTGGTCAAGCTACTGCCCACCAGCAGGAGTGGGAGAAATCCAAGGAAGGAATACATAAGTGATTCCAGGCTAAAAATTGGTAAAGGAGTCAGCACCTTCAAAAACCTATCCCATGGAAAGGCTACTTGCAAAAATAAAGATGCACCCCATGTTCCTCTGTGCAGAGGAACCATGCAAAACCCCAGGTTTGATGTGTAGATGAAGCATGAATGTTCAGTGTTAAATGCCTACATCAGAAATATTTTAGAAAGGTTTCCACCTTCAGTAGAAACTCCTGAGAGAGCCAGACATAGGAGCAAACGCTTGTGATCCCAACACTAGGAAAACGGCAACAGTAGAATCAGGAGTTCAAGGTCACCCTCAGCTACATAGTGAGTTCAAGGTCATTTTAAGCTACGGGAGAGCACACATCATAACAATCCAAACAGAAAAGACATGAAAAGGAAGCTGCAGTGAGCTGGTCCATGGGTCCTCCACTCCCCTCCCCTTCTCTGATGTTGCCTTATGTACCGAGATGGAAGAGAGATCCTGGACTCCACTTGCCTCCTACGAACAAGAGTGCCTTCAGGTCCAATGCACACAAGCCATTTTCCGAACCAACCACAGTGAGCTCTATCTACAATAGGAAGCTCAATACTTAAAGGCAAGTAACTAACTATCTGTATCAAACTGAGAAAAAAACAAAAGGCAGCAGAATAAAAGGGTTCAGTATAGAACTATATCCAGAAACCACTCAGCTCTTCAATCTCTGCTTATTTTACAATGGTGTCAGGAAAGCTGAAACAATTCCTTTTCAACCCCTGACGCATAGCACAGATGATAGACCGAAGAATTCTGCTTTGCTTTGCTGTTTGCTGTGACTGCAGGCCATAGTGCTGGGTAGCATGGACTTCGCGTCTGAAGGACTGTGTTCATTAAGAGCTAACAGTTGCTTTCCTATCAGCCATTTGCCGTGGCCCCTGCTGAAGCCCCTTTGAACTCTCTGAACTCTTCTGTGGCCTCTCTAACCTTTTGCATCCATTCAGTAGCAAACATATGCACATAGTCTAAGTACTGTTGATTCCTATTATGTATTCTAAAAGCTCAGGCAGAAGAATTTGCTCTTGTTGATGGGCAGCTATCTAGAGGAATCAGGACTATTCGGTCAACTGAAGCCAATGAAACAGACACAACTTGTGGGTTTAGTGCCCTTCAATTCATTGTAGCATTGCAGAAAAGCACAAACCTGTTTCTGAACTAGCGCGTTCATAAAATTATTTTCTAAAAACCTACAAGTACCCAAGTAATTCTACTCAACTTTTTACTTGGCTAGTGTTTAGATTTAAGCCAGAAAGGAATAAAATTTCAATTTTGCAAAACAAAAAGCAGGTGTGAGTCGCACGAGACTTCCATCCTTATGTCTCTGTACTTTAATGAAAATATAGTATAATTTCGATACTTCCAGCTTTCCAAGACACCAAACCATTCCTTGACTCTGTCCCCTGTGCCATCTGGGGTATGAATGTCCACAAGCGTCCTAGCAGGGGTTCATGGTTGCAATTGAGACACTACCAAATCTGGAGGCATTCAAAGGCTGGGCTCCCTCCCCTTTGCAGTACTGCCCAAGTTCCAAGCTCAACAGGAAGGATTTCAGAAGTGGGTTTTTTTTTTTTTTTTCAATTGGAAGCACATTACAAGTTATATGAGTCATCCCGGACAGCCAGCATGTGCTCTGCCTGCCAGAACAGCCATCTCCTTCACCCTCCCTACCCACTCCTGGAAAACACCCTTGATAATTGGAGCCGGTGTCTGCGATAGAAGGAGGAGAAGCCACTCTCCTGACCCTAGAAGCCATCTGTTCACACCTGGCAGTTCATGCTTTGACTGTCCTCAACTCAGGGTGGATAACTACAGATGTCTCTAATTTTCACAAAGCAAAGGAGCCCCTTGTCTGGAATAAATGAGATAGATAAATTAGACGGGGAAGGGAAGGAGTCAAAGGTGCCTCCCCCTACTTTTCATCTGTGGCAATCCGGGTGCTCTAATCTATTGTACAAATGTCTGCACGCAGCCTGCCAACACTAGCTTATAAACTCGCAGGCGAAATCTCACCTGGAGACAATGAATAATGTCTGTTTCATGCCTTTTGCCCCTAATATACTTTTTGTTTGGAAGGCTTCATATGGATTAAGTTAGTAACACCCACCCTCATGTTTTCAAGCCACTATCTCCCCCTAAATCATCCCTCTTTGGAACTTGACAGGTGATCACACCTTGCCTCATTTCATGCCGCTGCTTCCCATGAGCAGATTAGTCTTGCTTCACAAATCACAGGCTCTTTTCCTGAGCGAAACACCTTCAAAATTACGGGGAGTTTCCCCTCCGGGGTATCCAAGTTCTGCTTTCTGAAGCCTGTGGTGTTCCACCGAGGACCTTCATTGTTCTAAAACACCGCGTCTTGCTTCATCGCCTTGGCTGACAGAATTATCATAAAAAAACTCCTGAAGAGACTTTGCCAAGCCTGTGATAACTTCATCTCCACGTTTAACAGGGCATCTTCTGGGCAAGGCTCCAGGTGGCCTCAGCCTGTGAGCCTTCAGAGGGGCAAGACTTTACCTGGAACTGTTCTCCTAGGTCTAAGGTGCAGGGAGAAGGGAAGCAGAATGTCAGCGTGGTCCCAGTGTAATTGACAAAGCTAAACCACAACGGCTTGTGATTCGCCAGCTCCTTGCAAACCAGTCAGACCAAATGCAGCCAGATGCAGCAGCCCCAGGGAAACAGACACAGATGGATCAAGGAATGCATATCCCTCTCTCCTTCCTGTCAAACACTTCATGCTTGCACTTCCCTTCAGTTGCTTCTGCCTCCCCCACATACATCCCCTGACCAAGCACCACCTTCACATTCCTAGGGAGCCACATTCTAGCTGATACAGTTTGGGTAAACCAACCCCCAGGTCCCTGACACTCCAGACGAACATTTAACAAGGCCTGGACAGTAAGGACATTTCTTCATCCTGACAAAGGGGATAGGATATGTGACCCAGATCTGAGTATTTCTTCAAGAATTATAGGGAAAAAGTTATTCTTTACACAAAACTTTTGTTTTGTTTTGTTTTGTTTTGTTTTGTTTTGTTTTTCAAAACAGGACTTCTTTGTAGCTTTGGAGCCTATCCTGGAACTCACTCTGTAGACCAGGCTGCCCTCGAACTCACAGAGATTCACCTGCCTCTACCTCCTGAGTGTTGGGATTAAAGGTTTGTGCCACCACTGCCCGGCTACACAAAATGTCTAAGCCAATAAAATGTAAACCTGAACCTGCTGGTGAATAGTTTTGTTCCCAAAGCCCAGGGAAAGATTCTTTGTGAGACCAGCATCCCCGGAGAAGAAAGCATTGTCAACAGTGAGAAATCCCCCAGGTGTGGGGGCATATGCCTGTACTCCTAGCACTTAAGAGATAAAAGCCAAAATAACATGAGTTCGAAGTCATCCCCAAATCCGAAGATGCCATAGGCTGGCCTGAGCAGTGTGAGACCCTGTCTCAAATCAAGAAACCGAAAGCGAGACATAGATGTAAATACATTGCTCAAGGAGTATGTGCAGCCACCGACACACATGAACCAAAAAGCGTGCTTTATAGGTCAAGACCATTTATTTGATCTAGGTTCCTACCTGATTACAAGTTCTGATGAATACCCCGTGGTGAGAAGGAAGTCAGAATGTCAGCTGTCCCACATGATTCATGCACCGACTTGCTGTTCAAACACGTGTCCAACACCCACGTTAAATCCTGTGTCTGATGTGAGGCGCAATCTTTACCCTAATGTTTACTAACTAAGATCCAATTTGAACTTGGTTTTGAGAGTTCCATGGGTATCAAGGATTACTGGATTCATTTTTACTAAGAAACTGAAGTGCTGGGATTTATACAAAGACCCAGAATCGTTACATAATTCACACCTGTGTGCTTCCGTCCCGATATGGAGCTTACTTCCATTACACACATTGATGAAAAGTACTAAATTCATGCCTAGTAAATCCCAGAGAAAAGAATATGGTAGCCACGTGTTATTTAGTCATACGCAGAATCTGTCCCTGCTGATAATGATTTTGGGGAATCCCAACCTATATTGCCTACAAGGCTGATGAGGTTGTCAAGTACAGAAGGCCTGCTCTCCGCTCTAGGCAGGGCCGCAGGATGTAAGGTGGTCCAGTCAGTGGATAACTGCTTCTCGGTCCCCTTTTGTGGTTCCTTCCTTCATGTTCACGCCTCTGATCTCTTCTGGTTTTTACCTACACTCACTCCTAAATGGATCTCCGCCAGCCTTGTAGCTTTTCAGCCCAGCCCTGTCCTTTGAGCCCCAGCTGCCCACTTATCTGTCCCATTTACTACTCCTGATGCCTCCATCTGACCTCACCCTAACAAGTCCAAGCCAGGCTCCCAATCCCCTCAATGCCAGATTCGCTCCTTCCTGCAACCTTTTCCTTCGTAGAAAGTTATTCAGGCCCGGAGACTCAGCATCCACCATTGACTGATCTCTTTCCCTCAGCCCCATATCACAGCTACCACCTGATCTTGACAGTTGTTTCTCCAAAGGTCAAAACTATCCACTGCTCTTCACAGCACTGAGATCACTCATGCTCAAACCCAAATAATTCCCCACCTGGAAAACCGCAGCAGCTTTGTTACCTGCTTGGTGTTTTCTCCATAGAACAGTTAGTGTTGCAAGGAGGGGGCGCTTGTTCGTCCTGGCCACCTGGCTAGTTTACACCCGAAATAACCACACAGAAATTGTATTAATTAAATTACTTTTTGACCCATTATCTCTAGCCTCTTATTGGCTAACTCTCACATCTTGATTTAACCCATTTTATTAATTTGTTTATCACCATGTGACAGTGGCTTACCGGCAAAGATTTAGCATGTCTGATTTTGGTGGCTCCATGGTGTCTCTCTCTTACTCTGTCTTTTTTTTCTGCCCAGCATTTAGTTTTGTCTTTCCCGCCTACCTAAGTTTTGCCCTATCAGAGGCCCAAAGCAATTTCCTTATTAACCAATGAAAGCAACACAAAGACAGAAGACCTCCTACACCAAGTTAGAGCTCTTCTTTTAAAATTCAAGTCAAGGGGCCCAGAAAGATGTTCCATGGTAAAGAACCTGCTGCTGCAGAGGACCTGAGTTCAGGGATCTTTACCATGGCATGGATTTTTGTCTTAATTGTTCACTGTTGTAATCCTAGAAACTACAACGTGGAGATCAAGACCATGATGGGTACACCCACTGAAACAGTCTACCTGAGCTAATGAGAGCTCACCAGCACCAGCTGGACTGGAAAGGAACAAGTATAGGACCAAACTAGTTCCTCTGAATGTGGTTGACAGTTGTATGGCTGGAGCAGACTGAGGGGCCACTTTTTGGAAACCTATTCTCTTTGGATGTATACCTTGCTCGGCCTAGATATAGTAGGGAGGGCCTTGGACCTTCCCCAAAGCAATGTGCCTTACCCTCTCTGAGGAGTGGATGGAGATGGAGGGGGTATGTGGAGTGAATGGTAGGAGGGGAAGGAGTGGAACTTGGATTGGTATGTATAATGGAAAAAGTTTGTTTTCTTTTAAAAAAATATTAAATAAATAAATAAAATGCATAGAACAAAGTAAAAAAAAAAGAAACTATAACAGTGGTTTCACTCAGTTGGCAAATGAGTGAAGGGGAAATTAAATATGGTTTTCTTAGGAAAGGAGTCTAGAAGCAGAAAGCTGTTGAAGCAGGGGACCAAGGCCTGACAGAAAACCAAGGGATTAGCAGCTGCCTCTGAAGTCTGAGCTGCCCTCCTGTTTGCACTGAGGCGCAGGTCTTCTGGTTTTCCTTCAGGTCTAAGTACTACCTGGATCCAGGTTTCCCATTTTTCACCAGACAGGGTCACTCTCATGAAGATTGCCCAACAGTTAGACGTCGTGACTAT
Organism: Chionomys nivalis; assembly: GCF_950005125.1. NCBI lineage: Eukaryota > Metazoa > Chordata > Mammalia > Rodentia > Cricetidae > Chionomys > Chionomys nivalis. The sequence goes on from NC_080093.1 coordinate 32,732,850, forward strand.
CTAGTGGAGCTTTTCTAGCACCTCTGCTATGGCAATGCTGAGACACCTGTGCCTGCACCTTTCCTGTCCTTCAGAGGAAAGGGTCTGCTGATAGCACTGAGTTCCTTACAACAATTTCATCAGAACTTGTGACAACAAATAGCTTCTCCCTGTGACTCTCTTGAGGTGACCCCGGGACCATATTAAACCGACAAGACCCTACTCATTAGCAAGAGCATTCCTTCTTTAGCAAGCAAAGATGTCCTTGTCCATTTCTCTTTCTTTTCCCTTCAGGTAGCATCTGGGCATCAAGTCTTCCCCGGCAATTTAAACTCAGTATGGTGGGGTACAGTGCACTGGTGCTGTCCCTCACTTCCCTAAAGTGAAAGGTTAGCTCAGAGTAAGACATAACAGCTAAAACAGTTTCTTGAAAATACTACGAGATCTTTGTGGTTTTCAGTTGGGCAAATAATTCTTGACAAGGCACAGAGAGCATAGACTATTCAAGAAAATGTTGTAATGTGGCTGTAAAATACAACCTCCCCCCACCCTGCCCAAGGCTCATGTTTGGAAGACTTAGTTCCAAAATGATAGTGCTATTTTAGAAAGTTCTGGAAACTAGAAGAGAGCTAAAGCAAGCCAGCTCTTGGGAATATGTCCTTGAGGTCTGCAGCCTGAATCTTGGTTAATACCCACCTCTCTATTTGTCTCGTTCTCTCTCTCTCTCTCTCTCTCTCTCTCTCTCTCTCTCTCTCTCTCTCTCTCTGTGTGTGTGTGTGTGTGTGTGTCCTTCCCTCCCTCCTTCCTGTCAGCTACCATGATGTTCCCCTTCACCATACACCTAGAATCAACTGAAGCAAGGACTATAGCAAGCCAAAATTAATTCCTTCTTCCAAAAAGGAAAAAAAAAAAAAGAAAGAAAGAAAAGACAGTTGTTCAGCTCTTCTACTGAGGTCTGTAAGACAACAAATGAAAGGGATAGGAAGAGAAGATGCCTTCACCTCTGTATCAGTAACCAGAACTCAATCCAAACACACCTGAGAAAATCCAAGCACAAGGTCTATGAAAACCGACATACAGTCTTTAAATGCATTTGCTCTCACTCCCTATTAAACAGGAAGTATACCAGACTATCAACAGCGGTTCTGTCTCCGTGACAGAATGGGTAATAATATGTGTTCTTTTATTCTTCTTTCCAGAATTTTTTTATAAGATCCCTAGTTGATAAGCAAATATGCATTTGGAAAAGAAAGAAATTTTTAAAAAGAAGAAATTAAAAGTTGGGCCATGGTGGCACACCGCTTTAGTTCTGGCACTTGGGAGGCAGAGGCAGGCAGATCTCTGAGTTCAAGGCCAGCCTGGTCTACAGAGCAAGTTTCATGGCATTCAGAGCTACACAAAGAAATGTTGGGGAGAGAGAGAAAGAGAGAAAGAGAGAGAGAGAGAGAGAGAGAGAGAGAGAGAGAGAGAGAGAGAGAGAGAGGAGAAGAAAAGAAATTTTCAGAGCTACAATGAGAATCTAAAAACAGTGAGCCCCTTAAAAGAAATCTCCCAGCTCAGAAGGAAGTCACAAGGAGGGAGGGAGGGAGGGAGGGAGGGAGGGAGGGAGGGAGGGAGGGAGGGAGGGAGGGAGGGAGGGAGGGAAGAAGGAAAAGGAAATTTCAGAGCTACAGTGAGAGTCTAAAAGCAGTAGTTCCCTTAGAAGCAACCTCCCATCTCTCAGAAGGAAACCACGAGAAGTGAAATGAGACCCTCATGTTTGGAAATTCTTTTGCTCCTGGAAAGTACCAAGCCATGGACATGGGAGAGGACAGGAAGTGCAACACCGGCAAGGGAGAGGACTGGAAGTATGCAAGGGAAAAGAGTAGTTATCAGTACTTCCCAAGTGACACTCAGAAAACCATCTGCCGCAGAGTCACCAGGGTACTTACTAAGGAGAAGCACCCACTCCTGACACCCAGCCCAAAGCACTAGGGTCAGGTCCAGAGAGGAACACTGATCAAGCCTCCTGCCTCCACCCAGTGAATCTGTTGTCTGCTTGAGTCTAAGATCCCTGGAGGGATAAAGGGAGCAGCTTGAAGCCTCTGGAGGGGTTCAGCTGACCTCTGCTTGTGTGACTCCAGCTGACCAATAAAGAGTAGCTGAGTAGGGAGAGAGAACACCATCCATCAGCAACATCACTAGGTCTGTAGTGCGCTTTCCCTGGTGAAGACAGAATCTCCATCATATGCTAGTAACACATGCTACACCGAGCACCATAAATCCATCCGGCAGTTGTGAGATAATGCAGGAGAATCTTCGTGTGAACGCTTCTTTGACAAGTGATAGGACTTGAGACATAAATCATCCTCCCCACAACAAAACTTGCCTCAGTAGTCGTCTGATCTGATCAATCAGCACTGAACACATTCATTAGGCTTCTTCAATCTGAAGAGGACAGTGTGTTTCATAGGCAGCCAGTTTGATATGTGCCTGGCCGTTCTTCCCTTTACACTGGGGGCTTTCCCCCAGGACCAGTCACTCTCCTGACTTTGTTAACTGCCTCTTTCATGAACACCCCACAGACATCCCGACTCCCATGCTCCCACTTGCCCGGACATCTCCCACAAATGATCCACCACTTTCTCTCACTTCCCTGGGCCCCTCTTTCTAAGCCACATCAATAAGAACCGACTTCCTGTCCAACAAGAAGTTAGTATCAGCACAGAGGTGTGAGGACATCATCCATTTCCAGGGATGTCCTCCTATCCCACTCCACATAGCTGATGAATTCCACCTTCTTGGTTATAAAAACAGCCGACCCCACTGCTGGGCATCATAGCTGCAATGCCAGACAAAACCAGACAAAGAGTACAGGCAGCAGTCTTCCAATGCTAGCTAAGTCTGACATTTTTTTAATGTGTCTAGGTATTTTGCCTGCACATATGTCTATGTACCGTGTGCATGCCTGGTTCCACAGAGGCTGGAACTGGAGTTATAGAAGGTTGTGAACCACCTTGTGGGTGCTCAAAGTAGAACCCAGGTCCTCCGCAAGAGCAAACAGGGCTTAATTTCTGAGACATCTCTCTAGGCCCAGTCTGACTCTTTATCGTGAGGAGTAAAAATAATAACAACAGCAACAAAATCCAACCCTGGAAAACCCTGTGACATTTCAATTACTGGCAAAGACCGTACAACATTGTCACAAACTTCACAGAAGATACATTTTAGCCATGGTTTGACTAATAAGACAGACAGGAAGAAGGGATGTGGAGTAGGCAATGGTAGTCACTGTCACAAAAATCAAACTCATATCTTAGATCCATGCTGAAAGAGTCTGGGGGTTGTTGGACGGAGGTGTTGTCTGTCTGTCTGTCTGTCTATTTGTTTGTTTGTTTGTTTGTTTGTTTTCTGCCCTCTTATTCATAAAAATCTTTCCTCTGAAAGGTCAGTATTTCCTGTGAGTTCCTTCATTTGTATGAACCCAATGATTAAACAAGTCTATACATTTAGTACAGGCAGGAATTTCTGCCTCCTGATGAAGTATAAAATTTCCTTTCTCTATTTTCAACTCATACTGAATTTTACTCTTGCCTCCGTCTCCATGGTTACCAGTCATTACATGAAGGGCAGGACACTCCTAATCCCACCAAAGACATAAAATGGTTTATCACTCAGTCCATCACAGTCCCCACCAATATCCTTGTTAGACACTCTCTATGCAAGCTTCACGTGGACTCTAGGAACTCACATCAACACAAAGAGTTCCAGAGCACAGTTGGTCAGCTGTCCTAGAGACTTTCTAAGGTCTTAACAGGTGGCTCAACAGTGTTGCTCATGCTAAATACTGAGCAAGATCATAACTACAGGTTGGAAGTCCTAAGGCCAGTGATCAGTTATTAAAGGGACTCTGAATGGGGAGCAGGCCATGAAAGGCTCCAATGAGATGTTAAAATAGTAACTGACCAGCATAGGAAAGAAGCATGCAGACTTCAGACGTCAGAAAGATCTGGCTGTAAACTCCAGCCCATGACAGTAACCAAGATGCTAATAATCCCCTGTCTCCTCCTCTTCCAAGGAGCAATGAAGCCTCCTGGAGGACCACTGGCCAGCATACCACACCTAGCTCGGAGGAGGGAGCAGTGGCAAGATGATGGAAACACAAAAGCAAAACCTGGTGTTTATCCAAAGGAATTGATACAAACCCAGACAAAAACAATGGGCAAACATCTATAGTGACTTTATTCCTAACTGTCGAAAACTAGACACAACCAAGAAGCCCTTCAGTCAGTGAATGGATGGACTGTGGAATGCATTTCAGTGTCAAAAGTAAACAAGCTTTCTGTCAACCAACGGCATAGAAATTAAATGGCTCTTACTCTGAAAGAAAAGAATATGTTAATCTGTGTGGCATTCTAGAAAAGGAGAGACCGTGGAGACACTTAAAAAATATTAAAGTGGCCGGGCGGTTGTGGTGCACGCCTTTAATCCCAGCACTCGGGAGGCAGAGGCAGGTGGATCTCCGTGAGTTCGAGGCCAGCCTGGTCTAGAAGAGCTAGTTCCAGGACAGGAACCAAAAAGCCACAGAGAAACCCTGTCTCGAAAAAAAAAAAAAATTAAAGTGATCAGGGGTTAGAGAACAAAGAGGTAAAAAAAATTGTGGGAAGATGAGAAAGGATTTTTGAAGAGAAGAAAAACTATTTCAAATGAGACTGATAGCGGACCTGTGTCATCATGCAGTGTCTGATACTGAAGAGAAGCCATGATAACTACAGACTCTAGGGGAGAGTGACATGTCTGTGTGGGTTCCTCAGTAAACAAATACACTTCCTCTAGCAAATGATACTGTAATGGAGGAGGCTGAAAACACTGGGAAGGAGCTGTTGCTGAAATTCCTTCCCTGGGGAAAACAGAAGCCAATGTCTCTGAAGATCCAAATGGCTGAGGTTTGGTTCAATCTGTTTACTCTGGGAAACAACAAGTTTATTAGGCTTGATGTACAACCTTCTCCACTGAAATTAATCCAAGATTCATCAATGATGTGGTTCTTCCTTCATCTAAACATTTCCCCGTAGATATTGGAGAACTCCCCTAAAGTCAGTTCCTCTGAAATTAAGCTTGCCGGCTTCACCATCGCTGCTCCTGGGACTCCACTATGGCTGTTGGTCAGCCCATCTTGAAACAGATTTGTCTGATTTTCTAACAGATTAGGCACAGGTCCTCCTGGGTATTGGGGTTTGTTTGTTCCCCTCCTATGTGTCTACTCATTTTCTTCATCCAGGGACTGACTGTTACTTCCTTTATCTCACAACTCAAGTGCTGCATAATCTTCCTGTCTTTCTCTTCCTGATGCCTGAGTCACGCAGTGTCTTAGTTAGGGTTTCTATTGCTGTGAAGACATCATGATCACAACAACTCTTAGAAGGGAAGATATTTAATTGGGGTGGCTCACTTACAGTTCAGAGGTTCAGTTCATTATCACCATGCCGGGACATGGTGGCATGCAGGCAGACATGGTGCTGGAGAAATAACTGAGAGTCTTACATCTTGCAGGTAACAGGAAGTGGTCTGAGTGTCACACCGAGAAAAACTTGAGCATATATGATACCCCAAAGCCCACCTTCCCAGTGACACACTTTCTCCGACAAGGCCATACCTACTTTAATAAAGCCACACCTCCCAATAATGGAACTTCCTTTGGGAGCCATTTTCTCTCAAACCACCACACAAAGGGAGTTTCTCTCTGTTTCTGGCTTTGAGTTTCCCAAGGCTTCCATCCTTTACTCTCTTCTGCATCCATAGAGTACAGAACCATAGGAACCCTGTGAAGTCCCTACCAACATCACAACTCAACTCTTAGAGGTCAGTTATGTATTGCTACTGAGATCCATGTCTGTGTGATCCCTGTGGTGCCTTCCACTGGCCCCACGCAATATCCAAAAGTGTGTGCATTAGTCCAAAATTGCACCTCTCCAAAATGTGTTCCTTTAAAATAAGTGAAACCCTCATTGTACTTGATAATTTATTTGAATTTGAAATAGAAAAGAAAAATCTCTTGAAATCTTCTTGGGTGAAAAGATGTTTGAAGCTTATAGATTAGATTCTCATTTTAGCACACTAGAAATATGCTTTTGAATATATTTTATTTTATGTCATACTAATAATTTGCTTGCCTTGGAAAACTGTCTCGAGCTCATAGATGAGCCAAGATGAACAATATCTCATTTCTTTTTAAAGAAGTTCAACAAAACATTTTATTAGCCTCTTCCTAAAATCCTGTTTCTCTTTTATTTTTTCATTTTATGTATTGTTGTATTTTGGTGTATATATGTCGTGATGTGCACATGAAAGTCATGGGACAACCTTGAGGAGTTAATTCTCTGATTCCACCACGGGAGGTTCCAGGAATGGAACTCAAGTGTTTGTACAAGTGTGTGTGCCTTCATCGGCTGCTGAGTCATCTCCTAGACCCCCATATGTGTGTGCACACACTTCTAATGGGCCTTGTGTAAAAGTCTCTTTTTTTATCACGGAAAATGTCAAGTTCTCCTCAAATCATCACAGCCTCACTTGCTCGCCTCCATTCCCTTCTTGATCCTGCCTGAGCAATCTTGCCATCTATGCCATGCAATGTTTCAGAGGAAAATAAGACATTGGGGGAAGTTTTCTCTGTAAACAGCTTGCTTTGGGGGAAGCAGAGGAACCAGTTAATGTCTATCCATAAACACCCGTACTGTGATTACCAGAAAGGTCACGACTGTAAACAGTTTACAGTCAATTGCCTGATCAGCAGTCATTGAAATGAAGGTATTCTGAACTCTCCTAATGCCGCTGTGCTCACCGGCCTCCTCCATCGGCAGCAGGAAAGAGCCTTTTAACTGGCCCCTTGTTCACAAATGTTTCTGATTCAGCTAAACATCTTGATAGGAAATATCATAAATTATAAGTACAGGCTTGTCAGTACAATTTTCAACAGCAGAAACATGAGTTCGGTTGGAAATAAAATGAAAACTTCAGACCAATTTCCAGACTTGCTACCTTGAATTTTAATCCAAAGCACATTAATGTCAACAAAGAAGAAAGTCCGGACATTCTTGGATTAAGACCATAAACTAGGAAATACACTTAGGATGCATTAAGCCTATTTTTTGCCCTCTTCTGGGCGTTTGCAAAATATCCTGGAAAGCCTGCCTCAAGACCTAGCAACTCTGTTGGAGTAAATATACAATATGTGTTACTTACATTTGTCATGGCTTCCATTAAAGGGCTCTGGGAGAGTTCCCACATCAGACAATAAGAAAGGGGCCACCAGCCCACAATGCTGCCCATAGTAGATGCTGGCTACACAAGGAGAGAGAAAAAGAAGAATAAGGAGTAGGTGAATTTTAATTTCTCTCTTTCAGTGTGGGTGCAGACATATGGGGTCACCCCTTGTTTATGCCCACAGCAAGCCAGCGTTCTCTCAATCCCCATGTCAAGAGAAATGAAACCCTAAAGTCGGTGAAACAAATACTGCAGTAGATGTTCTGTGGTTTTGTTTATTATTTTAGAAGTTTTTAGAGTAAAGATATAGGCTTGGATGGACAGGTGACCACACCAGTTTTCTTCTCAATATGATGACTCATAGTTTCTTTCTCAGTGGTACACACTGAGAAAAGTTTTTTTTTTTCTTTTCTCTCACGGAGATATGTATCCTGGAAAACTTTCTTTATGTGGGTGCTATTAAACCCGAGATCTAAGATTACATAGCCAAAACAATCTGCCTTGGAAGATACAGAAGACTGTGTATTAACTTCAGGAGCTGGTCCCCTGGGTCCTGCATTTGTATGAACAAGTTTGATAACGTTCAATAAACTTTGAATCCCTCCTCCATTTAATGAAAGAAACTGACTTAATGTTGATGGCATGCGTTTGCAAGTTATAATTAAAATCCTTCTATTAAGAGTTCGTTGTTTTCCGTATGGCCATTAAGAGAACTGGGATTTACCTCTAAATATCTGTTGTTCCCTGTATTATTCCACATGTGTGACATTCTGGGAAAGCAAGGTGAGAGGAATAGAAAACACATCCATCATAGCCAGAGGCAGGGAAAAGGGAAGACTGACTACAAGAGCACGAAGGAGCGTTAGGCACCAACACACTTTTCTAGACCCTGACTGTGGTGGTGGTCACGTGGCTGAACATGGGTGCCCAAATTCTTAGCACTATAAGCCTACATAACGATACCTCAATGCCTCTGATGTTTAAGAATATCTATGGGGGAAAAAATCATTTGTTGCATAATTCTAGCACAGAAATAAGACCAGAAACAATTACCCAACTAGGAGGTCAAGGTTCACAAACATACTTCAAACATGGTCTGCATACAAACATTGCAAGAAACAAATTTCAACGTAAGGAGAAAAGGCTAGACGGCTGCAGAGCATCCCAGTGATAACAGTCCAGTAAGAAGGGCCCAATGGATAGTGTAAGGCCACTCTCATTGTATAGTAATGTAGCAATACAAAACAATTGATTTAAATTACATTGCAGAGCTGGGAAGAGAGTTTAATCAATCAACAGGATCTGAACTAGCTTCCCAGAAACGTGTCTAAAAAAATGTGGTTCACAGGTTTGCAATCGCAAGAGAGGTGGTGGGTCACTAGGGCTCCTTGTCCAACCAGCCCAGCCTGCTAGAGGAGTTCCAGATGAGGGTAGGGAGGGAGGGGGAGAGAGAGAGAGAGAGAGAGAGAGAGAGAGAGAGAGAGAGAGAGAGAGAGAGAGAACTGTCTTTTAAAATACAGTGGCTAGTGTACACACACATGCATGTCCACACATGTATACATATCTGCACATGCATGTGCACAAACAGGAATATAGATGCACAGGCATACTAAACAAGTGGGGTTTGTAATATAGCACAATCAAGCCTGGTTTTTCTACACTTGTAAAAAGTAATAGTGTTTAATTGTCAACTAGGCTAGCAGTTGGCATACCCTCCATGTGAAACGCTAGGAAAATATTTCAAATACCTCCAAAGCAGCTGTAGAAAATAGGGAGTGTGGTCGTGTACTAATGAAATGCTATCTGAATTGAAATTCAATGAAACAGAGCTTCACATCATTCTCATGTGTCACCAAGTATTCTTTCCAATTTTTTTTTGCAGCCATTTGACCATTCTTTTAATATCTTTTAGTATCTATTCACAATGTTCACAATTGCGAATATTGATGTTTTTATATTTTTAGATACATAAAATGGCTTGGTCTTTCTCCTCCCTGACTCGGCGATGCCAAGAAAGGCATGCATTCATCTCAAACAGATTTATGTGATGGCAACACTTCCAGCTGCACAAGGGAGGTAACATCTACACCCAAATTAACTCGGAAGTCAACACATCGTGTTCGCGTATTACATTTATTGCCTCAATAATCTACAAATGAAAGACAGCTGCATTGTCAGTCACCCCAAAGCCCAGCCCATGCTTAATGAGCTCACAAGGTAGGCCAAAGAGCAGAAACAATCACTAACAACAAATAGAGGGGACCCGATCCTCCCGAACACAGGCCGGGGCCCAGTTGAAATGCCCTGCTTTTGTGGGCAGTAGGCATCATGTTTTAAAAGAATCTAATCGAGTGTTTATCCAAAACATGAGAAGCAGTACATTCGATGTATTTACTAAATAGAAATTGAGTAAGTTGGCATCCAAACCAGAGTTGCCACTGGTCCTACAGCCCAAGGTCACTGGAGTCACCCTGTTTTGTGTGTGTGTGTGTGTGTGTGTGTGTGTGTGTGTAGCAGTGGGGGGGACCACCAAGGCAGGAGACACAAGCCAATTTATTCAGCCCTGTGAGGGAGGCCAAGCCTGGTGTGTCTCTGTAATCTTTTCAACATTCCTCTCTCCAAAATGGAGTGGCAGAACCATACGCTCCCAGTTTCCCTGCAAGTTTTGTGTGTGTGTGTGTGTGTGTGTGTGTGTGTGTGTGTGTGTGTGTGTTTCTAAAACAGAGCCAGGACTGGGGGGCCTGGAAGGACTGAAGCAAAGTCAGATTTGGGAATTGTCTCCATATTTCTACTGACTGAAGGAATTTCCAAGACTCTCCCCCATTGCCAGTATATATTTTATAGGCGCTGGGTGACCACCTGTTTTCAATCTCACCTTCAGCTCAGATGAGCCCTCTAAGGAGTGGCCTGCGAGCATAGGCCTGGCTCAGGGCAAAGGGAAAATGGCCTGCCCATGGCTGTCTTTCCTGTGTGCTTTGTAAATGATTTCTGAGCCATGTGTGGGCAAAAGGCCTGTCCCAGCTCTGGCTTACATCATGTGTGTGGAACTCGAGGCCCACCGTGAAATGCCATGAGGAAGGGGGGACATTTGTGTGAGCCTCCGGTCAGCCGAGGCCTTCCCCACTGCAAATGGATTTGGGCTCATAAACTAGGGGAGGTTGGGTTGAAGCCCTCACAGTAGACCTCACTGAGCAGACTCCAGGTGACATGAAAGGCAGATGCAGGGCATCTGGAGCCTGGCCTTGTACCCCTTCCAGATGGCTGTGCACCGAGAATCCAGGGTCTGGAGGTGGAGATCCAGAGCAGCTGGATCAAGAAGAAGTAGCCTGAGCAGGCTCCAGCTAACAGCAGCCACGTGTGACGGATCTTCTCCCAAAGTGATTCATGGGACAACAAAACCCTTTGATCTCTGGTGAGAGATGGGATTGTCATTAAAGAGGCCTCTAGCCGGCTCTCCTAGGCTAAGCTCCTCAGCACACTCAGAAACTCTCAGCCACAGAGTCTCTTAAGACTGGAAGATACAGTTTAAGACACCTACTCCCAAGGGGTAGGAAAAATCTTACCTTGGCTACTTGTTTCTGCCTGTGCCTGCGAACTAGGCAATTTTACAGTCTCCATACAAATGCTGCAGAGGTTCCAGAGAGCCCCAGTGACCGGATGGAGCTGGGCATCCTCCTACCAACCAAATCCCAGCCAATCTGGACTTGCTGAATCCACACAGCAAACCCCTTCCCCATCCTGAAAGCTTTTTCCTGCCAAACCCCATACTTTAACAGCTCCACACACTGAAACTTGACTTTGCCCTCTCGGTGGAGTGCTGCGTTGAGAAGACTCAGATGAACCAGTTGAGAGTGTGTCTGAGAAAAGTTTCCCAGGATGCGTGCGGTGGACCCAGAGAACGCATTAAACCGGGGTACAAGCCCAAGTAGCTTTGGTGAGCAGGGGCACTGTGGGGTCAACAGCTTTTTTCAAGTCCTGCTGTGTTGTTTTTCAGATAGGACAAAACACAATCAGGGGCCCAAGTTAGGAGTTAGGAGAGGAGAGTATGCAAGCACGACACTTTCCTGACCAGCCCCTTCAGCACACTCAGGTTTGGGCAACCCAAGGGAAGGGTGTCCAATCAATTGATGGCAGTGCAGGACGGGCAGCAGCTGAGGTGGCTGCCGCCTAATGATGCCCAGTCCGAGGTGACAGCTATATGGCTTTTGTCATTGACCTTTCCTACCTACCATTCTTCCTTCCACCGAGGAAGACGATGTGCGGAGCAAAGCCGACGATAGCTCTGCCCACTAGCGCTAGATGTCTGTCAGAGCCTCACACAGACTCCCCTAGATGGGACTGGCTTTCATTCTGCAGAGAGAAAATCCTCCAGTCTAGAAGTCTCCGTCAATCTAAGGGACTCAGTGACGTCCATGACTTGGTTTGCATATCCACCCATTTTAAAGCATTGATTAATGGTGGCTAAGCATCCACAAGATTTATATCCCTGGCCCTGGACACAAAAGCGTTTGTATGTGAAACACCAGTGTTTTCCTTCCTGTTATCATGATGTCAGGTCATTTAATACCACCCAATTCAAAAACTAACATCAATTATTGAACTGTTTCTCCTCTCTCTCTCTCTCTCTCTCTCTCTCTCTCTCTCTCTCTCTCTCTCACACACACACACACACACACACACACACCCTTGTCATTGTTGATCTGCCCATTTGCCCTTTACAAGGAAAAAACAACAAGATCAAAAAGTCGTAAGTGGCACAGATGTCAAGTAGTCCCCCCTGGACTCCCACTTAACCTCTTCCAGAGGTCTGGCTGCATCCTGACAAGGAACTGATTTGGTGAGGAGAGCAGCAGGTTTCCTTGGTAAACATTGTCCCAGCCTCCTTATAAATCTCCTGAGCTGAGGACAGTGCAAGGACTTTACCCAGTTACCATCTGCTCCTGGAGAAAGGCGCACAACAGCTTTTCAAAGGCAGCTTTGACTGCTTCGCTAATTGAGGCCATTTATAGCCCATCGCCATAAAATTTGATGTTGCAAACTACAAGTACTGTTGTTGTTTTCCCTCCGATCCTCCTCTGTTCTTCTCCTTAGAATGTTACCCAAAATCAGGTGTGTGAAAGAGCTGAGCATCAGTTAAACCGGGGCCTTTTATCTCTCTGACAGAGATGCATGGGGAATTTGAAGAGTTAATGATTACAAATGGGCAGGGAATTAGCATGAAGGAATTTTTCTGTATCTTGCCTCTAAACGCAGTATGCATCACTAATTTGTTATGTAGGCTGGGGCTATACCTGAGTGGCCTACAGCCCTAATATGGTAGAACAATCGCAGGCAATCTGTCCAAGTTGCAGCTCTTTCTCCGACTGAGGGAATAGTACCCAAGTTGTATACACACAATAAGATGAAAACATGGACATTTTCTGTGGGTGCTCATTTGGAACAAGCTTACAAAACATTTATAGTCACCGGAACAATCAAGTCGTATCCTAGAATCAGATAACGCTTGACTTCAGTTGAGTGGTCACTTAGCAAAGGAGAAACTATGTTTGCAAATCAAACATGGAATGTGACGTAGCAGCAGTTCAATTTCCAATCCTACGGTCACTAAACAGCCCTCAGAGATCCAAGCAACTTCCTTGCCTTTAAAAAAAAAAAATACTAAAAACAGTTACCTTCCCTGTGGCTTTGGAGTTGTTCTTTATGGAAAGATTTGTTGGTCATTAATTACAGGCCTTTCACGACGTCTGGGCTGTTTCAAACCTTGTCCTCTGAACAAGAAGATCACACTTGAGCCCACAGCCAGTCTTTAGTGGGTTCTATTGTATTTCACTTCCTCTTCCCCCCAAAGTCAGGGGACTCAGGTTGCATATGAGCTGACAGGCATCTGCAAGGCAGAGTCAATTGGAGATGATAGACAGTAGGGGTTGTGACTTTCAAAGATGTGAGCAGCCATATTTGAACGGGCAGAGTCCAGTGGCGTGTCTGCTTTCGTTTACTTGTGTGTGAATGCTTTGGTCCCAGGGCTGTTATGGAGTTTGACATCTCCTGGGGTGCTCAAAAAAAACCATAGCCATGCAAAAAAAAATGTGCCAAATAACACCTTAATCATAACCAGGAGGCACAGTGTTGTGTGGCTAGCCACTGTAGGCACCTCATTTCCAACACCCAGTCTGCAGTCTGCCTCTACCATTGTGTGCAGAAAGCAGGTTCTTTGAAGCTGACTGACGACAGGAAGGGAGCCACAAAGATGGAGGTTCCATATGCAATGGAAGATGATGATCTGTGGCATATTCAGAGAAGTGCAAAGAGCCTGCAACCTTGTATTCTGCCCTACTTGGCCATTTTGAGACCAACTAGGACAGAACACAGGGTTAGAGGCCCTTTTCTGGCAAAATAGCTCATGGAACACCATCGGCACAGCATCTGCCCCTCTGTGCCTTTGCTCTCCCTCAATTCCACCACCACTACCACCACCACCATGAGTTGCCCTCTTCTCCTCATAACTTCCACTTGATCATACACATATTCCAAGGTCCCTGATCAACTCCTACATCCTCCAAGAGCTTTCTTAGCATTACCCAGATGTGCTCCTGAGTCCATGTCTTCTTAGAGATGTCTAGTTAAACATGACCAGTTTCCAGTCCCTTACCAAGGCTAGCACAAAGTTCCCTTTATTATGTATGTGAGTTCACGCAACTTACCATCTCTGAGTGCTCTCTGTGCCCATGCCCTACATTCAATCTCTCTCTGGTGTGCCTCGCTGGAGCCAGAGCTTTAAAGGTAGGTAATATAACCTATTTTCTTTCTTGCTCATTACATGATCAAAAGAATCTCAATATAAATGTTTTATTTATCACTTTAAGTCCACCATCGTAGAGTAAGAAATCTAAACCGACTGTCCTGAAATACCAAAGGTAAATAAAAACAGAAAAATCTCTCACTTCCTCAGATGAGCTCTTCAGAGAATGGTCTTGGGGCTTATAGGGCCATTTTGACAGCGGATACTGCTGCAAATGTTCTCTAGCCAACAGGTTAAGAGCCCAGATGACAAGCATGATGGTTAATGTTGATTAGCAACTTGGTGAAATTTAGAATCACCATGGAAACAAATCTCTGCATGGATCTGTAAGGGACTATTGAGATGAGGTTACTGGAGTCGAAAGACCCTGTTAAAATGTGGACAGCACCCCATGGACTGGAGTCACAGGCTGACTAGAACAAGAATGTGGCAGAGTGCAAGCATTCCTCTCTCTCTCTCTCTCTCTCTCTCTCTCTCTCTCTCTCTCTCTCTCTCTCTCTCTCTCTCCTTCCTGACTGCTCATACAGTAACCCACCACCTCCCATCCGTGCAGCCATACCTTCCCTGCTATGCTGGACTGTGTATCCGAGACTGTGAGCCATAATCAACCCTTCCTTCTTTACGCTGCCTCTTGCTGGGTGCTATCCACAGCGGCAAGAGAAGTACCCAAGACAGCTGACTGTGTGGGGGTTAGAAAACCATAGGGGAAGGAAGAGGGATGAGGAGAGGGATGAGGAGAGGAGCAGGCAGACTGTCCTCACACACCTGCATAGCGACCTGCCTAAAATATACAATCCAAACTCTCACACTCCTCCAACCTGCTCATCCCCTCCAGATGATCTATTCTCTCATCCCAGATGCATTATCTTCCCTCCTCTCTCTCTCTCTCTCTCTCTCTCTCTCTCTCTCTCTCTCTCTCTCTCTCTCTCTCTCCTGCCTAAATCACTCCCATCTTTCTTCCTTAAAGCCCACTTCCTCCTCAGACTTTCCAATCACACTGTGTTGATAGGCCCAAAAGACAAAGGGTGGACCAAGATATCTATTTCTATGAAGAGAGAAAGCAGGGAGGGAGGGAGGGAGGGAGGGAGGGAGGGAGGATTTCCTTTCTGAATACTAACCCTGTAACCCTATTCTCCAAATCTCTGCTCTCTAGTCCCCTGACTAAGCTAAAATCTGATTTCCCTGGTCCAATGTTAACAGTGTACCCAGGACCACAAACGTGGTCCCCACATGGCTCATAAGGTGCCACCAGATATTATGGGAGGGGGGAATATCCACAAGCTTTAGAAAGCCCTGCCTTAGCAACTAGACACACACTGTAAGGATACCTCTTACAGCCCCTAGAGTTTTTAGACAATAAAATGATAATGATGCTGATAATACTAACAGAATATAAAACATTTATTGTGCTCTTATTATGACCCAGATTCCATGTCAAGAGGTTTACAAGTGTTACCCATTTAATATCCACAGCAATCCCCTGCAGTAGTATTATATCCCCACTTTATAATGAGGTTGGGTGATAGAATCCCAAGAGGAAACATTAGTAAGATATCTAGTTAATAAACTTTGGTAGTGAAATAAAAAGGAAATGATCTCTATTTTTCTTTCAGGCCCTCTCAAAAATAATCTCTGTGGCCCCTTAACTTTTTAAACCTTCTTTTTGTTCATTAACTTTTAAAATCATCAAAATGCAGAAGCACATTCATTAATCTCACCTAAAGTTTACAAATTCTCTCAAATAAGAAACTGCATAAGCCCCAAAGTACAAGAAAACATGTCAAGAGATACCTAAGTTTCTTTAAAGTCTTCCCTATGTAGCTGAAGGCGCCAATACTGTAGTAGGAGCATTTGCTTGCTATTGGACATAAAGAAAGCATCTTTAAAAGAATGTACATTCCCTTTCCAACTCCTAATCATCAGACTGATACAGTTCTAGAAAGAACATTGTAAAAGCACATGGTACTTTGTCAGTGTGACTCCTGTTGGCTAGCATAGCCAAGGACTGCTACCTGATAAGAAAGCCATAACTTTGAATAGTGAGGATGTAGTATCTTCTATGAAGTTCAATAACACCTTCCCAAGAAAGGACTGGGTTGTCTCCCTACCTTCAGCACCCAGATCTCTGTCAAATCTCTGCCATCTATGTTTCAATGATCAAAAAAAAAATATTCTTTTAGCTCATCATGAAGACACTGATGGACCCAAGACACCCCTAAAATAACCAATCAGATTAAATCAGCAGTAGTGACCATAGTAGTGGCATACAGTGAGGGACGCTGGCTATCCACTTGATGTGATCGTATAGCATCCTTTGTTACTGCTGGCAATGGCTATTATTAACATGATTTCATTTAAGATGAAGTTTTATACTAGGTACTTCTAGAGATAATGTCAATAAATCCTGGAAAATCTTATTAACAAGTTATTATTAACAGTTACAAAGATTAGCAAAGTAGTTACAGAATTAAAGTTGAATGGTGATTCAGAGAATACATAGTTCTTAGTGTGCTGGGCACTCTTCTTCCAGAATATAAGATGAACATATTAAAAGTTCAAGTGGCACTAGGGACGTGGAATCATATCTGGGGGGACAGGACAAGCTCAGGTCTGACTCGGAATATAAACGTATTTATCTTCATACCCAGGAGAAGGGAGTAAATATGAGAAACATGAAGAAATCCATACTAAGAAAATTTTCAGATAGATCTTATTCTCTAAGACCCCCCAAATTCAAAATTTACCAGGTTACTAATAAATAAATTCAAAATCTATTTTCAGATATAGCTTCATCAATGAACCAGAGTATACAGTTAGGGACAGAACTTGAAAATAACTAAGGTACATTCAGGTCTCTCCTTCATTCCTGAAATCTAACAGACACTTCCATCATTTTCCCAGCATATAAAACCATCACTGGGCTCATGAAGTAATCATGGTGGTCATAGAGTCACCCACAGGATCCAGTGACCATGTCACCATCATTTATTTCTATAGCTTCTATTTCCTTACTACAAAAAATAAATGGTAATATCTATCTCTTGAGGTTTTTTATGTTTATAGCACGGTGTCATCCTGGGTAGCGAAGTATCCTATCATTCTGTTTTCAAAAGAAAAGAGAAAGAATTAGTATTTGGGACAATGAGTTGCTCTAGTGATTGAATAGCTGTTATCTTGTCATTTCTGGGACCGGAAACAAGTCTGTCCAGTGTTGAACACCACAATTCTTCCCCCACCCCCACCCCAGGCTTCACCACCCCTAGAACTTATGCCAAGGATGAATGAATCATGAAAGCTAGCAGAAAAGACTCCTCGAATATTTTTGGAGGAAAAGAAGCCATTCTACCCACCCAGAATCCACCTCTCAACTTGCTCTAAAACGGACTTACGGCAACAATATACTCGATGAAAATCAAGAGCTGTTTGTCTTGAGTGTAAAGGGTAACTGGATGCTAGCAAGTTTAAATGTGCTTGATGTACATACAAGAACATAAGGAACAGAGGTCCCAAAGAATGTTCTGGAAAAGTAGCAAAATACTATGGATGGTTTCTGTAACGAAGCTACCTAGGAATGGGGAGTGGGTAAGCCAGCAGAGGTATAAAAGAAACAAAACAACCAGGATGGTAAAAACAAAAGAAGAAGGAGAGGTAGGGAAGGAGGGGGAGAGAAAGAAAGGGAAAAAGGAAGGAAGGAAAGAAAGGAAGCAAGGAAAAAGGAAGGAAGGAAGGAAGGAAGGAAGGAAGGAAGGAAGGAAGGAAGGAAGGAAGGAAGGAAGGAAGGAAGGAAGGAAGGAAGAAGAAGGGAAAGGAAAGGGAAGGAGGAAGAGAAGGGAAAGAAAAGAGAACAGTTTAAACCTAGTTCCTTGATAGTAACATTACCTACAAGGAACATTCCAGATTAGAAAGTAGCTTGGACTGCTTTTTCATTTTCTGTGTCACCTCTGAAGGCAACATGAGCCCAAAGATGATATTTCACTCTGCGTTTCCCTGAGCTTCTACTGCTCAGTTTACACAAGACGAAGCTTCTCGCTGTCCTGGCTGCTGCCATCCTGGTTGGCTTCCTCATCAGTCATAGCAGTCGTGAGCTCCAGCCTTCATTACTAAACACTTGGAGCCCCGAGCTTCTGTAACACCAACTTCGACTAAGTGCGGATGAACAACTTATCTACAGGAAAATACAAAAGAAAAGAATGTCTGTTGCCCACATGTTGCTGTTGTTGTTGTTGTTGTGGTTGTGGTTGTGGTTGTCGTGGTTGTTGTTTTGAATTGCTATAACTTTCCAGAGAGCTCTGTGTGGTCTTTATTTTTGAAGCATTTTAGATGGAAAGCAGAGCCAAGTGCTCTGCCCACCACAGAGCTACAACCCCAGAGCAAACATGCATGTCTTAATGTGTTGTGAGCATGTGTACAGGCACACATATCTGTTCATGCACAAGGCCAGAGGTGCACTTCAAGTGTCTTCCTCAGTCACTCTCCACCTGATTTTTTGAGGCAGGGCCTCTCTGCTGAACCTGAAGCTCACCAGTTAACTAGACTGGCTGGCCAATGAGCCCCTAGGATCTGCCTCTCTCTGCCTTCCCATGCAGAAGTTACAATCACTATTGTGGTTTCTAATTCTGTGGTCATGATAAGAAATACCCTGACAAAAGTGGGGAGGGCATAACAGCAGGAGCCTGAGAGAACCAATCACAGCACAGTCAGGAGGATATGGTGAATATGCAGTGGGGTTCATGATGTCCACATTCAGGATGCAACTTCCCACTCAACTACACATGTAAGATGAGCAAAGGCATGCCCGCAGACCAAGCTAACCTAGAAAGCTGCTCACTGAGACCTCCTTTCCAGGTGATTCTACGTTGTGTCAAGTCGACCATCCAAACTAGACAACACAGATTCATACTGCTATGCTTGGCTTTTACCCGAGTGCTTGGGCTCTGGACTCAGGTTCTCTCAGCTTAAGCAGCAAATATGTTATCCACTGATCCACCCCTTCAGACCTAGGAGACTTTCTGTCTCATAAATGTCCATTATCTGGGCAAGTGTGAAACACAGGACTAAAGGCAGCTTTCTAATCTCTCTCCATAAAATTAAAGTGCATTATATATAAAAATAGGACAAGACAGCAACGCAGAAATACTATTTTAGAGGGGAAATGTTGACCAGATGTCTAAGGAAACAAGATTTCTGAATTAAATTACATAATTCAATCAAAGACCAGGGACCAGTCAACAAAAGCCGATGCTGCTATCTGTGAGCAGGCCTTGGGGTAGGAAAGACAGCAGGATTTGAGACTAGGAAACAGTGGGGCTGTCACAGTCACCTGCATCCATGCCACAAGCCCAAGTTCCCTTCAGTGGCTTCCTAGATAGTGTTTTCTAGAAGTTTCCTGTATTAGCTACTTGTCTCATCGCTTTGACAAAATATCAAACCAAAGCGACCTAAGAAAGAAAGGATTTCTTTCAGCACACAGTTCCAAGGTGTACTTCCCACATGTGGAGAAGTCTCAGTGGCAGGAACTGGCGGCAACTATTCACACTCATCCACAGCCAGGAAGCAGGAGTTCAGGGCTAACGCTCAGCTCCTCTTCTTTTCACTCAGTCCAGGTTACAACCCACAGAATGATGCTATTCATATTTAGAAAGGATCTTCCCATCTCAATTAAATCAGTCCAGATGATCTCTCACAGGCATGCGCAGAGACTAACCTAATCTAGATGATTCCTCCCAAAGCTGCTCACCTAGATGATGTGAGATCAGTGGTTCTCAACTCTCCTAATGCCACCCTTTAACATAGATTCTCACCTTGTGGTGACCCCCAACCATAAAATTATTTTCATTGCCACTTTGTAACTAATTTTGCTACTGCTGTGAATTGTAATGTCTCTAAACGTCTGATCTGCAACTACAGTAAAAGTGTTGTTCAACCCCAAAGGGGTCGAGACCCACACCACAGGTTGAAAACCACGGTTCTAGATCGTGTCAAACTCACACTCAGTACTAACCGTCACAGTTACATCGCCTATCCTTCTTGCTTCCCTAACTGACTATTTCTTGGCTCAGGGTTCTTGAAGCAATCTGTACTCCAGGGTTTCCCAAGTCAAACGGCCACATACAAAACCATTATTTTTTTCCAAAAGAGGCAGCTAATCAGAGTGCCAGCACACACTCATTTTTGGTCCCCATTCCTCTCCCCTCGTGCTTCTCGCATAACCCTGGAGACATGTAACCCACCACTTTCATAGATGTGACATTAACACACACAAACACCTTTTCTTAGGATTATGAAAATATTTTTACTTCAACCTAAATATTGCATTTGCCTAAGTCATATAAGGACAGATGACTCTCCCAAGGCGTCTGAGTTCTATCTGGGTATCAGTTACCACATATGACTACTTACATTTATAGTTTATTTAACTCCGAAATATCTGTCCCCATCTTCTAACTGAGGTCTAGCACATTATTAGACACGGGGACTGCCTAGGGCCTTCCCAAGGAATTCGTGGATAATAAGCAGTTATGGTCTGTGACCAGATTCAACCCTCTGCTCTTATTTTCTAAGGAAAGATTTGCTGAAACATAGCTCTATCCATTATTTTTCTAGTTGTCCATGATTGCTTTTGTTTTAGTAACAGAGTCAAGTTGTAGAAACCCACAAATCTAGAAAAAAACTTAACTAGTCCTTCACAGAAAGGTTAGCCAATCCCTGCCAAAAAACAAAAAACCAGAACCTTTTACAGAGTTATATTTTGGTAATTTTCATAAAGTGCTTAGGTCTATGAATTTTCTGGAAGTCATAAGAATTCTTAAGCTAGATAGCATATAACATCTTGACATAAATAATGACCCTTTCCACTGAGCCGCGCTGCCTTTTCAAATGCTGACTCTCTTGGATTCCCTAGCTAGGCCATGTAGAGGGCAAATCAAGTTGCATTGCATAGTACCACAGAGGAGGACTGGAAAGCCCAGGGCATACACCTTCTATATTTTCCCTGCAAGATAAAAGACATACACATTCAAGACTCTTCAAATTATGATGCATGATCTTGGGCCACAGACCTGAGTGATCTAAGAGGGGATACTGGGAGGTGACCTCAAAGAAACCACTGTAGGCATCATTCTTGGAATTCTGGGTGCTTGGTGTTTGTGTTTTATTGTCATGGCTCATGACTGTGAGCTGGTCGGGTGGTGTTTTATAGTTCTTACATCTATGTAGGTAGGAAGTTGACTCCTTTACTCACGGAAATATAAAGCTTCTTTATTTGTCATGTAATGAACGTCAAATGTAGAGAAGGACAATTGGAACCAAAGTCATTCTATAGAAGACCTAGAATGGCTGCTGTTGAGTCTAGTAGTCCTAGACTTGGAGACTGGGGTGTGGCTATGGTTTTCTCTTTCCGGAGCTGGAGAGGTGGATGTGTAGTGTTAGACTAACCAGTCCAGAATAAATCTGCATTCTTTAAGTGCTAAAAGCCACACATCAGACAAAGTCACGTGTTCGACTTTAACACACACTCCATGCTATAAACCAGACAGCTATAAACCTTGGAGACATGACTAAAATAATATACTCCAGGACGTACTGTTCTAAAAAGATTGCATTCTTGTACCATCCACAAATTTTATGACTTAGTCTCTTTCAGGCTGTGGTAAAAGAAGGATGCTGAAGCCGGAGAGATGGGTCAGTCAGTAAAGAACTTTCCATGTGAGCATGAAGACTAAGTCCAATCCCTAAAATAGTGTGAAAAGGCATGGCAGCCTACACTTGTAATTCTGGCACTGGGGAGGGGTTGGCTGGCCAGACAGTAGCAAACCAGTGGCACTCTGTCTCAAAGACCAGGACTGACAATGACTAAGGAGCAATACCCAAGGTTAACCTCTGGATTCCACACATGCACACTACACAAATATGCACACACATGCATACACACACATATACACACATACACACACATACACACATTTTTTAAAGATGATCTGGCATAGATGAATATATAAATATGTATATGTTGAATTTTTGTTTTATTTGCAATTTTTGAGTGACATGTGCTGTGATTTTTGTTATTTGTTTGTTTGCTTGTTAGTTTTTTTTGTTTTGAGAAAAGGTCTTACTATTTAGCCCAAACTATCCTGGAATTAGTAGGAAGCCCAAGCTGGCCTTGAACTTACAAAGTGTTGGGGTTTCAGGAGTGTATCACTGCACCTGCTTTATTGAAGTACACTTCAATTTCACTCCTTTTTTTTTCTTTCTATATTTTAAGATGTATTTATTTTTATTTTCTTACGTGGGTGTTTTGTTTGCATGTATGTCTGTGCACGGCTTGCCTGCCGGGTGCTCACAGAGGCCAGAAGAGAATGTCAGATCCCCTGGAAAGAGTCAGTGCTCTAATCACTGAGCCATCTTATCACCCCCTTTAAATTCATTTCTTATTAGCATACAAGATGCTAGGTTTGGGTATGACATTTTTCAAACAAAATTTGCTTAAAGGGATTCCCTGATACATATGAGTGAGTGAATGACCTGGTAAAGGAGAACAGGCACGACCTCTCCAGTCACACAGGACTTTGGGTTACCACTAAGACAGGCTGCTTTGGCAAGTACAGCCTCCCCATGGAACCTGAAAGTTAAATCTAGCATAAGAAGTTACCCTCTGAGAGGAGAACAAGAGTGTTAAGGGCTGGCTTTGCCCTGCCTGAGCCTCTGTCCTGGGAGCCATCCTCTTCATCCCCTTTAACTCTTGCCAGCCACGTATTATCCAAGAAATGACCACAAGAGGTATCTGGTAAATCCAGAGAAAGTTGAGCCTGTAAGTATAGCAGGTGGGTAAAACTGTAACTTACAAATGGAGCAACTCTCTGGAGGTGAGAGGAGGAAGCACAGAAGTGGGATCTGAAAGAACATCTTAAAAAGGAGAAGATGGAAAAACCTGCCTGCACACGGGTAACTAGACTTCCAGAGAGAAAGGCAAAATAGAGGAGAAAAACACCTGGAGGGGATCAGGAAAGACGCTCGGTGGTTAGGAGCACGCCATGCTCCTGCAGGAGACCTGAGTTCTTTTCCTGGAATGAACATGGGGCAGCATACAATTGTTTGACACGTCACCTCCAGGAAACCTGACAGGCTGTTCTGATGTCTGCAGGTACCTGCGCTCACACACACATATCCTCGCATAGATACATTCGTGTGCACATGACCAAAATTAAATACATCTTCCACATTTTTAAAGGAATTATGGAGTTAATTTCTCGGAAGAAAACAAAAGAAAATAAGAATGCAAAACAGTCTGGAATGTCAAATAGGTCAAATAAGAAAAATTATGCCTCTAAGTAGAGGCAAATTAAAGATTAAAAAAAAGACAAAGTAAAAACGCCTAAAAGCTACTATAAAGAAAGAACAGATAACTGATAAAGAAACACATCACAGACCACCCCTCACTCCTAACACTACATTCAAGAAATCAATGGAGAAATAATTTTAAATTATTAAAGAAACATTCAAGCTGCCATTCAAACCTGGAAGCATAGTAAAAGGTGTTGGGATACACAGCTTACAAGGCCTTGCTACAAACCTCTGCACTGTAAGAATGATTTAGATGTGTGGGAGATATGGGAAGTGAGAGGGTACTAAATTTCTCAGTGAGATGTATTATGCCTAATTTTAAAGGATAAAAGAAAAATGTATGTCTATAATCAACCAGAAGTGAAATTCTAAATAATATAAATAACGTAAAAGCAGTTAACGACACAAAAGGCTAGGAGTAAGTGTGAGACTCTCTTTTAAGGGTCACATAAATATTGGTAAGCTCAGAATTTAATGATGCTTTTGGTTACCTGCAACAACATGAACGGTAAGACCCTATTGCTAATGAAACTATAATTTGTTCATAGGACATGGGGCAAGCAAGTCGGTACCGACCAGAAAGCTTTCTTCCTGCTGGCTAGTTTTCATAATAGTGGAAGGCACTGTGTGGGTCGCTGGGGGGTGGGGTGGGGAGCCATCAGTTGTTTTAGTTGTGAACCCCATGAGCTACCATAATGACCTATGCAGCACCACCCCTGTGTTTAAAGATCAAGTAACATTGGGAAAGAGGAAGGAGAAAGATGCAAGAGCCCGAAGACCAGGGAATCCACCACAAGATATTGTCTGCTCTATACAGCAGAGGAGCTGCACCCCAGATAGCTCAACAATATGGCCACCTAAACAAGACCCGAACAATGACAAACCAGTTGACATGCCAACAGAGAGAGGGGGATTCTTGTGGGGCCCAACCCCTAAATGAAGGACTGTGGCAATTAATTAGTGCTGAGAGAGGGAAAATCAGTCTTCCCTGGGGATGCGCTCCTAAGTGGTTATCCAATAACAAATTATAAGACTAAAAATACCACATGAATACCATGAAATTGACTCAGCAGGTTGTATTTATATGTTTGTGTATTGGGGGTGCAAGAAGGAGAGAGAGAGAGAGAGTAATAATAGTTAAAGAAAAATTAAAAAGAGGCCATAAATTTGAAAGGGAGCAAGAGGGGTGTGGAAGTGTTGGATAGAGGGAAAATCATGTAAATATAGTACATATATATATTAAAAATATATTTTAAAATACTTTAAATTATTTGAGAGAAATGAACATGAATCTTACTGAGGGGGCACTCCACCACTGAAAGACAAAGCTGGAATATATAACTTCCAACCAAGGAAAACAAACATTTCATTTACCCAATGAAGAAGAAAAAAACAAACACCAAACAACAAAGACTACATAATCTCTAACAATTACCTTAGGCCTGCAGATCACATCGTAGGTCAATGCATGGCTGCCTTCCCTTTAAGTCCACTTCAAGTCACTTTGCTTCCTCACCTTCTTAACTTAGGACTTTTAGCACATCTAAAAAGAACTTTACATCTTTTTATATTTAAAAAAAAAAATCAGCCTTTGTGTTTCATACTAGGGCCCACAGCCCCAGCAGGCTTACTTACTCAAGGCAGGGTAGGATACTGCCCACTGTCAGCGAATACTTTTTAAAGCCCGGCCAGCAGTCCCAAACTGTACCCCCTCCCCTAGGCTCCACACTAGGGCCCCCAGTCCTAGCAGCTTTATCATCAGAGGCCAGAGTGGTTCTAAGGACCCCAGATAAGATACCCCTTCCCCTGGGCTCCATATACTGGTCTTCAACTTCAGAAGAAGACTTCAACTTTACCAGAGGCCAGACCAGATCTACTGACCCCTAACCCCAAAACCCTAGAGGGAATATGCTACTGGACCTGAAGACATGCTAGCCACCAGATTCCTTAGCCATTTAGGCAGAAGACCAGAGAAGAAAAAGAAACTAAGGAACAAAGCACCCATCCAACAAAGACAAATACAGGAATCAACGCCTAGACCTATAATCATCCCAAATCTAAATGCCTAGACACCAGTATAAGAGCACAATCAATAACAGAAAAGGCAATATAGCAACACCAGAGTCCAACTATCCTATAACAAGAAGACCTGAACAATCTAAGACAGCTGAAGCACGAGAAATGACCTTAAAATGACTTTATGAAGGTGATAAGAAACAAGCTGGATCTAAGAAGCAAGCTGGTGCCACTAGCCTAATATCTAATTAAAACAGACTTCTAACAAAAATTAATCAAAAGAGAAGGTGAAGGGCATTTCATATTCATCAAAGGAAAAAAATCCACCAAGTTGATAACTCAGTTTTGAATATCTATGCCCCAAATTAAAGGGTACCCACATTTGTAAAAGAAAAATCCTGCCGGGTGGTGGTGGCGCACGCCTTTAATCCCAGCACGTGGGAGGCAGAGGCAGGTGAATCTCTGTGAGTTCGAGACCAGCCTGGTCTACAAGAGCTAGTTCCAGGACAGGCTCCAAAGCCACAGAGAAACCCTGTCTCGAAAAACCAAAAAAAAAAAAAGAAAAATTCTAAAGCTTAAATCACACATAGTCACACATAGAACCCCACACAATAATAGTGGGAGACCCTGACATTCTACTCTCACCAGAAAGAACATTGCCAAATTCTTCCTATGAGACCACAATCACCCTGATACCCAAACTATACAAAGACTGAAAAAAGAAAGAGAATTATAGACCAATTTCACCCATGAACATTGATGGAAAAATACTCAATAAAATATTGGCAAATCAAATCCAAGAATGCATCAAAAATGTCATCCACCATGATCAAGTCAGCTTCATCCTTAATGCAGGGATGCAGGGATGGTTCAACATATGAAAATCTGACAGTGCAATCCATAACCAAAATGAATGAAAAAAAAAACACATGATTATCTCCTTAGACCCTGAAATGGCCTTTGGCAAAATCCAAACCCCTTCATGGTAAAAGTCTTGGAGAGATCGGGGATACAAGGGATATACCTGAACATGATAAAAGCAATATACAGCAAATGGATTGCCAAGATCAAATTAAATGGAGAGAAACTCAAAGCAATTACACTAAAATCAGAAACAAGACAAGGTTTTGTTGATATGAAGACACTCTCTTCATCCCTACTCAATATAGTACTTGGACTTCTAGCTAGAGACATAAGACAACTAAAGGGCATGAAGAGGATACAGCTTGGAAAGGAAAACATCAAAGTATCATTATTCACAGATGATACAATAGCATATATAAGCAACTCCAAAAATTCTCCCAGGAAACTCCTACAGTAAACACCTTTAGCCAAGTGGCTGGATACAAGATGAAATGCAAACTAACCAGTAGCCCTCCTATATACAAATGATAAATTGTCTGAGAAGGAAATCAACACCTTTCACAATAGCCTCAAACAATACAAAATACCTTGGTATTATAACTCTAATCAAACAAGTAAAAGACCTGTATAATAAGAACTTCAAGTCTTTAAGAAAGAAATTGGAGAAGATATCAGAAAATGGAAAGGTCTCCCGTACTCATAGGTATGATTAACATACTAAAAATGGCCATCTTACCTAAAGCATTCTACAGATTCAATACAATTCCCATTAAAATCCCAACACAATTCTTCACAGACCTTGAAATAACAATACTTGACTTAATATGGAAAAAATAGGATAACTAAAACAATCCTATACAATAAAAGAACTTACAGAGATATCACCATCCCAGATTTCAAATATCTACTACAGGGATGTGATGGAGGAAGGTCATTGGTTAATTAATAAAGAAACTGCTTGGTCCTGATAGGTTAGAACATAGGTGGGTGGGGTAAACAGAACAGAATGCTGGGAGGAAGAGGAAGTGAGCTCAGATGCGAGGCGTTGCTCTCTGGGGCAGACGCGATGAAGCTCCAACCCAGGATGGACGTAGGCTAGAATCTTCCTGGTAAGCCACTGCCTCATGGCACTACACACATTAATAGAAATGGGCCAAGCAGTGTTTATATGAATACAGTTTGTATGCCATTATTTTGGGGGCATAAGCTAGCCAGGCGGCTGGGAGCTGGGTGGCAGGAACGCAGCCAGCAGCTCCCCACAACAGAGTTGTAGTAATAAAAACTACATGGTAATGTGGATCAATAGAATCAAAGACCTACACATATCCACACATCTATGGTCACCTGATTTTCAACAAAGAAGTCAAAATTATACAATGAAAAAAGCATATTCAGCAAATGGTGCTGCTATAACTGGATGTGAGTATACAGAAGAATGAAATAGATCTGTATCTATCACTATGCACAAAACTCAAGTCCAAGTAGATCAACATAAGACCAACTACACTGAAGCTGATATAAGAGAAGTGAGGAACAGCCTTGAATCATTGGCACAGGAGACAACTTCCTGAACAGAATGCCAATCATGGGCAATAAAATCAACAATTAATAAATGGAACTTCATGAAATTGAAAAGTTTCTGTAAAACAAAGGATACCATCAATTGGACAAAATGACAACCTATAGAATGGGAAAAGATCTTCATCAGCTCCATATCCACCAGAGAGCTTATTTCCAAAATAAAGAAAGAACTTAAGAAACTAGATATCAACAAACCAAATAATCCTATTTTAAAATGGGGTACAGATCTAAACAGAGAATTCTAAACAGAAGAATCTTAAATGGCCAGAAACACTTAGAAGATGTTCAACATCCTTACCACCAGGGAAATGCAAGTCAAAACAACTCTAGGATTCTACCTTACACCTGTCAGAATGGCTAAGATCAAAAATACAAGCAAGAGTTCATGCTGAAGGAACACTCTTTCATTGCTGGTGTGAGTGTAAGCTTGTACAGCCACTTTGGAAATCAGTATGATGCTTTCTCAGGAAACTGGGAATCAATCTACCTCAAGACCCAGCTTACCTCTTTAAGCATATACCCAAAGGTTGCCCAATCATTTCACAAGGATACTTGCTCAATAATGTTCATAGCAGCTTTATTTATAATATCCAGAACCTGGAAACAACATAGATGTCCCTTGACCAGAGAATGGATAAAGAAAATGTAGTACATTTATACAATGGAGTATTACTAAGTTGTCAAAAACAAGGACACCAGGAAATTTTAAGCCAAAGGGATGGAACTAGAAAAAAACTCATCCTGACTGAGGTAACCCAGACCAAGAAAGACAAACATGGTATGCACTCACTCATAAGTGGATAACAGCTGTAAAATAAAGGAGAGCTATGCTACAATCCACAGGCCAGAAAGATTAGATAACAAAGATGGTTGAGGGGAGAGGGTGGCTGGATCTCTCTGGGAAGAGGAAATAGAAGAAAGTTCATGAGTGGACTGAGGGCAGGTGGGGATAGGAGCATAAGCGATCAGGTTGGGGGTGGTGTCCGGGAAGAATCCTGAAAGAGACCACTGGAAAGGGGGATGCGTTTTGGGGTCAGGTAAAGACCTGGTGCAAGCGAATCTCACAGGAATCTATAAGAATGATTCTAGCTAATACTCCTAGAAATAATGGATAGTAGCCTGAACTGACCATCTCCTGTGACCAGACTGGTGACTACCCCAGTTGTTATCAGAGAGGTCTCTCATCCAACCACTAATGGATGCAGATGCGGACCCACAGCCAAACATTAGGTGGTGTTCGGTGAATCCTGGAGAAGAGGGGGAGAAAGGATGGTAGGAGCCAGAGGAGGCAAGGACACCACAAGAAAACCCGCAGAATCAACTAACCGGGGCTCACAGAGACTGAACCGACAACCAGCGAGCCTACATGAGACTGATATGGGCACTCTGCATATATGTGACAGTTGTGTAGCTTGGTCCTGTATGGGCCTCCTAACAGCGGGAACAGGCTGTTTCTGACTCATTTACTGGCTTTTGGGACCCTACTCCTCATACTGGGTCACTTTGCCCATCCTTGACCCAAAGGAGGTGTTTAATCTCACTGTAACTTGATACGCCATGTTTTGTTGATATTCATGGGACACCTGTCCTTTCCTAAACAGAAACGAAAGAGGGTGGATTGGGGGGTAGGAAAAGAGAGGATTGTGTGGAGGGACTGGGAAAAGAAGAGGGAGAGAAAACTGAAAACTAAATGTAAAGTAAATAAATTTATTTTAAAAAGCTGAGAGATGATTTAAACTCACAGATATGTTCATTTACTACAGAGAATTTGCCTTCCTTCTAGTAGCCAAATACATTGTGACATAAACAATCCCAAGTTAGCACAATCCATTCAGGGCTTAAGAGTAGAAAAAAATTAAACTTTAGTGTTTGTTCACCTGGGCCTATCAAGTTTTGCCTTCAACCTTATTTATACAATAACTCCATTCTACACATAGAAGGCTTCCCAACAAAAAAAATTACCATTTTCTGGAGTTTCATAAATCTCTTGTAAAAATTTCTTTATCAGAAAATGAAATAAACAAATTCCATTGAGAGACAAAAATATCATTCCCAAATGCTCAACTCACAGCTCGGAGCGATTGTACCCAAGGAATGCCCTTCTTGTGTCTCTAGAGCCCGTTTATAGATTCACAGGGCCGTTAAATAGATTCAAATATTTTTTTCAGGTTGCCAGCTGCCTTTTGGGGGCAGGCTGCTCTAAAGCAGTCATTACCAGAAGTCCTCTCACCACTAACTTATTTTAAAATTAAATCTACCATGTTCTTTTAGTCACAATCTGTATTTGAAAGTTTATATCTACAACTTCTATTCTTTAACTACATATCCACATTTTAACCCACTCAAATTTGGCCTCCACCTCAACAATCTACAATAATAATAATAATGATGATAATAATAATAATGATGATGATAATAATAATAATAGCTAAAGTCAGCAATGGCTTCTGTCTGGTTAAGCCAGAGCAATGTTTCTTACTCCTCTTCTGTTTCTGGCATCTCAGCATCATTTGTCATCTCTACCTCCCTCTCCCGAGACATTCTCTTTCCCTTGTGTCCATATTATAATTTTTTTCCTCTTACTGGCTCATCCTCCTCTGTCGAGAAAATTAATGTTTTATTACTCAGCAGTTGAAATACAGCCCTGTCTCTTTCACACTCTGTGTTCTCTTAGGTGATCCCATTCAGCCAAGAGAAATAACTTATTTATATTTGAAAATAATTCATATATTTTATGTCCAACTCAGACCCATCCTCTCAGCTCTAGATCCATAAATCCAAGGAATGCTTGAAACTTCCTCCTGAATACCGTAAAAGACACCAGAAAACGAGAGACTCAGAAGTCAAAATGGTCCTTAGCCACAATTAAGGAGAAGCAGCTAGAATGGCAGCCAAGAAAGGGACAAATGGTAACAAATGCCGGGAGGGTGTGAAGAACGAGAAATGCCTACGTCCTGTTTGTAGGAAGATGTATTAGCATAACTGTGACAAGGCTCCTCAGGAAAGAGAGGCAGAACTATCATATAACCCAATAACTCCACTTTGTGTAATATATTCAAAGTAGAATTAACACATCAAAGAGCTGCGTGAAGTCCCACGCTCACCGTGGCACTGCTCACAATAGTCAAGGTATATATTCAACCCAGGTGTCAGTCAGCAGAATAAAAGAACACAGTGTGTGTGTGTGTGTGTGTGTGTGTGTGTGTGTGCACGCACACACACACTCAATTCAGCCATAAAAATTACTGGAACCCTGTCATTTATGACAACTTGGGTAAACCTAAAATGCCTTTTAAGTGAGATAAACCAGGCATAGACAAACAGTTCTCACACGAAGAAGCTGAAGATGTTGGCATATCATGGAAAAGGAGAAGAGCAGTGATTATGTACAGGAATCATGAAGGAAGATTAAACAATGGACTCAACACTGACACGTCATTTCTAGTGTTTTGTAGCACATTAAGGCATTTGGTCTACGACAGCATAGATTTTTCAAAGAACTAGGCACATGAGTCAGCTCTAAAGGAATGATGACTGAGAAGCAACATGCTAATTCTCCTGATGTGACCCATAAACACTATATAGATGTTTGGAACTATATAGATATGTTGGATCGTCACAATATATCTGTTAAATGTATACAATTTTTATATGACAATTCAAAATTTTAAAGTGGAAAAAAACGGGGCCATCAAATGAAAATCACCTTGGGAGAGATGGAGAAGGTAGCTACAAGTCTGCAGAAAAGGCGTCAAAGACAAGGAATGTGCTCAAAGTATATCAGATACTTGGGTGAAAACTACCTTATAAAACACTGTATAATAAGAAATAAATTTAAATTTAATGTTACTATTATATTACTTTGTGTTACTATTATATTACTTTATGTGTTCGATATTCAAATTTTTCTAACCATCATTTGAAGTTTTTTCTAGTATTTTTCTCCTTAATAGAAAATATCAAGAATAGCAAGTGTCTTTGATTGCCATTGTCTTTTTTAAAAAATATAGAATATCACACCACACACGGGCAGGGGGTTTGGTCTCACATGATTGACAATTTTCAGAGTTATGAAGCAGAGGTTTTATTGGGTGTCCTACATTCTGGATTTTTCATATTTATTTCTTGTAATTAGATTCACTCTAAGAACATTTTATAAAACCACAATAAACTTCAAAACTATATTCTTATCAAAAGCCATAGGCAAACAGCAATGGAAAGCTCAATAATCAAATTTCATTAATTTTCTAGTAAGTTGTGGTCCTAGTTTATTATTTGTTGCTGTGACTAAAACACCTTCACAAAGGCGACCTAAGGGGAAGGGGGTTGCTTTAGTTCACGGTTTGGGTTAAGTCTATTTAAGAGGGAAATCCACAGCAGCTTGAGCAGCGAGTCACAGTTTAAGGTCAAGTCTATTGCAGGAGAGAAATCAGCAGAGAACACAGAATACGTGTACTAGTCCACTTTCTCCTTTTTTTTACAGTCCAGAATCATCTCCAAGAGAATGGTGCCACCCACAGTGGGCAGGCCTATTTATCTCAACTAACTTAATCAAAATAATTCCAAAAGGCATGTTCAAAGGCCTGTCTACCAGGTGAACCTAGATATCTTCAGGTTGAGATTAACTGTCTTTACTGCATCTTTATCAACTTGACACCCAAACACATCCTTTAAATAATAACCTTTAACCCCTTGTCCCCAAAGTCTCATATTCATCTAATAATGCAAAATGCAGCCAGTCATCAAAAGTTCCTGTAGTTTTTAACAATTCCAGCAGTTTAAAAGTTCAAAGTTGAGACGGGATAGATGGATCAGTGGATAAGCATAGTCATTGTTCTTGCAGAGGATCTAGGTTTAGTACCACCATCCACACGGCAGCTCACAACCATCTATAATTCCAGTTACAGGGGACCAAATGCCCTTTTCTGACCTCCATGGATGCTCAAACACACATGCATGCACACATACATGCATGCACACACACACACACTTAAAACAGGTCTTAAAATAAATGAAATAAAATTGGAAAAAAATACAGAGCAAAAAGTAATATACAAATGAATAGAAATAGTTTTCTTAAATAAAACCCATGGAGATGGAGATTATAATGGATGAGCTTAATAGTAATCAAACAAAAGAAAGAACAAGCAAGTTCAAAACCCGAATTTTGGAAGTTATCCAGTCACACAAGGAAAAGGTTAATAAGCTGCCTAAGTTCTTTTGTATTGCTCTAAAATCTTAATAACCTGATGCCTGTAGTCAGAGGCTGTTCTTTCGCTCCTGGCCATCCAGACCCGAAATAACCCCACTGAAACTGTATTAATTGCAACACTACTTGTCTAATGACTCTAATGTACTCCTAGCTAGTTCTTACATCTTAAATTAACCCATTTCTAATCTGTGTATCATCACATGGTTGTAGCCTACCAGTAAGGTTCCATCTGGCATCTGGTGTCTGTCTCCTGTGGCAGCTACATGGCTTCTCTCTGACTCTGCCTTCTCTCTCTCTCTCTCTCTCTCTCTCTCTCTCTATATATATATATATATATATATATATATATATATATATATATATATTCCAGTCTGGCTATATTGTGTTAATCCACTGGCCAAAAGCAGCTTCTTTATTAACCAATGGCAATAAAACATATTCATAGCATACAGAGGGGAATCCCATATCACCTGCCCTTTTCTATCTAAATAAAAGGAAGATTTTAACTTTAACATAGTAAAATTACATACAACAAAACAGTTACCAAGTAAGAATTATAGTTACAATATTTATATCTACTTTATCTTTTATCATAACTAAGGAAAACTATAATTATAACTATCTATTCTTCAACTCCATCAAAGACTCCAGAAAGATATAATATTACCTAAGTAAACGGGAAGAGCTTTGTAAGCAACTTACAAAACTCTAGAATTGACAAAGACATCTCACTGCCTGGACAGTCAACCAAAGTTCTTCTGTAACATTGGAGCATCCATCTTCAGCCTATAGGCCCATAGTATCCAGCAGACTTATCCATGAAGCAGGAAATTTGAAAGACTATTTGCCTCTATTGACGGTTTGTCAGTCACTTTCTTCTATATCCTGCCCAATGTCTTTAGGCAAGTTCAGCAGTCATTTCTCATTTCTCTGTGGGTCCTATATGTCCAGTTCATATAGCATAACATCAAGCAGTCAGGCAAGAGCAGTTTCTTGCCCAAGTGGCTAATATATTCTATAAGGAGCCTCTTCAATGCCCATCATCCTCTTGAAGTAGATTGGCGCTGCCAGGAACAGATGTGTCTCACTATCATGAAAAGTCCTAAGTTCTTAAAACATTTTAAATGCCATATTCTGTTAGTCTTTGAAATGTTTGAAGAATAACTATCCATCTGAAATATATCTCTGTACATCTAGAAAACGTAACATGACTACAAGCTTGACCATTATAGATTATTATCTATTAACCTATATTTCTTAATTATACATTACATTTTTAAATGAGCTGCATAAACACAATACCTTAATCAAGAGTAAAAATATACATATAACAAAATTGACCTTAAATTTGTATCAATAAACCAAGATTCATACCAATGCAAGTATTCATCTCTATATCACATCCCCCTTTAAATGTAAACAAACATTTATAAACAATATTTGGGAATTTTGGCACAGTTCTCTCCAAACTGCTCCCTGCTTTTTTGTTGGGCAAAGTATTTTTGGGTGTTCACAGAGACCTTTTAGGTAGTCTTAATCCATCAAACCACATTAGTCTGAAAGAAATCCAAAGTTCCATCCTGTTACCAGGTCACACAGCTATTCCATGGCCTATTACAAATCAAGCCATGAAATTAGCATTATTTAAACCAAAAGAAAACTTGGGAAATTTTTTGGGGGGAGGTTACTTTCTATCTCAGGGAAGGGAGTAACTGTTGAATTCATAATATAACTCGGGGTGGAGAGGACATCATGGGGCAGAAGTGAAGTTCTGACTGGAGGTCTTGATTTATGGGGCAATCGGAGAAGCTGACCACCATGTATCTCCAGCAGTAGCTAGAGATGTGTGCATTCAGAGAAGCGCTGCTGCAGTGTTTCCTTCATTTCCTTGACAGCAAAGGGAAGCCATGAACGCTCTAAATCACCGCAAATATTCAGAACTTGAGTGACAAATGGAAGTCACATCTTCCTCAAGCTGCAGAAGTGTCACTGTTTTACAAGGTTCACCAGGAGTCTGTGGGAAACTTTGATCTTTCTTCTTCCCCTTCCAGAGGATCCCACAAAGCCCCTGTTTGTTCAGCTGGCTCTGGCAAGAATCCGCCACTGCAGAGACAAAGGTGATGTCAAATGGACGGCCACTGCTGAAAGTGTGTCCATTCTGCATGGCTCTCCTACCTTCACAGGTAATACATGACATCTTTTAAAGAAGCTAGACACTCTGCCACTTCTATTCCCCTTACCTCACTCCATGCTAACCCTTAAAACCAGGAAAGTTAAAATGAAACACAGCTTTTGCTCTGAATTTTACTCTCTTATGATACGCAAGTTCACATAATATACAAGAATAAATGAAGGAAAGCTGAGGCCCTAGCTCTTGGCTCCTAATACAACTCTTTGTACTCATAAGGTGTCCTTCCAGGTTTGTTCTGGGTGCCTACTTGTGTAGCTATACATCTTCGTACAGTGTATGCTTGTAAAACATTCTGCACTTGCAGATGCCCTATGCATCTTCCCTCTACCCCATTGGAACTACTGACCACTAAATCAGACCCTAAACTACCTGGGAGTCTTTTTTAAAATTGCAAAAGAACTACAAAAATACATATATGTACCCTTATGAAAATCTCTAACAAAGTAATAATGGAATCCAAAGGGGGCACTTTCCCTCAGCTCCCTTCCCCGTGTCCCTCTCCACTCCCAGAAGTAACTAATGTGAAATCCTGGAGCATATACTCCCCGTCCTTCTGGGAATCCACAGGCATTTTTCACATGAGTTGGATCTATTGGAACTTGCTTTTTTCTTTTTGCTGTTGTTGTCATTTTGGGAGGCAGAGGCAGGCGATCTCTGTGAGTTCGAGACCAGCCTGGTCTACAAGAGCTAGTTCCAGGACAGGCTCCCAAAACCACAGAGAAACCCTGTCTCGAAAAACCAAAAAAAAAAAAAAAAAAAAAAAAAAAAAAAAAGCAATGCCTTCTAGATTTTTCTCCTTCTGCACATAGAGAAACATTCTAACCATTTGATCTCTCTATTGAAATCCAAAAGTCTCAGGATTAAAATATTTCAGTTTAGTATTGGACATATGTAAATACTTTCACAAAGTCCTGAATAGTAATACTCTTCTGAATTTGTTTCCATCCACATATGTGGTCCCAGCATGAATGTTTCCATGTAATAAATCTCTTGAAATGGTTTTTAAATCTTAATAGCCCCATCCAAGTTGAACTCCAAAAAGGATATGTACCAATTTACAACTAAGTAAATGTTGTATTTCCCCTTTCCTGCCAACTGTTGCCCTTTGATATATGTATAATGGGTACCTGGCCACTGCTTCTGATTTACATCTCTCCTGAGCTGTTGCTTTCTTTCTCACTGGCCTGTCAGAATTCTGCACGTCAACTCACTCCATTACATAAAGAACCCTCCTGGGACTGTCAAGCTTCCCCTAGACAGGATGAACATCTGTATCCACAGGGTATTCTTGTCTCCATGTCTCATGGTTTTCAATGTTTTTCTACTCAACTCCCTACAGTTCAAATACAAGTGTGTCTAACATTGTATACATGTTACTCTTGTAACTAGTCACATTCTAAACTCCTTTAATTAAGTCCTAATAAGTTCTGCTTGACAGTTCAGGGTTTCTTGCTGTACAATTAGCTAGTTTATCAGTACTTACAGTTTTCTCTCTTCCCTGTTATTTTTATTTTACCCATTGCCTTGACTACTACATCCAAAAATTACTCTTTGTCTCATTCTTGATGGGATTAGAACACCTTTCTTTTTCATTTTATATGTTATATGTGCATGTGGTCTGCATGTATGTGTGTATATGTTCATGTGGATGTCAATATACATGTGCTTGCATGCATGTGGAGATCCAAAGTTGGGTGAGTTAGTCAATCATTCTTCGTTGTATTTATTGAGACAAGGTCTCTCACTAAACCCAGCTAGCACAGTTAGACAGCTGACACTAGGGAACCTCTGCCTCTGTCTCCCAAGCACTGAGATTGTAGGAATCAGTCAGTCCTGGTTGACTTTTATATGGGTCCTGGGGATTTGAACTCTGATTCTCATACTTGCATGCTAAACACTTTACACACTGAGCCATTCCCTGCCCCTGGAAAAAAATGTTAATTCATTGTTAAGTATGGAACCAACCATAAGTTTCTTCTACTCCTACATTCCTACCTACTGATTCTAATGGGAACAATTCTAGATTCAACCTCAAGTTTAAGTTATATCCACTGAAACAATCTTGTGATGAGAAACCCAGTGAAATTGATCAGGAGGTTTCCTGAGAGGGAAAACTTCCTGCCTTCTGACTCAACACATGTCACTAGAGAACGAACTTGAGAAGAGATTAAAAACTGCACTTGGGAACACACCTTTCTCAGGACACAATAAAGTTTATCTACCTGAGTTTCACTGACTATTCCAGGCTTCATGTCCAGAAATAATATCGGTCACAGGTCCAATCACCAAAACCAGGCACCTAGTCAGTTTACTAACAAATAGCACTTTTGAAAGAGAAATGGAGAAATCAGACATCATAGCCACCCAAGCAATTACATCCAGCACTAGCCCAGCTTGTACAGCACTTTTAGGGTAGTGAAATCTCAGAAGCCTCGGGGTCCATTCTACTCCAAATCAGATTGCTTATCTACATCTAGTGCCCAGCAGACTTGGGTCAAATTGGAACTGGAAGAAACCCAAATTATGGGATAATAGATGGTTTTCTATTTCTGTAACAGGGTCATCAAATACCAGCAAAAGATGGTACTAGCATGCTGCTTCTAAGAGCCAAGGATTTGAAACAGCCTGAGGAAAAATGACCCTGAGCTAGCCCATTCTAAATTTTCCACAGCTGTCAAATGTAAATATAGCATGATTCATTAAATTTGTCCTGTGAAGTATCTGGTGTCCACTTGTGATGCTAAAATCACTAATGGTCTGCATGTCATTGTGTGAGTTAACAAAAGTGCACCGAAATTAGATAGTGGTGATGGTGGCTTTGCCCTCCAAGTATGGCAAAATCTCTTAATTGTACACATTGGTTGAATTTTATGGTGTATAAGTTAAATCCGAATAAAGCTGTTATACACAAAAAAATCATGTATTTCTCATGTGAAATTTAAATGTTTCCTAAATCCTCTAGCTCGGCTCCAATTTAGCTTGCCTTAATTCCTATCCCAGTCTTGTGTCTTAGTTGCTATGCGACCTTAATATATTGGGGACCACTCCAAACTGAGTCACATTGATGATAAATGAGTTATTTTCATGATTAATAGACTTAAGGCAAATAAAACACTTAATGCATAGGAAACAGTGTCTGATAGGTGAGCCTTAGGATTTAAATAATGGCGACACCAGAGGGGCTGGACAATAGACAAGAGTACTGGTTACGCCAGTGGGGCTGGAGCACAGCGTGCTGGATGGAGTTACAAGACACGCGTTTTCATTCCCGTGAGTACTTGGAACTACTCTGTGACCATCTGTGAGTCTCTTAACCTTCCTGTTTCGATAGTCCTATCTATAAAATAAGAAGATTGAATTAAAAGGCCTCTT
Organism: Chionomys nivalis; assembly: GCF_950005125.1. Classification (NCBI taxonomy): domain Eukaryota; kingdom Metazoa; phylum Chordata; class Mammalia; order Rodentia; family Cricetidae; genus Chionomys; species Chionomys nivalis. Next base: position 32,771,445 of record NC_080093.1, read on the forward strand.
TTATACTCTTAAGAGTCTCTGATTCCATGACACCCCCCCCATCTGTTGCTTGAACTTGGAGGAATTATATGAAAATGTTGTCAGTTCCCCTTAAGCAAATTCTTTCCATAGAACAGTCAATGATTAATACCCTCTGAGCACTGCCGAGAGTCAAGGTATGCTGAGTGGGGACTTCAGGAGCATGAGCTTTGAGGAGTACAGGTGCAATTGGTCATACTTATTCTCAGAGAGCAGTCCATGTGGTTTCATGGTTTCACCTCGAGTTATAAATCAAATCCCGGAGCCTTCGCTCACTCCAACACCCTGAACGTGAGTCACAGCATCTCCAGCCTCAGTACAATGTGCGCTGTGGTATCCTGGTTGTCAGAGCTCAATGGTTTATGACAGTCAGAGGAATGAGTCATATGGTTTCCAAATACATACTGCAATGTGCCTTTCAAATTAAACAAATACCTTTCTCGGATTTCATTAATTTAACTGAGAATAAATTTTAGGGATCTCCCCCCTCTATAAACCACTAAAAAAAGCTTCTGATTTTAGAGTGGTTATTGTTACTGTTGTCCAGTAGACCAAAGAAGAAATAGTGAACCCATTTATAATTGAAGAGCCATTTAAGCTCATATGCATTTAATTTTCAAAACTATAAACTACCTTCCATATATTACGTCTCTAGAACAAGCCAAGGATGCATGCATGCACATGTGTTCATACATATAACACACACATATATACATCCAATGTCTCAATAAAATTTCTGTTTATTGAAAAGCCCTTGCTTTGGGTTTTCGTTAATTTTGTTTTGCTTTACCCATGCGCTATTAGCACTGGAAAGAAAACTGTTGGTCTGATTCCTTTGTCTGATGAGGAAACTCAGGCCCAGAAGAGTTAGATGAACTCTCTAAGACCAGAAGTCAGCAAGCCCATCTTTTCTCTGATGTGATCTTTATCCCGACAACTTCTGCTTAAGTAATGTAGAAATATTACAGGTAAAACAACTGGAATCCTGCTACCTTTACAGAGACCCACAGTAAACTCTGGGGTGGAAACAAGACCTAAGACAAAGTCTTACACTTCAGGCAGGTAATTCTCTTCTATGTCAACTGAAGAACTGGGAAGCCTGCCATTTGTCCATTTCACACCCGTGGCAGTCTCATGACATGGACCAGAGGGCACTGTGTTACTAGGTGTCAGAGCTCATATAAGATAATTAGAAATAGTTTTCCTGAGACATCGCTTGACATCCCATTCCTGAAAGCCCTGTCTACTGTCATAAAGTTTCCCCTGACATGATTTATGTTACTGGCATATTTGCAGGTAGTCATGGTATGATACAAGAAAACATGGGATCTGCTCCCAGGTCTGCTGCTAATTCACGGGGGTCACCTGGAATAAGCAACTAAATTCTAGCTCCCAGATTCATTGTCTGTGCAATGGGGAACCTGATTACCCAGATCCAAAGTCTCCTCCTCTCAATATATCATGCCATGAATACAAAATACTAAATCAACACAAGACATCAGTAGGGATGCCTTGTGGGAACAGGAACAGGATAGGGCAGAGGAGGGAACTCGCCAACCCAAAATACCAAGCCATGCACAAGTGTTTCCAAGACACATCCCAGAAGTGAGGCCAACAAGAAAAGAATATTCTCTACTTCTATTCTGGATAGCCTTGTCCGCTGACACAGACGTTCTTTTGAGAAAATAACCCACCTTGCTTCTCACCTCAGCACCTGCGCCAGCATTCTGGGTTACCACAGCACACGGGTTCTCTGTAGTGGGGATGCTGGAAGCTGTTCCCACAATTCTAATCATTGACTTGATGGGAGCACCCAGTGCTAAGCAGTCGATTAGACCAACCTGGATTAGAATGAAGACACTGCTTTGGAACAGGACTCTGCTAGGCCACTTTCTGCTTTGCGTTCCTCTTCTAGAAAGCCCTGGGATTTCCCAGCGCTCATGCTGAATACACACCTGCAAACCCTTGGCATCCAAATTCAAACAAGCAAACCCAAAGGTCTTAGTGTCAAATGTTGCTGACTCAGCAGAAGGAAGACAGTCACACTTAAAGACAAAGAGCCTTGCTTTCACATCGCCTATGTTCAGGAAAGCCTGCTGGGGGAGTCCAATTTTACAAGCATCGTAATAAATTTCATCCTCAAAAAATATCTAATCATAGATATTAGTTTGCTGACAGTGTCTCTTGCCATGGGGAAATGGGAAAATCCTCACTCCACAGATACAAAGTGCCACACAAATGCCAAATGAATTCTTCGGTACGGGATGCAAGAAAGAAGCAGAGGAACTAGAGAGGCATTAGCCATGAGATGCGAGAACCTAAGTCAAACCCAGTCCTAGAAGGACATCACAATCGAGAAGGAGCAACGTCACCTCCTGAGCTGTCGTCATATCCCCAGGTATCTGGGTTCAGACAAACTCCAATTCCAGTCTGGACTCCCTCTCCGCTGGGGACCTGAGTTTTTTATTCTCTCTCTCTCTCTCTCTCTCTCTCTCTCTCTCTCTCTCTCTCTCTCTCTCTGTCTCTCTCTTCTCTCTCCTGTCTCTCTGTCTCTCTTACTCTTTCTGTGTCTGTGTGTCTGGCTGAGTGTCTGTGTGTCTGTCTGTCTGTGTGTTTGTGTGTGTCTGCGTTTCTGTTTCAAGAAAATCTGGATGCGCACTGAGGAAGATAAAGAAGAGAATCAGGCTCTAAGGTTTCCAGTGAGCCCCTTTTCCACACTACTACCTTCTGATCCCGTATTCTTTTCTCAGTCAGTGGCTGGTAAATTGCCTGCTTTGGAAGATGCATTAACTCTCTCAGGCCACCGAGGTATCATTTAATACTTTCTGGGATGATAAATCTGCCACTCTCCTTTCCCTGCACCAACCTTGCAAGGTTTTTACATAATTTTAGCCATGGAGCAGTATGAAAGAGCAGGTGCCTCTGGATTAACAACGGGGCAAATCCTGGCACTGGAGCCTCGAGGTACTGGATCCCTGCTAGTTTTTCGGATGAAATGGAATCATGATCTGAGCCTCCTCTGTAAATCAGAAACTATCTGAAGATTACCCAGCTCCCAAAAGAAGCACGGGTAAGTGTGATGGCTTGGGGTCCTCCCACTCAGCCGCCACTCAGGCCTTCTTTCCTCCACACTCACAACAGGTTGCATATTTTTAAGAACCTGGTGAAAATGAAAATGTCACAGTGGGCAGAGGAGAGTTCTGAAATTTAAAATACTTTCCAACCTTCCTCTTCGCCTGACATGAAGTCTCTTATTTCCTGTTTAACACTGGTCTTCTTCAGCACAGGATCACCAGCAGGGAGAGTTCAACCTCTTAGACAAAGGTTCATCTTGACATACCAGCACCTCTGCCTGCCAGTCCCTCTGCCATAAGCTTGCCATTCCCCTTCCCACAACCTCTACCCCAATCCATGGTGGCTCAGTGCCCCCCCCCGCAAAGCTATTGCCATCTCTGCACCAGGCCCAATGGAGGTGTGATTCAAGAGAGATGATCAGTTCCACCAACTCACCTGCAGAATGCACCATTGTACTCCCAACCTGAGGCAGGGATAGCGTTGCCACACCTCACCCTAACATCTGTGGAACCCATGCAATCCCTCCCAGCCCTACTCAAGCAAAGAGCAACATTGCTTCCATCTGTAAGAGGAAGGTGGGAAGACAGCAAGACAGAAGGTAAGGACTAGAGGTCCCAGAGAGGAATACAGAGGTAAGAGAAAGAAGCAGGCAGCTAAGATCTCTTTCTAGGAGGGTGGGCCATCATGGGTCCTGTCTCATCATCACACAGACATTCATCTTCCCTCTAACTATATTTACAAATATCAGTTCCAAGGTAAAATTTCTAAGGATTGCCCAGCTGTGAGCACTGAGCCCTGAAGCCCCAGCACATGCACTATGCCTCTGACGTCAGTCCCATCTTCCCCTTAGCACTCAAAGCCAAGGTTCTTCTACGTCCATGGGACCTCCGCTAGTCCCTCCATCCACTACAACATCTTTCCTACATAGTTAACCTGTTAAATACCCCACAGACCCAGAATGGCATCGCCTTTCCTGTAGATTCCTTGGTGCTCTTCTCTGGGTACTGACTAAGGCTACCCTTTGTGTTCCCATGTTGTCCTGGACAAGTTTCTAAGGTATTATTAAATTTTACCTGCATTTATTTATTTCCATGTGTTTTTCATATGCCCCTATAAGAAAGCAAAAGTAAGACAGTTTTTCCTTGCCATATCTCCAACACAGACTGAATCCTCATTTCTGAATCTTTTCTGGTCCTTGTGAAACAGGGGAGTGTTGATGTGGTCTCTGTTCACATTCAGGATTTCTGTAAACAGAAGGCATGACCAATGAACTTAGAATTTCTTCTTCCTGAGCCCTGGCAGATCCTTTCCACTGAGCTAGCCCTCCTCCAAACTCCGTATGTAGATAGACATCCTCTGAGGTCTGCAATCAACTCCCATGTGATTCCCAGTCCAGGAAGTTATTCTGCAGTCCTTAGTTCTCTTCTCACAAGCTGGGAACACCCCACGCTAAGAGTGCTAGCCACTAGGCATCCTGGCTACTAAAGATATCACCACAAGGTACGTGAGTCTCTGAATACCACACACGAGCCAAAACAGACTAGAAAAGCCAAGGAAGGCCAGGGCTGCCACAGACAGCAGCTAGAGAGGACAGAGCAGCCCAGCACATCTGTGTGAGGGCTGATGTAGAGTGGCTCCCTGTTCACTCTGCAGAACTGCATGCAGCTACCTGGACTCAGGCTCTCCCCTCTGCCCGACTGCATCATAGCGACAATATGCTCTGACACACAGGGAATCCCACTGGCCTGTTTCCTGAGAAGATCTGTTTTTCACTTTCCTCTTAATGCACCTGATATGCTTCTCCCTTGGAATCCGGGCCTGAACAGTTAATGGGGGGGGGGGGGGGGAGGACGACCCAGATATAACAGAAGAAACCAATACATGTCTGCTTTTGCCCTCTGTCTCACTTGTCCTTCCCCACGGAGAAGCTTTTACTCTCTTCCCATCTGACTAAACTCCCCCTACATTGCATTCTATTTCTTATGGAAACCATTAGCCCTTTATTAGGGAACTCATTAAGGGAATAACCTTTCGGTAGCATGAGGTGAGTTTCTCACCAGATTTAGCTCTTGGTAAAATAGTGTGGAAACAGAAATTTCTTCTCCAGCATTGCCCTGGTTACACACATTGCTTTCTTGGGGACTAATAATCTCTTTCTCTGGATGGTAAGACCTGACTGTTAGGCCAGGCTGCCAGGATGAATTGGCAGGTAAAGACACCTGTTGCCAAGCGTGACTACCTGAGTTCAGTCCCCAGGACCTAAATGGTAGGTGGAGAGAACTGACTCCTTCAAGGTGTCCCCCAACCTCCGTGTGTGCCCTGATGACACACACCACGCCTGTGCATGATACACACACCAAATAAATACACAAGCAAGCAAATGGTAATTTAATTTTTTTAACTGCCTATTGAAAGCCACTCTAAACCATGAAAGAGCATTTTAAAAGACTCTATGACCAAATTGCCCAGAGTCCTATTGTCGTCTCTCATAGGTGGACTCTGGGAAGACAGAATTAACACATGTCAGGGATAAAGAACAGTATCCAGCAACTGGTACACATAGTAACTACTGACACTCTCTTTCTCTTAACACCCATGCTACGACCTACAAATCTCCTGGGGAAGATGGTAGAACATATAAAAGTATATCCAGAATCAGGCAAAATAAAAAATATTGTCGATTTCTTTATTTTAAAATATAACATATAAGTTTATGCTATTTACAGCTCCCCAAATAATAGGAAAGAAAATGTTTTAATTTGGTACTCTACCTGGTTATTTTGTCTTACAGGTTCATATAAATAAATAATTGAACTAATACATCCTCACTATAATGAAGTTATACTAGTTAAAAGCTTCATGCAAGCCGGGCGGTGGTGGCACACGCCTTTAATCCTAGCACTCGGGAGGCAGAGGCAGGTGGATCTTTGTGAGTTCGAGACCAGCCTGGTCTACAGAGCTAGTTCCAGGACAGGCTCCAAAGCCATAGAGAAACCCTGTCTCGAAAAACCAAAAAAAAAAAGCTTCATGCAAGCACACTACTATCCGGGCATGTAGAGTTCATTCTTTGTTCAGCTAGTGTTGGGCATGTAGAGTTCATACTTTGAACGTTTCTGATAAAGTTCTGTCACACACATGATCTCATTTAACATCCAAAAAATTAGAAGAGAATAACAAAAAGTTAAAGAGTGGTAGTGGGTAAGTGCTGTAACCATCTAGGGAAAAACATGGATGCCTAATTGTCCATCTTAGCTACAGAACAGTAGACAAGATTAGACACAAAGTCAGAACTCATTATCTGAAGACACCACGTTTGCAAATGCCTCCCCTCTTTAAAGTGTATTTGTGACCACAAAATTGGGCACATTAGCAGCTGTGCCAGTTTCTTGTTGCTGTGACAAATACCTGAGAAAGTCAACTTAAAGAAAGAAATGTTTATTTGACCATGCAGAGGTTTCATCCATGGTCACTTGGCTCTGTATTTAGGGAAACTGTCATAAGCAACAATATCAAGTCTGAAAGGCATGGCAGGGGAGAACAGCTCACCCCACAGCCTCCAAGAAACAGAGAGAGAGCAGAGCCTACAGTGACAGGCTCCTCCTTCATGTTTGTCCATTCTGGGCTCCTAAGCTCCTGGACAATGGTACCCACTTTCAGGGTGAGTCTTCCTCTTAAGTTGCTGTCCCGGTGCCAATTATCTCTTGAAATAACCTTACAAACACACCCGGAAGTTGCTTTTCTAATCCCTGGGGTGTCCATTTCTCAATCTAATCTGATTAATAATAAACATTAATATTAATCATCTAGGACTATTCAGAGTAGTGAACATATAAAGTCATGCAGAGGACACATCCCACTCAATCGAAGTCAAGCAAGGACACATGCCACTTTGTTCCAACTTTTATGCTAAAAAACAAGCAACTTCCAATGGCTTATCCAGTGCCACGTACTTCTGGTTTTCTGTTTTTTTTTTTTTTTTTTTTGTTGAGGGCTTAGATATTTTAATAGCCCCCACCATGGTATTGAAGGGCTAGCTAGTATTCTTAAGAAAGAAAAGGCCAAAAGTTGTGTATGTTTTATCAAGTGACAGAAAAGCTTTTGCTGGGCCTGATTGCAGTGTTGTTGACAGCGAGTTCAACACTAGTGGATCAATAATGTATATTAAGGTGTCTTTAAACTGAAACAAGATTGGCTGGTGAAATGAGTATTTGCATAAGCAGCAAGTGCTGTTAACTACTGAGCCATCTCTCCAGTCCTGAAACAGTTCTCTAATATTTACTGATTGTGTCTGTAAACCTTATCGAATGTAATTACTATGATAACAAGAATCAAGTGTGCATGCATGCATACATATTTACATATAATATATGCCAGAGCATTATGCATAACAAGTAGTTGATAGTCACCTAACTATGACTATGATCAGCCTCAAAGACAAGGAAGCTGAATTTTAATAATTCATTTATTAAAACCTTATGGCTGTCCATGTGTCAATCATAATAACAGTAACTGCTCAGAGTATATTCTGCTGTATAAAACTACTAATCTTGTGGATCCTATAGGTCAGAGTCTCTTGGGGCACAGGGAGCTGCCTGTCCTTACTCTGTCATGATTAGGTTGCTGCAATTTCCACCAAGAAACCAAGGACTGCGTAAAGGGAAAACAACTATTCTGGTGAGAAGCAGTCTGTGTTTTCTGAGCCCCATCGCTTCATGTGGTAAAGCAGATCATGCGAAGACCGGATCTGAAAGGCAAGGGTGTGTGTGCTGCTGAGGGAGAGGAAGGACATGTTGGAAATGTGTTGCCGCATCTTGAACTCCATCATGGCCTCAGGCGATTGCGCCTCGGGGAAGAGGTGGGCGGTAAACTGAAGAAGTCTCACTCTTTGGAAAACCCACTCAGAAACATGAATGTAAATGGCTTCTCTGTTCATAAAGCTTGAGATAAAAATGCCTCCCACAGCAGGTGATGGATGGCCTATTGCAGCATGGGTTTATGTTGTCAACCTGCAACCATACAGCGCCAATCAGAAGAGATTAGTTTGACATCGTCAAGATGCTTGTCCAACAATTAGAACTTGGAACTTAAAAGTGCTATTCCATTCTATACCAGCATTGCCACACAGTAACGCTGAATAGAGAACAGACTGTACGCAGTGAACAATTTTTGACATGTGAGTCTAAAGATAACAATAGAAGCCTTTTAAGGTGTCACGGCATTCAATTAGAAAGCCCGTCACTCTGACTGTATGAATGCGAGCATCTTCAGAGGTATTAAAAACCTCAAGGTAAAGTTGCTAATTTTTAAAAGAATACACCATTAGCTCATGAAGGAGAAAAATGTCACCTTTCAACAACTTAATCCGTAGGTTCTTTAGAACATTCAATACTTACATTTGTGTCTCTTGGTCTCCACTCCACACCAAGTCAGTAAAATATGGACCCATGCCAACAGATATTGAGTATCTCGTCCCACAAAACCCTTCCATCTTCGGGGATTTAGAGGTTTAGCTTTGACTCCTGGAAGAACAAATTCAGGTCAGTTGGCACCCCCTCCCTCAAAAATAAAACTAAAGGGATAGACAAGCCCTCCCTTGACTGCCAACATCATGAGCAGAAAGTCAGCCCTAGGGTGTTCGTCTGTCCAGTAATACTCAGCTTGAAATCTACCTCTGGTCCTCAGTTTCTCCCTGGATAACCTCACTGCTCTCAAAGGCCTAAAATTCCACCCCTGCTTCCATCTTTATCCCACATGACACCTTTCTTGCAACCAAAGGGAGTCCCCATTGTTCCCTGCAAACACCCCAAGGCCTCCCCACCTCTCACACTGCTGTTCTTCTTCCCTACCCTGTACTTCCTTAAACAACTTACCTGTGAGGCCTCCTCTCTGTTGGGACTGAAGTCTTTCTCCTCACTTCGTGGCCCCCAGGCTCACACACTGGCATCACTATGTCTCTCCTCTACCTGTACTTCAAATCTGTCATGTCAATGTTTGTCACACTGAATTAAAATTTCCTGTGCTTCTCCGGGATCACTGTTATTCATCTTTAACCCCCAGTAGCAAGAAAGCACCATGCAGCTTTTAATCTAGAAACATTTTCAGGGCGTTAGAGAACGAGAGACCTTGAACTGGGGAGTGGAAAGGGGGAGGGGTTGGAGGGAGGAAAAGAAAAGGTAAAATAATGAAATTATATTTTAAACAAACTTAAAGGACAGGAACTAAACTGAAAACGCAAGGCCATGAATAAAATAGAAAAAATGGCTATATTAAAAACAAAATGCACTCACCCATCTGAATTCCTTCATGCTAGTGGAATAAGTCTGTTAACAAAAGAAACCCAGTAGGGATGAATAAAGATCGTGTAAAAATTATTCTTAAAAATAAATAAAAGGTCTAAAAGGAAGGTGATATCCTGAGACCTATTTTTAAAAATTCAGTGTTCAGAATGGATGCATTAGAGAAAATACAAGACTAGAGACAGGGTACCAGCAAGCAGACTGATAAAATACTCCAGGAAAGCTAAGAAATACAAATGTGAAGAAAACTGGGAAAGGTTCAGCATGCTAAATAATAAGACTTGGTGATCCTCTTCCTTTGTTCTGTAAAATAAGATACAGAATTATTGCATGTATCCCTCACATGTGGAAGCTTAAAACACTGACCTAAAAGAAAATAAAAGAGTGGTATCTACCAGGGTCTAGAAGAGCCAAGGAGCAGGGATGGAGGGAGATTAGGTAATGGGAGCTGAAAGGCAGCTAGCCAGGAGTATATTTCAGGGTTCTATGGCACAATAGAGGGAACAAAGCTCTTAATAACCCATTGAATACACTTTATGAGGAACTGGAAGAGAGGATCTCAAAGATAACAAATACCAAGAAACAATGAGGAAATGGGAATGTCAATCACTTTGATGTTATACATTATATATACATATTGAATTATCACATGGAAGCACATAAATATATGTCAAATTGAAAGAAAATTAGCAAGCAAATGAACTTCAAAAAATAAGACTCGATGATTTACAGAATGTAAGTCTGACAGAAAGTCAAAATTTATAGCCAAAGTCTTGGCTCTAACAGGTAATTGTGTAGTACGCCCACCCGTGGTATTCTTTCTGTTCAAAGAGTATGTGTGATCTCTGATTTGATGCACATAAGGTGGATGTTACCATTCTCTGATTCAAGTGCTTTTTTTTCTGGAACACATCAATGAAATTATTTTCCCACTATTCCATGCAAAAGCAAGATGTCAGTGGGAGTTAGGTTCTAAGAGCCCACTAAAATCTAGAACCGTATTTAGCCTGCCAGAGAACACTGCAGCCAATGAGGAGTGAGATGTCGGAACCTGAACTCTGAGGTCTGAAGCCTGGCTCTGCCACTGGGGAACTGCAGACAAGGTATTCAACCTTTGGAGCCTCTATTTTCTTGACTGTAAATAACGTTCAGGTTAATTCATCTACCCTTTGGGTGTTAAGTAAATTGGCATGGAGTGCTTAATGTAGTTCACAACTCACAGAAAATCCATCCCAAGTGAGCTAGCTGCTGAAGGTGGCATTGCATCAACCCAAAGTCCCCAACCGCTGATCAGAAATACTGTTTCCCATCCTCTAAAGAACTCATATAAATGTGAGTGAATTTTCTAACTGTGTGGCATTTTCCTGGGAAGGACAGTTCTTTCTCTGGAGTTAGACTTCCTACCTGCTCAGAGAATGGGTGGTTAAAAAGATTCTTCCCTTTATAAACTGATAATTTAAAAAAAAAAAAAAATCAATGTATGGCCTTTTCTTTTTTTTTTTCTTTCTTTCTTTTTTTTTTTTTTTTTTTGGTTTTGGTTTTGGTTTTAGTTTTTTGAGACAGGATTTCTCTGAAGCTTTGGAGCCTGTCCTAGAACTAGCTCTTGTAGACCAGGCTGGTGTCAAACTCACAGAAATCTGCCTACCTCTGCCTCCCGAGTGCTGGGATTAAAGGTGTGTGCCACCACCACCTGGCTTAATGTTTGGACTTTTAAATGTCCACATTTACAAAATCAAAGTTAGAAGCCTTGGAGAGCAATCAAAACAAGCTTAACATGGTATCAATCTATGGTTTCTTTTCCACTGAAGATGAAGATGTTACCAAGGAAAAGAACATCATGAAAACTCTACTGGAGTGAAGAAATGACACCTGAGGGCAACTTGAATTCAGAGAGAGAAAAGAGTCAAAAATAAAGAGCTCAGAATGGGAAGGAGGAGGAGCGCAAAGGCAGGAGGAGGAGGGAAGGTGGAGGAAGCAAGAGGAGAACACAAGTACAACACGTGTTCTGTCAGCAATCTGAAGACAGAATAGAATACAAAATCATACTCTAGAGATGCAGTGTTGAGTGTGTGACACACGGGAACATAATATGTATAACAATACAGAAGGAAATTGAGGAACGAAGAGGCAGAGAAATGCAGTTTCTGTATTTCACTAGAATTGAGTTTTGTGAGTTTAAAGTAGATTTAGATAATTTAATGCACATATAATAAGCTACAGAACAAATGGAAAAATAATTTTAGACTCTACTCTAAAAGTTATTGAAGTTGAAATATTAGACCAGGAGAACCCACTTAGTGGAATAGAAACAAGCAAAACAATGTAGGTCAGAGGTTGAACACTTGCCTAGCATGTACAGTTTGATTTATCCCATTGCTGTGGGGGGGAGGATAGAAATAAAAAAGGAAAAAATACATGAGACACACACATATCAAATCAAAATGTAAACAGTTACAAGTCTAACCATATTTGTGTTGTGAGCCACCTTTTTTAGGGTGACTCCTGCCGTGATCCTAGCCGCGGCAGGTTTGTACATTCCAGTATAGGGGCATGAGGATTAGAAATGTTAGGTGGGAAGAACAGAGATAAGAAAGAAATACAGAGACACAGGATAGTACCAGGAGGGCAACTCAGCAGTTTCTGAATGCTAAATTTCCAAGTTCTGAGTTCTGAGTTCACCTGCGTTTATTTTTAATACACTTTTATACCTCAATACAAAAGCAGGAAAGAAGGCAAAATACTGCTTTAACATGATACAAAGGAGAATCAGAACAGATACTTGCTCCAATACTTGAGACATCAAGCCATTATTTCTTGAGAAAAGTATTTAATGTTTGGGCAATGAACACACCCTAGACCAAGTATCCTGTAAGCACCACTTCCAATGTCAAGCCTCTTATTTCAAAAGAAGGAGCAGAAGTACATTTCAATTCTTTGACTTTTGGTCATGGTGGAATGGATCTATCTCTATGGTCATCTTAATGTCCAAAACACCAAGTAACCACACCCTAGGTCAGGATATTTGTTTGGTAGGCACTCCTATCATCAATAACTTTGAAAGAGCAAAAGTGAGCTCAAACTCTCTGACCTTCAGACAAGGTAGACTAGGCTCACATTTTTGGGTCTTCACATATTTGTAACAGCAAATGAAATTAGATTCAAAAATGTTATCAAAATGAGCAATTTGACTGTGTTACCAATCAAAATGTACAAAATCTATAATCAATATCCTTTACATTCAAATGCACAGATGAAAGCAAGATGTTAGGAAAAGATATATCAGACAAACAGAAGCTCTGGGTGAGTCAGAATAAATGCACCAATGTCAAAAGAGACAGAAAAAGACACACCCATAAAGAATATTTTATTATGATCAAGTTAATTCATTAAGAAGACCTAAATTATCAACATATGCACCAAAAAGAGACCCAAAATAACAACAACCAAAAATCAACACAAATATGGAAATAGATAATTGAACAATAACACTTTAAGACTTCAATCCTACACTTTGATAACAGATGTAACAAATAACATGAAGAGTAACAAGGAAACAGATAACCTGAAAAAGCCTACAAAGCTACTATACCCATAGCATGTCTCGGTGTCTCCAGAGCTATACAGTATTGGAACACATGTATTGTCGCAGGCAGCTAGAGTAATTCTCAGCCATGAGACAAGTCTCAATAAACATGAAAAGACTAAAGGCATACAACAGAATTAAATTTGAAACCAACCATATAAAAATGCAAGACATTCACACATGGTTCAAAATTTAATAACTCTTAACCAATCAATGAATCAGAAGCAGAATCACTGGGAAGTTAAGAAAATATCTGAGATGAATGAAAGCAAAAATGCAACAAATCAGTTGGATGTCAGATACCTACAGTTTTAATATATGGTGTTGTAAAAGATAAAGACCACAAATCAAATAGAAACTAGAGAAATTATATCTAAATCAAGTAAAATGAAGACACTAATAAGCAGTAGGTTAGGAATGGGTAAAACAGAGACTATGGCTATCAACAATAGAAAATACTCAATGACACCAATTCAGTTATTTAAAAAGTACCAAAAAATTGGCAAAGCTTTAGTCAAACTGACAAGGAAGAGAATAAAGAGTTAAATTGAAGAGGCAAAATCAAGGGGTTGTAGAGGTGACTTCACTGTTTAGACACTTGCAGCTCTCACGAGGACCAGGGTTCAATTGCCTGTACCCACAAAAGGTGGCTAACAACCATCTGTCACTCCAGTTCCAGAGGATAGGATGTTGTCTTCTGGTCTCCTCAGGCACTGTGTATGTATAGTGTGCAGACATACAGGCAGGCAAAATATCCATATGCATAAAATAAGAAGAAATTCATCTTAAAAAAAACAAGAAGCAGAATTATTGCTGGCAGCAATGAAAAAGGAGCATAGGAAGATATCATGAGCAGCAGTTGCAAGACAGACAAGTTAGAGAACTGGAACAAAGTCTGAGAAAGACAAAAATTCCCAAAACTTTCTCGAGAAATAGAAAAACCTAAGGAATGTAAAATACTCATTTTAAAACCCACAAAGTAATGCCTAGGTCTGTGTTTTTTATTTAGTGAATTCAAGCAAATATTCTGAAAAAATATTTATACCAACATCTCACAAATCTTTCCAAAGCGGAGAATGGGAAAAAAAAAAAAAAAAAAAAAAAGGCACTTCTCAAGTTGTTCTGTGAGACCAGCATTACCCAAGTTCCAGAATGAGAATCCTAGTAAGGTGTCAAAAACACACAGGAAATCTCAGTCTGAGTTGTTTGTGAATATAGAATCAACAGTTCTCATTAGATTGCTAATATAATGAATCCAATATATGAAATTGATTTTACAGAGCGATCAGGTAGGATTTGCCCCTCCCTACCACCCCGTGAATGCAAGTTGTTTAACATTCAAAATCAATAAAAGCAAAAGTAGATAAAATCAAACAGTGAGTTAGTAGTTCAAAAAGATTAAACAAGATTGGCAAATTCCTAGCCAAACTAAACAGAAGAGAGAGAAAACACAAATGAATAAAATTAGAGGTAAAAACAGAGGTGATCACAACACATTGCAGTGAAATAACGAGAATCATTAGTAGTGTAGGAGGTCCTTCTGTCTGTGTTGCTTTCATTGGTTAATAAAGGAACTACCTTGGCCTGTTGATAGGGCAGAACTTTAGGTAGATAGGGAAGACAGAACCGTAGGCTGGGAGGAAGAAGGGTGGAGTCAGAGAAGCCATGGATCCTCTGCCTGAGACAGACCTGTTAGAATTTTTGCCAGTAAACCACTGCCACATGGTAATACACAAATTAATAGAAATGGATTAAATTAATATAAAAGTTATCTACTAAGAAGCTAGAGCTAATGAGCCAAGCAGTGTTTTAATAAATATGGTTTCTGTGTAATTATTTCCGTTCTGGACAGCAGGGACAAAAAAAAAGCAGCCTTCCTGTTACACACTAGGGGGTACTTATTTGAAAACTTACTGTCTTCATCAAGGCTTCTATTGCTCTGATGATAAAACACTATGATCAGAAAAAGTAAGTTGTCTTTGTTTCTTCTCACAGTTCTCAAGCCAAACTCCATCGCTGAAGAAGTCAGGCCAGGAATTTACGGCAGGAACCTGGAGGTACAAACTGAAGTAGAAGCCATGGAGAAATGCTGTTTACTCACCCGCTCCTCATGAATTGTTCAGTAGGCTTCCTCATAGCACTCAGGACCCTGCCTAGCGCTGATCATTCATGCGCTATGTGGACTCAGTGCTTTCTCATCCCTTTACATTCAGCCTTTCGTATTCTCTTTTCTTCATGTAACACTGTGCCCAAATAGACACAAGTTATGAGAGAGAGTTTAAAGCTAATTGATTTCTAGTTTCAATTCTGTCATGGAATTTTTGGTTTGGGTGGTGAATGAGTGCATAAACTGTATCAGGTACTAAAGTGTAAAATTTGGCTCATGTTGCCAATGTCAATTGTAACAGAAGAGAAGTTCATTGAATTTGGATCTGATTAATTTGGTATGTGATGTGTTTATTTACTTGCAACTTTTCTAATTTTTAGAGATTACGTTTAAAGGAAAAAAGAACAGAAATCACATCATCTCAATTCCTACATAAAATGCCTTTGATGATGCTCAACATTCTTTCATAATAAAAGCTTCAAAGAAATTAAAAATTAGATGCACATACTTCAACATAATAAAAG
Organism: Chionomys nivalis; assembly: GCF_950005125.1. NCBI lineage: Eukaryota > Metazoa > Chordata > Mammalia > Rodentia > Cricetidae > Chionomys > Chionomys nivalis. The sequence goes on from NC_080093.1 coordinate 32,787,048, forward strand.
TCATACAGAACAAACCTGCAGCTAACTGTACTAACTGGTTTTGTGGGTCAGTTTGACACAAATTGGAATCATCACAGCGGAAGAGCCTCAGTTAAGGCTCCATGAGATCCAGCTATAAGGCATTTTGTCATTTAGTGATCAATGGGAGGGACAGACAGCCTATAGCAGATGGTGCCGTCCCTAGGATGGTGGTCCTGGGTTCTGTATGAAAACAGGCTGAGCAAGACATGGGAAACAAGCCAGGAAGCAGCTCCCCTCCATGGCCTCTGTATCAGCTCCTACCTCTGGGACCCTTGCCCTGTGAGAGTTTCTATCCTGAGTTCCTTCTGCTGAATGCATTCCCTCTCATCTCTGGAATGAAAGAGACAAATGTGGCTACTCTCACCGATCTTACTCAAATAGCACTTGAGGTCTTAGCCACAGTTATAAGGCAAGAGACAGAAATAAAGGAGATACAAGTAGGAAAAGAAGAAATCAATTTACTCCTATTCGCAGCTGTGATCTCATATTTAAAGCACCAAGACTCCACCAGAAAACTCTTTCTGCAGAGTAGCAGGATGTCAAATCGACATACAGAAATAAGGAGCGCCTCTGTCTGCCATTATCAAATGTGCAAACAACGAAGTCAAGAGAAGAAACATTCAAAAAATTAGGTACCTGGGAGTGAACATAAACAGCAAGGTAAAGATTGCTACCAAGAAAACATAAACAACAAGGTAAAGACTGCTGCCAAGAGAAGTTTAACTGAAGATGCTGGATTGGCAGAATTTTGTGAAAAAGGCTACATCACCAAATGTGATCTAGATTCAACCCAAGCCCATTCTTTATAGAATTAGAAAAGTAATCCTAAAATTTTTATGAAGCACAAAAGACCCCCAAATAGCCAAAACAATCCTTATAGAAAGAAAAATGTTGGAACAGCAGAGAGGACCCAGAAATGAACCCGCACAGCTGCCTGCCCACAGGTAATTTTGATAAAGGTGTCAAAAACACTCATTGGAGACAAGGCATCCTTTTCAACAAATGGTGCTGAAAACCATGGATTTCCATATGAAGAAGATTGAAACTGAACGCCTCTCTTATCCTACACTAACATCAGTTGAAAGCAGACCAAAGGCCTTGTTATAAGACGTAAAACTTGGAAACTGTTTTTAAAAATAGGAAAAACATTTCCAAATAAAGCTATGGATAGACAAGCGGTTTCTCAAAAGGACTTCATTATCACTAAAAAATGCCTCCAATAATTGAGAGGTGGAACTGTATGAAATTTAAAAGATCTATAAGGCGAAACAACTATCAAAGTGAAGAGGTCAACTACAGATGAAGAAAAACATCTGTATCAGAAGGCACTATTACCCAGGATATAGAAAGAACTGAAAATTAAATATCAAAGCAATGAAATCATCAGACTAATAAATTGGGTCTCCGTCACACACACAAAGACAGTCCTCAAACCTAGAAATCCAAATAACCAATAAATACTTGAAAATGTGTTCATCATCTTTAGTCCTGGGGAAATGAAAGTGAAAACTGCTCTGGTGTTCCATTTTACCATAGTTAGAAGAGCTCCCATGCAGAAAACACATGACAACAAACGTTAGCCAAGTGGGAGGCCAGAGAAACCCCTATACACTGCTGGTGGAAATGTAAACTTGGGCAGCCACTGTGGAAATTGGCTCTGAAATTTAAAAGAAACTGAAAACAGAACCTAGAAACTTAATTTTAAAAAATAGAAAAACCACGTATCTAGACAAAGGTACCTCTCAACATCTCAATATGGAATACTAATACATGTAGAATTTCTTTGGGGAATGATAAAAATGCCCTAGACTTAGATTGCAGTGATGGTTACACAGCTCCTGCAGACCAGAGAAGCCCTCAAAAAGCACATGGAAACTGGCAAAAAGAGGAGGTGTGACTTATTTCAATAATGATTTTGTTTGTATCAAGAGCCACGTGGGCAGAGAAACTGGCAGAGGATTACCACAGATATAAAATGTTCAAGGACCCCAGACTGAAGACTCAACACAATCATTGGTAAAACCCAATGAAGACCGGAAACCATAAAAAGAGACCCGTGGGATGGGAATGTAGATCATAAGAACACTGGCAGGGGAAGGAAGCTGAAAGCCTAACTAACTATCAGACCCACAGACAGAAGGCGGAGACGTGTATGCTAGGGCCAGTGGTGAGGGACAGAGGGAAGTTACCTTAATTCCGCACCATTTCCTCCCCCAAATCCACACAGCAGCTTTCTCTCCAAGACTACCAGGATGGAGGAACTGTCCTTCAGAAAGAGGCCTTTGTAAAACAATCTCCCCCTTAGCAAGTGCGTCCCGTAAATAGTTCCAGGTTTGTGTATCGCCCCTCCGCACAGCTGCACACATTCTTCTAAAAACCCCTCGCTTTGTCCATATGGATAAACACTCCAAAACCCTTTGCTTTGAGAAGAGCAATTTTTATTTGCACTGAAAACAGAAGAAAGAAAACACTGTGGAAAGAGATTTGCCCTTCAACTTTCCCTTTCTCCCTAGCCCCTAGAACTAAACCAAACTACATTGGCCTCATTTTCTTTTACCTCGCCTAAGAAATACCACCAGTCGTAAATATTGTTGCTGTCCCCTAGATTCTGGCTGACATTTCATGCAAAATTCATTTCTGAGAACATCCACCTTTTAGTGATTTATAGCCAAAGTGTTAAGGATTTTGGAAAGCAAAAGATTTGAAATACAACCAAACAAAGACCTCACCTTGTCAGTCACCCCAGGATCTTTTTCCAGTGCGTGGTGGTGCATTGCAGGCATATTGTTCTGAGATCAGGATCAGACCAGAACAAAACCTTTATGTTCTCATGGAAGCGCCTTTACAGGCATTGTGTGAACGGAGACTGTCTGCCTGCCATGCTTTCAACCCGAGAGATGATCATTTCCTTGTGGGAAACTCACCACTTCTTCAGGGGGCCCCTGTCCTCATGAGGAGAAGATCTGACTGCAGAAATCTTAGTGGGAATCCGAGTGAGAGTCGCTTTAATAGAGTTGAGGTTGAACAGCAGGGCTGAGAACTGAAGGCTCAGACTGAAGGTTTGGATGCCAAGTCAGTAACTCCCTATCAGGTAGCTTCCCTGGACCACAGTCCCACTTAGAAAGCAGAGAAAGACTGCCACATTAGCCTGCATCATGATACACAGAGATGTCAAAGACACCAAGTCACCACCAGGCTCAAAGCTAACAGAGAGCAATTTGAGAGTAACTAAAATAATTCCATCTCCATATACACATCACATATCCACTGTCTCACTCTTTATTTTAAAAATTCAGGATGTTCAGGAGGCCCTGGATATATATGTGTGCATTATATTAATATATATGTGTATTTATGTGTGTTATATTAATATGTGTGTGTGTGTGTGTGTGTATATATATATATATATATATATATATATTCCCATAACCTTCTTACCCTTGACTTGGCTGTCACTTTAAATATTCAGCCATTTAAAAGGCACTTGAACACCTGCAGTACAGAGAGAACTTTTCATTTCCCTACTAGAAAAACAATCCAGCAAATTTAAATGAATCACCTCCATGTATCTCCTGCAATGGACCAGCTGCCTGGTTATTTGTCCCTGAATTGCCATTGCATGTTGATGGCATTCTTTGCAGGAAGGAGAATGTTGGGAGACGCTAATCAGAAAGAGGATGCAGCCTTTGGCTGCAGCTTAAGAGGAAATCTGTTTACTCCGATTACAGCATGGTCTCTGTCTCTCTCTTTCTCGCTGCTTGCTCTCTTCCACGCACAGTCGAACACCGAACACCGCTGGGCTGTAGTTTTGTTTTTAAGTGAGGCCCCAGACTAGCGGCAGCCCAGCTCCTGAAGGTTGTCAGAGGCAGAAAGTCCCCGTCCCAAGACCTCAATCAGAAAGGACAGATGAAACTCAGAAGTCTGCATGCTCGCTGCCATCTCTGCCAGGTGATTCCTGAGCCACCTGGTCATGAAAAACCTGTCTCCAATCCCCTTTCCGGAAAGCTCACAAACTCAGTGTTTCCAGGATCTGGGGGGTTCTGTTTGGAAAGCTGTGAGGAGAGCTGGGTTTATGCAGGAGTTGGGGCGTTTCCTGCGTTTATAATTCAGCGGAGCATAACACCTACTCTCTCACGGAAAGAAAGGGAAGTAAGGAGAGAGAAACAAAGAACACCTCCAGGCGCTCTTAGGAAGTGGGCCTGAGGGGAAGGAGAAAGCAGTTCACCGGGAGGCGAGCCTGCTTCATTCACAGGCGTCACCTAGTGGGCGCTGGGAGAGGGAAGGGCCTGGAAGGCTGTCACTACACTCCCAACTCAGGCGCTGTAGGTACAAACAAAGAGGAAGGTGCTGCAGAGAAAAGCTACAGGAACCAGGGAGGACAGAGACACAGAGCACAGCCCAGGCCGGCTACTGAGGGAGACTGGGATCCTGGGAAGAGAAAAAAGCATCTTCAGGAGGAGCATACTTTAAAATATAGTAATTAAACCCAAATTCTGACAGTTCTCAATCACATTCCAGCCTTGGGGACAGGCCATCTCTGCTCTGGCTTTAGCCAAATGGCACAGTGCTGACTTCATGTCCGGTATCCCCTGTTGGAATCATCACACTGATGGCTTTGTTCTCAATGCTTTAGGATGCTGGAATACCGGCCCCCACCCCAGGTGTCTGATAAAGATGGTAGCAGTTGACGAAGCCCTTGTGACCCCCTAAACCATGGACCCTCCTCCAGGTCTGTTGCTGGCTCCAGCTGCTGCCCAGCTTTTCCTGGATCTTCATTATTCTAGGCACAGTGCCTCTCCGACTCAACCCTATTCCGAGGGCGGACCATTCTTGGGAAATACAGTACCATTTTATGTGCAATTCGGAGGTGACTCTCACAAGGATAAACTGGAAACTCTGCTGCCTGATAAGCCAACATGTTTACCTGGGAACTATCGTCTCCCACACAATTGTCATGGGTATTAAATAGATGATATCCCATACTACCAAACTGAAAAGTCCCCTCTCCCTTCCCACAATTTGAAAATTAGAAATGGGAAAGAATATGGACATCTTAGTATACTGGTAAATTTTAAATATTTGAAAGGGAACAGTGTTTTAAAGAAGACTCTCTTGGAAGAGCGACTACATTTTGTCAGGCTATAGTATTAGATACACAAACTCATATTGGGAGGCTAAGTGACCTCCTTCTATAGAAAAAAAAAATGACTCTTCAAAGAACTTAACTTATGAACCAATATCCTCACCACTTTATCAAAAGAGCACAGGTCTTGAAGACAGATGCAGCTGAGTGCAGATTCCTCCCTCCTTTCTACTAATATCCGGGGGAAAGCACCTTGTTCCACTGTTTACGGGGATTCAGCTCTCGATTGCTGACCTTGGCTAGTTGTTGATGACGGAAGAACATAGATTATCAGTTACATGTATTTAAAACCAGTAAGACGAGCGTGTCTTCACAGTATCCGCAGTACTTCTGAGATGTCCTGTGCAACCTTCTCCACCCACACTATTTCCAGGTAGCTAGACAACGTCTTCTCTGCCCTGAGTGTGCCCAATTCTCCCAACTCACCAGTTCCACTCTCCAGGGCAGGCACCTACTGTATTCACCCACCCGAGGGAAGTCCTGTAGGAGGAGTCAACACCAGGCTTTGGTGTTGAACTCTCCCGTTCCTAGACCCTACATCTCATGATCTTTGACCTGGACACTCACCCATCAACTCCTTTGAGCTCAGTAGTCAATGCTTTTACTGGCCAACAGTTTCTGAGCACTCCCTGTTCCAACTTACTCTTAGGGCAGAGCCTGGGCCTTTTGTTCCCACCCTCACCTCTGTCCTGCATTGTATCCTCCCAGTCACTGTCTCTAATCAAGGTCTCCATGTGCAGCCTGCTGGAAGAGAATAAACTGTGCCCTGCAGCTGAATGAACAGGAGTTTGAGAAGCCGACTCTGCTCTAGAGAAAAGAGGAAGATTACAAAGTCGGGGCTAAGAGAAAACACTTTAGAGCCTGCTGGGGCAACAACAGCGAAAAATTAAACTGACTCCAATACCAGTGATATGTGTTCCATCCTGATTTGACCATCTTGACAAGAACACACACACTCTTTTTTTTTTTCAAAAAGTGCACTGTTCTGCCCAGGTGTGCTGAGTTTCAAGGTTTAGGGGGTGGAGGACATTAAATACAACAAAAATGGCCAACTTGTTCCAACTCTCCAATCTCCCCTAAACCAACAGCTCTCCTAAGTCCTTGGAGTCCTTTAAATGATGCCAAATCCACACAGTCAAATGGAACCATCTGGAACTCAGTTCTTACAACTGAGTGGCATTACAAGCTAAGGGAAGTGGAAGACCTAGCCTAAGTCCAAGAGAGTTTTGCAACGTGCCAGAAGACTCATGATCGGTCTAATTAAAGATGAGAAAAAGTATGGAGCAGGGAGGTGAAAGTGGTGTAAAGCTGTCCACCCTACAGAAATGTTCTTGGTGTGGCACCCACGCTAACTGGATGACTGTTATCTCAGAACTTGCTAAAAGGCAAGTCTTCAACCTCCTCCCAGTCTCACTCAACCAGAAATAAAGGAGGAGAGAGGAGGGGTGGGAGCAGGATCTACCCAGATGATTTTGATGACTGCTAAATTCAAAATGACTGTTCTGGTACATTAATGTGGGATTCCCCTCTGTGTGCTGTTAATATGCTTTTTGCCATTGGTTAATAAAAGAAGCTGCTTTGGCCTATAGTAGGGCAGAATATAGCCAGGCTGGAAGATAGATAGATAGATAGATAGATAGATAGATAGATAGATAGATAGATAGATAGATAGTAGGTGGAGTCAAAGAGACGGTGTGTAGCCACCAAAGGAGAAAGATACTCACGGGAGCCCACCAGAACCATGCCAGTAGGCCATAACCTCATGGTGATGCACAGATTAATAGACACAGGTTAATTTAAGATATAAAAACTACCTAGACCTTTAATCCCAGCACTCGGGAGGCAGAGGCAGGCGGATCTCTGTGAGTTCGAGACCAGCCTGGTCTACAGAGCTAGTTCCAGGACAGGCTCCAAAGCCACAGAGAAACCCTGTCTTGAAAAAAATAAATAAATAAATAAATAAATAAACTACCTAGAAATATGTTTAAGCTATTGGCCAAGCATTGTTTTAGTTAATACAGTTTCTGTGTGATTATTTCAGGTCTGGGCAGCTGGGAAAGAATAAGCAGCTTCCAATTACAGTACATGGTTTCTCAGCCTTGACGGGCCGTGGGGCATTGTGGGTCTGACAGCATCCCTGGTCTCTATCCACCCCATGCCAGTAGCCACACCGTCTCTAGACATGATGACCTTTTAAAAAGTCTCCCAACATTGTGACATACCCCACAGAAGACAAAATCATCTGTATTCGACAGCTACAGTTTTAGGATAAAGTATTTCCTGGTATGAACTGGAATTATTATAGACGATAGATAGATAGATGATAGATAGATAGATAGATAGATAGATAGATAGATAGATAGATAGATAGATAGATAGATGACAAATATATACAAGCCAAAGTCCTAAAGGTGTGCTTTTCTATAATAATCAAAGAAAAGGTAGGATACCAGTTCAACCCACACTCCTGGGAAACCTCCTGGGTATCTTTCCATTACTGAATTACAGACGGCTGTTTGCTTTAAGTTTGTTATTTGTTTGGATTTCCAAATTGATCTGTTCTATATACAAATAGTGGACATGACAAATAGAGGAATTCAGAGAAATTTTTTTTTAAATTGTTTCTGTTCATCAAAGACTTTACTTCAATCTAGCAGGAGGAGGAATTCTGGTGACGTGTGCCTCTTCCCAAATCTACCAGCATCTAAACAGACACTGTCAGCATCAGAGCTCTATGGCCACTGATGTCCCTTGTGTCCACTGCTTTTATTATCAAAGCAACCTTTTAACAGAGCCTGGACCATCAGGTTCTCACCATTCATAGGTTTCTGATCTTTAAGCTTTAGATGCAGATGTTGCTGCCAGGCATTTTCTATGCCCCAAACCAGACAGAACCTTTCTGCCTTATGAACAAGCACAACCTTTGATGTTTGTAATTCCCCAGCTCTAGAACACACACACACACTGAAGTTGATGAGCAAGGTGTAGGCTCCAGATCTGCCTCGCCTCACCTGGGAACTCCTTAGACATGCAGGCACCGAGGCTACCCCAGTGCTGTCCCCGGACTCTGCCTTCTAGGAAGTTTCTCCACCTGAATTCCCTGCACATTAAAATCTAGGAGTCACCAACATGGGCCATTGGTGTGATGATCATGTAAAGGTTAGAATCAAATCTCAGCCTCATGCTTCCTAGCCATTTAATACCTGCTCAATGTGTTAGTTCCTCGAGGTCTTTGTTACAAATTGACACATACTCAGTGGCTTCAAACAAATTCATCACCTTGGAGTTTGGCTGTTCATTAATGAAAACCTGCTATCAATGGGCTAAAATCGAGGTGTTATCGGGTTTCTACCTCTTGGTGGGGAGAAGTACTGTGGAAAGAATATGTTCGCTCCCACATTTAGCTTCTAGGTTTACCCCTGCAGTCCTTGGCTTGCCTTCCTTCTGGTTTCAAAGCTGACACTGTGACATCTTCCAGGCATGTCCCATGATCTAGCTCCCTCTTTCACCTAATAAAAAACCTGTCACTACTGTGAACCCACCTAGATGAACCGTATCATCTCTGCCTCAATATGACTCGTTTAATTAGATTCTCAAAGGACCTTTGGCTGCGTAAGGCGGCACTCTCACCGTTCCGGGGTCATGGCAGGGATGGAGGAACAGGGTCATTACTGTAACTCTGACACTTAATGAGTGTTTTCTGAATCCTGTTCAGATGGGGTAACTCTTCGACAGTGTCTCGCCCCAAACTCGCACCCCTCAGGAGTATCAGTCCCTGGCTAATATCCAGCCTCCTGTGATTACCATCTCCCCACCTTTGTCCCCTCTCCCTTTCCATGTCAGGACCACAGCACCCACACTGCATCCCTTCTGCTGCTCTCCATCACACCCACACCACTCAACCCTGCTTCATGAGCCCGTTGGTTCAAGCCACACAGCTGCCCCCAGCCACCATATGCACCTCCTCCTGTGATTCTTCCCACTGCCTTCACAGGGCCCTGTACGCTCCAAGCCACCTCCCTTCTTTCACATTTTCCTGAACATGAATTAAGCTATACCCTCTCCACTCCCCCTCAGGCTCACTATAAACAATGAGCAGAAGCCACCAGTCAGTGTATCGTGCTGTGTGCACAATGCTTTTCCAAGGAGTCTAAGGACCACATACGAACAGGACTTCATTAATGTTTCTCCTGCAGTGTGAGTGGATTAAAGAACTAAAAACACACTAACATGGATCCACCACTGTCCCCTTCCAACGCTAGGGTTAATATGCACACTGCTCTGCTTGGCTCTTTATGTAGATTCTGGGACTCCAAATATAGGTCTTTCTGCCTGTGTGCCACGTACATTTTCCACTGAGCCATCGTCCCACCTTCCAGTGGCCTTAAAAGACTTCTTTTTTTTTTTTTACCTATACCCTCCTTCCTCATTAATCTACTTCAGACAAGAAACTTTTTCTCTTTTTATTTATTCCTTTATCTCCAGTAGAGACTCCTGAGATCATATTTCATTCAATGGGTTGCTTCCTTCTGTGTTCAAATTTTCCCAGATTTGGCAAGCCAGAAGCCATTCCAGCTGGTTCCTATCATCCTTTTGACATGGCTCTATCACTTTTTATGAGAACAGCTTTACTTTCTGGCATAGCAATGTATTCTCACTAATCCCTTTTTTTTTTTTTGGTGTTTAAATCGAAATGTACCAAAATTATGAAAATTCTCCACTTCACGTAAGTTGACAGTCATGCTCTCAAACGATTTTGTGTAACGTGAACTAAATATTTTATTACATACTGACTTACAATTTTGTTTTTAAATGAAGGAGCCACCATTTCTAACATTATGTGTATTTACATGCCCTCCCTCTTCTGACAAAATAATTAAAACCTTCAACATACAAATGTTTGGTTACAGCATGCAAACTGGTAATGATTGGCTTTGTTATTACGTCTGTGTATTTTGCTGAGCCATAGGGACCACTGTAGCCCAACGCATCTGCTTCTACCTTTGGTTCTTTCTCCTTAGCTCAGAAAGGAACTGCTGTGCTTTGACTGAAGACTGAGTATACGTCAGTATCAAGAGACATCTGCTGAGGAGCACAGTAGGAGAGAGATGCAAGCTTTGCAAAGAGACCTGAGCTCGAACACACCTTCTACCACTTGTTACTACAAGCGCTGGGCACCGGGTTGTCCTCCTCGGTCTCTGTTTGTCACCTTCTTCTATAATAGATACCTCAAAGGCGTGTTGTGTGGCTTGAGACGTAGCTTTGAAACCTCCCAACTCAGACACTGACACATAATAAATACTCAAAAAAAATCTATATTACTTTTTCCACTTCAAATCATAGCATTATACAGTTCTGATATGATTTCCCTCCTCACAACCCCTCAGTTGCTTCCTATGAAATTCTAAAAAGAGAAGCCACACACGATCTGACAATGATACTCTTCACTGAAGTCTACCCCCTGTAACGGGGGTGCTGGTGGTCATGCAGGGGACAGCCAGGTTCATCCCCTCGCACAGATTAAAAAAAAAAACTGAACCCAAGAACAAGCTGGAGAGAAAGGGAAAATAGCAGCTTTATCTCTTCAGGGTGTGGGAACCTATGATTGGAAAGCCAGTACATGATCACTGGCTTGAGTATTTTGTAGGGCCCTGTGTCCTCCCTTCTCCCCTGTTGGTTCTGTTTAAAACCAACCCACCATTTCTTCTCACAATGTCTTCTGGGAACAAGAACCTCCTCTCAGGGAGCCTTCCATCTCTTTTCTTGACTCCTGTGTTCCTCAAACCCTCTTTCGCCGTAGTTTCCACTTCTAGCTTAGCCTACCAGGAGCCTCTGGCATGGGAGAGTTGTTTCATGATTCCAACATCTCCTCCTGTATCCTCAGAGTGAGGTGTTGTGATATGAAGGATAAAAGGCACTGGCAATCAGCATATGCATATAACGCATCTGATAGAGTTTACCCCCAGAGAATTATGCATATAAGATATTTTCATTGCCTCTAAATTCTTGCTTCTTGCTAAGTCCCTCATCAAACACTTTATAGCAACGAGAGATGTATTCCAAATAATTCTGGACACAAGATGAGAATTCCCGTTATCACTTTTCCATTTAAAGTAGTTCAAAAAGAATTTTAAAATCCTATAGGTTTCTCAAAACAGTAAATGAAATATTAGGATTAGTTAGAAAAGTTGAAATGTAGCATTTTCAGATAATAGTATTCATTATCCACATAGAAAATCAATGAAACCATCAAATGTAGAGTTTAGCAAAAGTTGCTGTATTATAAATTAATAAAACTAACATTTCTATGTATTAGCAATAACCTTGAAAATAAGATGTTACTTATAATAGTAACAAAATAGTGTATCTAGAATACATATTTCCTCATGAGAATGCGCATAACCTTTATCATATTAAAAATAACAATATCCTGTTGAAGAACATAAAGGAAAGTCTGGGTAAATGGAGAGGTCTCAATGGTTGGTGTACAGAATGACCCTTCAGAGAAAAGGTGTCAGGGCCCCCCGAGTTAATCTACATATTCACAGAATCTCATCAAGGTCCCAAGGGGATATTTTAAAAGTAATACCTCAAACACATTCTATTATTTTTTTTTAATTTTGTCACTATGGGTTTTTTTTTTCAAATGTATATCTGTGCACCATGCACATGTCTTGTTGCCTGTGGAGGTCAGAAGAGGGCATCAAATCCCTGGAACTGGGGTTTACAGACAGTTTTCACCTGCCATGTGGGTGCTGGGAATCGAACCTGCGTCCTCTTGCAGAGTGCTCTTAACCACTGAGCCGTCTCTCCAGCTCTCCATTCTAATATCGATATAGAAAATAGCTACAGCGATTCTGAAAGAGACAATCTGAAAGTGGAGACTCGCTCCACCAGTCATGGAGGCATCTGACAGGACTATGGAAACAGCCTGGCTTCAGAATCAGGGACAGACACAGAAACCACCAGACAAAGCAGTTCTTGCGATCAAAGCAACATGTATATGAGAACTCCACGGAAGTCTGGTGCAGGGAGGAAATGGACTGAAAACTGTGACAGAAGCCCATCCCCTTCATCCCAGCACTCGAGAGGCAGAGACAGGCTGATCTCTGTGAGTTCAAGCCAACCCGGTCTACATAGTGAGTTCCAGGCCTGCCGGGGCTGCACAGTGAGACCCTGTCAAAAAAAAAAAAAAAAGGAAAGAAAAATTGTGTTAGAAATGATGAGGTAAAACATATGGACCTTTTAACTTAAAAAGGATGCCCCTCACATCAAGTAGAGACATGCATGTGGGAACCCAAGTAGAGCGAGAATGTAGAGCTATAGAAAAACTAAAATAACTAGAAAGCAAAATTTAAAGAAAATGTAGGGCATTTTCACATGGGCATGAAATAAGACTTCTAGCTCAGAACCCTAAAAACAAAATACTAAGTTTTGTAATTATGAACTGAATACTAACAAAACACAAACCAGTACAGAGAAACAAATTGATGAGCTTGGGGTAAAATATTTGTAACATAGAAAAGCAAGAATTTAACAAGTATAATATACCAAAAATGCTACTGGAAATCAGTAAGAAACAAGACATGAGCCTTGATTTTTTTAAAAGGAGCAAAGTGAAAAACAGATAATTTTCAAATAACTACTGAGAACATTACAAAGTGCTCAAACCCTTGCATAAACAAAAAAACTTCAATAAAATAAGACTATTATTACAGAAATAAGTTGAAATCATGTCAGGGACAACAGGTTGTAAGAATCTAGAAATCTTTCATGCTGTGCCAGAGGGCACAGGAAGCTGGCACTGCCATTCTAGGATGCAAAGTATCCTCTTTGTCTCCCGAGTTCTTTCTGAATCTGTGTGGCATGGAAATTCTTGCACGTTTCCTAAGAGCAAAGGCATGAGGTCATTGGCTATGATGTGATACATGATGACAACCTATGTGCCCATCCATAAGTGAAGAATAAAATACAGTGGATGCAGTGGTCACTGTCAAGACCTGGCGGTCAGGGAAAGTGAGGAGTTAGCATCTAATAGGTAGAGGCTCAGTTTGGAGAGGTGTAAATTCTGGAGACAGATGGCATAGTGGATGCAGAAGAATGTGAACATGCCTCATGCCAAAACCTACACATTGAAAATGACAAAAATGATAAGATTTTTTTTTTGGCTTTTTTTTTTCTTGCTGATTTTTTTTATTAATTAATTAATTTAATTATTAAAGATTTCTGCCTCTTCCCCGCCACCACCTCCCATTCCCTCCCCCTCCCCCAATCAAGTCTTCCTTCCTCCTCAGCCCAAAGAGCAAGCAGGTTTCTCTGCCCTGTGGGAGGTCCAAGGACCACCCACCTCCATCCAGGTCTAATAGGATCAAGAACCCATTGCCATTGTTCTTCAGTTCTCAGTAGTCCTCATTGTCCATTATGTTCAGCGAGACCGGTTTTGTCCCATGCTTTTTTTTTTTTTTTTCTTTTTTTCTTTTTTTGATTTTTCGAGACAGGGTTTCTCTGTAGCTTTTTTTGGTTCCTGTCCTGGAACTAGCTTTTGTAGACCAGGCTGGTCTCGAACTCACAGAGATCCGCCTGCCTCTGCCTCCCGAGTGCTGGGATTAAAGGCGTGAGCCACCACCGCCCGGCTTGTCCCATGCTTTTTCAGTCCCCGGCCAGCTGGCCTTGGTGAGTTCCCGATAGATCATCCCCATTGCCTCAGTGTGTGGGTGCACCCCTCGCCGTCCTGAGTTCCTTGCTCGCATGTGATAAGATTTTTTTTGAGACAGGGTCTCACTCTGTACCTCTGGACAGCCCACAACTCCTCAGAGAGACAATGCTTCCCTAGAATCCACCTGCCTCAGTCTCCCAAGGGCTAGAATTTAAGTGCTAAATAGCGACAATCAGCTAATATTGTAAGATCCTGGTTTTGGATATTTTACAACAAATTTTTAAGATTTAAAAAAAAAATGAGTCCACAATATAGAGTAAATTACAAGAGTTAAAAATAGTGAGCTAATTGCGGGGCTATAGTGGTGCCCGTCTTTAATCTCAGCACTTGGGAGGCAGAAGCAGGTGGATCTCTGTGAGTTTGAGGTCAGCGTGGTCTACAGAGTGAGTTCCAGAGTTCCAGGACAGCCAGCGGCTATTGCAAAGAAAAATCCTGTCTTGAAAAACAAAAACTAAAGACAAAAACAAAAAGGAAGTTCAGACCTACCAAGCTAAGAGGACAGCCTGGACTGTCAAGGTCCTGATGGTGCCTAATCAGTGATGAGTGGCCACACAATGCTACCCGAGGGCCTAGCAACAGGCAGAGGCCCTGAAGGTTGACTGTCAGATGTTAAGGGATTGGAACACCTGGGTATTGGAGGGTATATAAGGTTCCCCCATTGCTAAATAAATGAGTCTGCTATCCCTTTCACTGGACTCCCAGAGTCTATAGTGTTGATATCACACCTTCTCACCCCCTCCCCCAGGAAAACGTTAAGAGTCCAGCTACAGTGAGCTAATTGTAGTTATAGCAACATTTATCATAAAAACAGAATTGAATGATGAATGAAAAACAGAAACATGTTCGAAACAAGACTTGATATTTTGCTGGAATACATTTCCAAAGATTTGTTACCAGCATGTTAGCTTGGACACTTACCGGGGCTAGGGGAGCAGGAATAGAGACCAGAGGATGTGGGGTGCTAGGGAAAGGTGGGGAGTGGAATAACAGAAGGAGAAGGGTGTTCCGTGGACCAATGATGAATGACGACAAGGTATTATAAACTGAGATGTTTTCACTTTCAACTAAAAATAAATTACATCACACCATAAAAACCCTCCAAAAGAATAGAAAGTCTATGGTTTAGAGTTTGTTATTTCCTTCTTTGGAAGTGGAGTGAAGTGAATTAAAATTTTATTCCAAATGTTCTGGATCTTCGGTGCATTCTGGCGAATGGTGATTTACCCTCTGGCTACACACGTCGCAAGTTCATCTGTGTTTTATGAGCTTTTAAACGTCCCCAGTGATCTCTCATTACCACACTTTTCTTCTTTCTCCCTTTTTCCTCCCCTCCATGAGGAGCCAGATTAAGGGGTGGGTCAGACAAGAGTTACCGAGGACGCAACTATTTAAGAGGTGCGAAAAATATCACTGGAATTATAGCAAGATGGAAAAATGATTTTTCCTAGCACTCTTATTACAGAAAGTACTTTGTGAAAGCACAGAGAATCCGGCAATAAATTGTATGGGGTGGGACTGTGTGTGGCCCCACTTCCAGGCAAATATATGAATACTAACAAGAGGTTTCTTTACACTAAAGGCCACAGGAGACAATGTAGAGTTAGCCACAACTCCGACAGCCATCCACACAGTCCATGTATAAACAAGGAAAAGCCTTAACCATTTGGGTGTACAGACACCCCTACTTAATCCACTTAACCACAGCCCAGCACTCCTGTTGTTCATTTGAGTGATCATCTTTAAGACCACAGAGGGATTTAGGGAGAGGGAGGCAGGGGAGGGAGATGCTGAACTGCTTGATCTTCCTAAATGTGGCTAAATAAACATGGGATGTGTGTGCAGGTGTTCGAGACTGACCCTATCAGTTAGTCACCTGCTCCTATCTGGTTCTGCCTCCCAGTAAAAGAGGACAGCATTTCAGAGGTCCCTTCACTTCCCAGTGTGGAAGCCTGTGACTCCCTGTAGCAGGTATTCAGTGCTCAGCTATGCCCTTCCTCTGATCAGCCTACCGTCATTGATTGGAAGGGGTAAAAATGGTGAATAAGGACCACTGTCGTTCCATTTATTAAAGGAACAAAACTGCTGACTGGCTATGCCAAAAAACAAAAGTCTTACCTCACCCTTTTAAAGGACAGTTTGGAGAAGACAGACCAGTGCTGGCTCAAGGAGGAGTGGGGGTTGGTCTCATGTAACTCAAGATGACCTGAAACTCACTCAGCGCCCAACGGTGCACCTGAACTTCTGATCCTCACTTTCCCAATCGCCAGAGCTGCACATGTCTGCCGACATGCCTGGCTCCCCGGGTGCATTTTTGAAACCTTAATTACTAGGAAAAGGAAATAGGGACAATAAATCCGGGAGGTAGTTCGGGAATATCAGAATTGTCTGCCTGCGCACATCTCTGTGGGGTGTCTGGCAACCCATAATTCTGTACCCTCGGTTCTCCTCCCATCTAACACACTGACTCAACTTAATCCGAAGTATAAAGCAGGCATCTAAAGGCTTGCTTTCCACTTGCTATTGAATAAACAGAGTTCCAACTGTGTTTTCGCACATGGATTAGCGGTTTTTCTTAATATCCCAATTTTTTTCACTAATTCCACATATTAAGCTGTTTAATAACCTGTGTCATGCACTAAACAGTTTGCAATAGTATGCTCCTTAACTCTTCCAGACGACTTAAAGGCTGAATCCCAAAGAAGAGAAAAGAAGTCTGATTCGATAGCACACTTTGGTTTCGTTTCCTCCTGAGCAAAGTTGATTGGCAGACACTGCAGCAGGAACAAGGGACACTTTGTGGTGCCAGGCCTGCTGCCACTGGGGTCTAATGGGCATGTGGTTTCTTAGAAAGAGGCTGAGTTAAGACTGGGCATCCATGTGGAAAAGCCACTACCCATCTCAAAATGGGTTCCAAAGGTCCTTTCCAGCCTTTGGGTTTCATTTGTTCGTGACCTCTTAACCAATACCATTTTCTTGTGAGTCATAATGACGTCTAATTCTTAAAGACGCAGAAGCACTAGGTAGAACATTCCTCACACATTATTTTCTCACTCATTCTCAAGAGCCCTGGAAAGACTCTCTTACCCTCCTCAGGATTCAGGGCAGAAACCTGTGACATACCTCTCCTGAGGTCACAGGGCAGGTGGAACTCAGCCCAGACCCTCAAGACGTCTGTCTTTGCTCTGCTGACCCTGAAGTGTGCTTCTAATTATAAGCAGCACTTGTTCCAGGCTGTCCCTGTGACCCTCTGACACCAGGTTTTAGTGGTAAAGTTCCCCGCGGTGCAACCACTTACCTCCCCCCCCCCGACACTCCCATCCCACCCCCGTGAAACAGGGGGGCTTGCTTAGAGGGCTCACTTACAGCAGCTTCAGAGGACCAAGCCAGCCTGGAGGAGGAGCTATTTCCAAAAGGGTGGGAAACAAGGTGACTGACAGCGGTAGACCGTGTGCTCCTGCAGCCTTCCCAGTGGAGCTGAGACCGGTTCTCATAATTTACATGCTCCATTTGAAATTTTGATGCTGGGGCACCAGAATTAGACATCTGTTCCCTTGACATTTTAACCAAAGAGTGCTAGTTTATTGCTGAGCTTAAGGATAAAAGAAGCAAGAAATGAAAGTTGGGTTGAGCTTTTTCAGGTTTCCTCCTCGCTAAGTACAATCAGATGTTGGATCCGCAGTCTGACATGGGGTGGATGCTCAGTTTATCAGCTCGTTTTTTTTTTTTTTTTTTTTTTTTTTTTTTGAGACAACGCTTTTCATCACAAGAGAAAAAGGAAAGGCCCTATACAAATAGCTTCAGTTAAATGCATCAAACAGCCCCAATATTGTGGTGCCAGAAAAAAAAAAAATAAAACGGGAAAGATATCTAAACTGATTTATGAGGTTTTGTGGGGAAGCAACTGCCCTTTCATCTCTCAATACACGGTTTATCTTTGACCCTGGAGTACTAGCTGGAATTCTGGGCAAAGGGCACCTACTCAGAAATAATCTACCCAAGACCCCAGGAGCTACATCATGAGGTAGAGATCAAACGCCTTTTATGTTCTTTTTGGTCCAAGATGAAGACTGTGGACCTGTTATAGTTTAATACGAAAATAAAGAATCCATCAGGGGAATCTGCTGCCTCAGCAAATGCTTTCATCCAAAAGGACAAATTATTTGTGATATTAGATCCAGTCAGTGTCTCTATCCAGTATCATGGAGATGGGGAGATGGGATGGTACCGTTCTGAGGGCAAACGTAGGAGTTATTGGTTTGACTTTCCTTTTATAAGAAAAAAAAAATCACAGCGCTGTCTGTTCATCTTTATCCTTGACTCTAAAATAATGTGCGCTCCTATGGGATTTACACTGCAAGGAACTTTCCACGTCTTCCTCACACTTTCTCCTTTGGCCAAGAGCATCTTTTCCTCTAGGCTTCCATGAGGACTAAAGCTGTAACTTATCAGCTGAGACCTAATTAAATACACGTAGCTGGTGTATGTTTAGTTTGTTGGCTTGGTTAGGGGTTTGTGACTTGGTTGTGTTTGTTTGTTTGTTTGTTTGTTTGTTTGTTTGTTTGTTTGTTTTTCAGGAAATGTAAGGAGAAACTGGGATATCTGGGAAAAAGACATTGACGGCCACAAGATGGAGATCTACCTGGCATACGAGAATCTTCCGGTCTTCAACACCCTTGCCTCTGTCTTGTGTCGTCTTCCTGATCAAGATGGATTCCAGAGTGTTAACAGCCTGACCAATCAGAGCTTTCCTGGGGTTTATACTGTGACAAGAGCAGGAGTTTGGTATCTCAAGAATAAACACTCTAAGTGCGATGCTGACGTGGAAGCTGGTCTGTAACAGGAGGGAATGAGAGAAGCTGCGACAGACAAGCAAAAGTCCTCGAGAGAGAGAGCTGCTCCTGGGGCTCAGGTAGCCCCTTACCTTTTATGAGATTCAGTTTCTAATTCTTCTGTAATATACATGAAACATACATTCTAAAAATCCTCATTTTGAATTACCCTCGAGAAAGCTAGGGTACTACAAGCAGAGCTCAGTGGGCCATTCAGATTTCAGTGTAAAAGACTAGACAAGTACAGACAGCAGCGGTCCAGTACATGAGACTGCAGACAAGAGCAAGGACCCATTTAGAGACTGACCTAATGGCTGTTCGTGTTGCATTCTGTCAAAGACTCTAGTTGCTCTCCATTTCCTCAAACTTTAGCTTAAAAGGTAATGGATTAATTTATTTGTTGGAGAAAATTTCACAAGAGCATAGCATTTAGACTGTAGTGTGGTTATCACCAGCTTCCTTTAACCATGTTTATAATGAAAATCTAGAGCAGAGAGCAGAGCACGTGCAGTTTGGTACAGAAAGGATCAAAAATGCAGTTAAAGTTGTGGACAAGGCACTATGTGTAGACAATGTAACTGTAGCTATTTAAAAGCGTAGGGCTATTTTTAAAAAGACATACGCTTATATGGGACAATAGAAAGGTTTATTGACTACAAGACCCCATCTATTGAACTTTCCAAGATACAACAATGCAAACTCATTTGAAAATTTGAGTTCCTGAAATAAGAGAGCCTTCAGAGCATCCTGCTCCAATAGGGCAACTTAACGAAGTGTTGGTTCTCAAAGGGTGCTGCAGTGCTGGTTCAAGAGGGCCCAGCTACATCTCAAGGCTGCAATAGAACTGGGCATCACCCACAAGCTTTGGGTTTTTCAGGAATGTAAAATACAAGAGTGGAGGAATCATAGAGGCTTATATCGAAGTTCTAGGAAATCTCTGATGAACTGGAGCAATGTGAGGCAGGGTTGAAAGCACCGAGCTGTAGATGATGGAGCCATAAAGCCAGAGCTACCCAAGACTGTCAGAGTTCACATCACACCACCGCCTGCCCTGGATGCTGGACCTGGAGCAGCAAGTCTTTCGTGTAGCTTCAGTCTCCTTTATGAATGGAAATGTTTATTTGGTACTGTTGAATATTGGAAGTATGCAACTTTCTTATTTTATAGGGGCTCAACAGCTAAGGGTTTTACTTCAGTATCAGCAGAGGCTTTGACTCCTGAATGGTGTTGATACAATTAAGACTGTCGAGAGTCTTGAAATTGGACTAAAGACATTTTGCAGTCTGCGTTGGTCATGAGCTGATGGAAGACAGGAGTGGAAGGTTATAGTTTGGTTCTAAAATGCCCCCCGATAATATCATGTGTTTGGACACCTGATCTCCAACTGGTGGCACTTTTGTAAAAGACTTTGGAAACGTTAGAGAGTAAGAGGAACCCAGAAAGAAGAACTAGATCACGGAGGATAGACTCTCATCCTTGGCTCTTTCCTGTCATGTCGCTTTCATGTTGCTTTTACCACCATATACGAAGCCACTGCTATGTTCTCCATCCTCTACTGAGTCACTGACACCATTACACCTTCCCCACCATAATCCACTGAAATCCCCTCAAACTATGGAGCCAAAATAAATGTTCCCTCCCATAAGTTGCTCCAATGATGTACTTTGTCCTAGCGATAAAAACAAAATAACTGGTAATAGACAGTATGGAATTTTTAATTATTTTACCTTTATCACTAATGCTATCCATTACTTTGATATCCTTTGTCTTTTGTAATATAGCTTATTTTAATCATTTCTAAAATCACAAATAGTAAAGAGCTGGTACTAGTGGAGATGGAATTTGGTATTAAGCTTATGCTGAGCATTGGACCCATTACATTGACTGACATTAGCCAATGGTTCCTGTTCATCAAGTATTAACTTTCTCCTCCTTCCCCTTTCTCACATCCTCTGGAGGCTTAACCTCCCCCACCCACCTCCAACAGGAGTTTGGACT
Source organism: Chionomys nivalis (assembly GCF_950005125.1). Classification (NCBI taxonomy): domain Eukaryota; kingdom Metazoa; phylum Chordata; class Mammalia; order Rodentia; family Cricetidae; genus Chionomys; species Chionomys nivalis. The sequence goes on from NC_080093.1 coordinate 32,807,755, forward strand.
TGGCCATGACTTGCTCTAAACAATCACATGGAAATGCCCCTAATATCAACAAGCAGAACTTACGTCATTTTCCCTTGGGTTTTACCTCTGACTCTGCTGTTAGTAAGTTTGGTGATCTTGACAGTATGGTCTGAATCACAGACAGACCCCCTCTGGCTATGATACTGCATGAGTGGATACACCCTGCAGATGACATTATAGAAGAGAAGGTCACTGGGACTAAGGAACGCACTCAACACCACAATACAAAGATAAGCCTTGGCACAGTGCACAATGTGACACAGGAACTCTTTGGGGAATTGCAAAGATATCTTACCTCCTGGATTCTTTTAGGAAAAGCCAAATTTTTCTCCCCTACCTTACAATAAGCATACTTGTTGAACTTCAATACTGTGGCAGCTCTTTCCCCAGCCCAGAGGAAAAGCCAAGGTCAATGCCTAGAATGCCCCCCTTTTTACAGTCTTGTATTGAGCACAGCAGCAAACTGTCTCTGGATCAGTCATGAGGTCCATCCTAAACGTCTAAGAAATAAGAGAGGGGGAGACATAGGGATCAGAGGAACCTGAGTGAGTGCAGACCTGAGTGAACGTGTGTGTTTTGACATGAGTATGATGGCCACACCAAGGACTCCAAGGCTGCAGAACCATGGGAAATTGACAAACTAGTCCTAAGGGCCATGCTCAAGATGGGTTGCAAAGCTTTCTTCATGGGTCCAAGTGGGAGAAAGTGAACACTGTACAAAACTAGCAACTGCAGCTTCCTCCTCCTCCCAGATACTTCCAGCCTGAGACTGCTCACCTTCAGATACCTCCTACTGATGCTAGCTAGCCTCTCCCCACGCTATACCTAATCAACATGCTGACATTCCATGTTGTGGCCTGTAGCATGTACCCTTCATTAGAGTCCACGCCCACATCTAACCCCACCTACCCTGTACATATATCTGTGTGTCTGTCATTTCTTCATGCCCTTACTGTCCCTAGTCAGGGTTCCAGGATCCATGTAGGCAAGTTGCAGCAGGATTTCATTCACTGTAGACTGAGGTGTCCAAGAAATGGAGACCTATCAGAATCAACTAGAGATGTCTTCAGAAACACCATGTCTCATGTCCCCAAGAAGTCAATCTCAAGGACAAGAGCATCGCAACATTTCCTTAGGCAATTCTGATGACCTACAGCTCTTGATGACTGGTCCACTTCTTTCCCAGAGCAGCAACTGCATCCCAGCACGTATCTGTGGCAAGCCACTTTGATTGGCCCATCCACTCCCATTTCGGAAAGTATTAAGTTTGGAAAGATTTTCTCTGCAACTTCTACCAATACCTTCACATTCCATCCTGCGACCCTATAAGAAGAAAAGCTCTTCTGCCCTCAGGGGAAGACTTCAGCTATAAGCCAACTGTAGTCATGTTTTCTTGCCAGAAGATGTTCTAGGATTGGTCCAGTTTGTTAGTGTCTCATTTCAAATATTCTTTCAGCACATGATACTGTCTCAGATAATACAGAGTGTGCCCTGGGCTGTCATAGTTTGCTATTCCTCAGAATGCTGACTTACACAAAAGCTAGAGGCAGGAGTTTAGGAATCAATCAGAGAAAAGGGAAAACTTAAGGATGTCTGTCTGACCTTCTGAGGTAGTTTGAATGTAATTGGTCCCCATAATCTCTTAGGGAGTGGCACTATTAAGAGGTGTGGCCTTGTTGGAGGAAGTGTGTCACTGTGAAGGCCAGATTTGAGTTTGTCGCCAGCCTGGTCTACAGAACAAGTTTCAAAGCAACCAAGCTTAGGCAGTGAAGAACAATAAGACGATAAAGATATAATTGAATGAGGGGGACGTGTCCCAACCCCAGTAAGCAGCAGAACTTGGCAGCTTAGGCCACATGGTTCTGGCTTTAGAGTTAAGGACAGAAGAAACAGGTTATGGAATTTGCCTCTGCACCTAAAGAAAGCTGTTGAGGGCAGGCATACATCAGGGCTGTCCCTGAATGGAGGCTTAGTAAAGAGGCCATTGTGTGAAGCTGTGAAGTTGAAGCCTGGGTTGCCTTGAAGAACCCAAGATGCTAGAGATGCCAGAGTTGTGGGATATCTGCCAAGGAGAGCTACTAACAGGGAGTGGAACCAGCCCAAGAGAAAGAAGTGTGCCGCAGTCAGCAAAGCTGAACTGGGTTGGAGATCTGAAGAACATTTTGACATCAGACATGGAGATACAGAGTTTGGAGTTTTCCCAGCTGGTTTTCAGTCTTGCTTTGGTTCAGTATTCCCTCGCTATATTCCCTTCCTTATATTTTGGAATGGTAATGTATATCCAGTGCCATTATATCTTGGAAGTATGTGATCTGTTTTTTTTTTTTTTAATTTTGATTTTATAGCGGATTACAGTTAAGAGATTACATGAATCTCAGAAGAGACTTTGAACTTTGGACTTTTAAACACTGTTAAGACTATGGTGACTTTTGAAGTTGAACTAAATGCATTTTTGCATTATGATATCGTTACAAGCTTATGGGGGCTGGGAAGTGGTAGTTTGAATGTAATTGGCCTCCATAATCTCATAGAGAGTGGCACTATTAAGAGGTATGGCTTTGTTGGAATGGGTCTGACCTTGTTGGAGGAAATGTGTCACTGTGGGGATGGGCTTAGAGGTATCCTATGCCCAGAATATCACCAAGTGTGCCAGTTGGTTTCCTGTTGCCTGCAAGATGTCGCACTCTCGGCTCCAGCACCACATCTGCCTGCACACTGCCATGTTCCATGTCATGATAATAATGGACTAAAACTGTAAGCGAGCCACCCCAATTAAATGCTTTCTTGGCAAGAGTTGCTGTGGTCATAGTGTCTCTTCATAGCAATGAAACCCTAAGATACTGTCCCAGTACTTCCCCAGGTCACCCAGGCTTGGAAGGGAGAATATGGCATGAGCCAAGACATGCCTGTCCTGGAAGCCAGCCTCAGTTTCTCCTGTGTTCATTACAGAAAGGAACAAGAATGACTTCATGGAAACTCTTCAGCGTGCCTCCGGAACACCCAGTCGGAAGCACACCTCCCCTCTCTGCACAGGCCACGAAGTGAGAACCCCATGGTAATAGACCCTTTGCTACATAGAGGCAGAAGGGAAGCAGCAATATCCCAGGTTCTTCAAGGACAAAGAAAAGACTCAACCTTGACCACAGACAGGGCCCTCATGAATGTTCCTTGTGTCCTGAGGCAGCTTCACAGTTGCCCTGGTTCTCAAACTCCCTACAGAAGAAAAGCCACCAGCCACCATCTGGTTTATAAAGTTTCCTGATGTTGTCTTCCATTCAAGAGTCAAGGTTATCAGTGGCAGTCACGTTAAAGCAGCAATCCGTCTTCTACACATGAATGAGATGCTTACGGATGCCTTCCTCAGATCAGCGCCCCCACACAGTGAAGATGGTTCAGATGGCTTGGTGTTCCACGGTCAGGCGAACAGAGTTCTTTCCGGGAAGGAGGGGAAAGGCTTACAATAAGCTGAGAGGAAAGCCTCTCAGGATAAAGATCAAGGGACCTGAAACCTTGAAATCCATAACTCCTTGAAGAGACACAGTGTTCTCATTTTTTGCAATGAAAAGTTGTTCTAAACCAATGTAAGAACCTTTACATGATGAGAACCCAACGGCCTTAGCTCACATTAAAACAGCTCACAGGCAATGTTCTGACTAGGTTGTTTTTTTTTTAATCAACTTGACAAAAGCTAGAGTCATTTTGAAAGAGGAAAATAATCACACACACACACACACACACACACACACACACACACTAGACTGCCCTGCAGGAAAACCTGTGGGACATTTTCTTGGTCGATGATTGATGTGGAAGGGCCCAGCCCATGTGGGTAGCGCCACTCCTGGGCTGGTGCTCCTTAGCTGTATGAGATAGCAGACTGAGCAAGGCACGAGGACCAAGCCAGTAGGCAGCACTCCCTCACAGCTTCTGCTTCAGTTTCTGACTCCAGATTCCTGCCTTGAGTTCCTGCCCTGACTTTCCTCACTAAGCAGTGTGACCTCCCCAAGTTGTTTTTGCTTATAGTTTTTTGACACAGCAGAACCCCTAAGGCAAGCACTAGTGTGCCATGTTCTCTGAGACACACCAGTAGGTAGGAAAGCAAGATGCAGAGGTCAGCTCCAGACACGATCCCGTCCATGTCACATAGAGAGACAAGAGCATGCTCATATGTATCATATGATACAGGCTCCCCTAGCCTGTATCAGGGGAGACACACGAGGGTTTAGGTTCTACAGAAACACTCTACCATGAATATAGTATGTAAACTTTTATCGGCTCTAAGATTCACCTTTAAAAACACAATTTAATCCAGGAAGCAGTTGTGCACCCTTTTAATCCCTACTTGGGAGGCAGGGGCAGGTAGATCTCAGTTTGAAGTCAGCCTGGTCTATAGACCAAGTTCAGGACAGCCACGGCTACACAGAGAAACCCTGTCTCAAATAATAAAAAAAAAAAGCATAATTTAAAATCTAAAAAAGAGACCTATGTATTTATTGCAAAACATTCCTACCTACATATAATGTATTTTATAATAATATATGTATTATAATATTTAAAATTTACATGACATGAGCAACAGTTCTGTGCTAACAAGACTGATTTTCCCCATGCACTTATTTCTTAAAAGCCACTCACTTCTCCTTACGGGAGGTAAAGTTATTCACAGTAAGTGAAAAGGAAATAGGTGGAGGGAAGACCATGGGTTGGGTACTTAACGAGCCTCTGTGTATGAACTTAGCACAGAAAAGACAGCAGGAATTAACTGAACCCATTAGATCTCACGCTCAGATCTGAATGAAGGATCACAGTGTCAGATATAGAAACAGAAGTCAAAGGATGCACTCAGAGAAAATAGTGACGCTTCAAGAACAAGAAGGCTGCAGAAGAACCAGTGGGGACCACAAGACAGACAGATGCTGTCAGTAGAATCTCCTTCTTAGTCAGCTGCTTGCAACCAGGGCCTGCGACAGTGGCTTATTGTGGGAAGAGTTACCCTCCTCCTGCAAACGTGGACAGGGAAAGAAGGACACAATCCAGAGCTGGTTTTACAGATCCTCAAAGCCCACAGGCATTCGGCATCCTTTGGTCTTCCCATTCCAGCCTTTTTTTTTTTTTTTTTTTTTTTTTTTAACCAAAGCCGCCAACCTTCAGGTCAGAAGATGCTGGCAGAGGTTCAAATTCCAGAAAGAAAAGAAAAACTCAAAAAGTGTTCATCCTCTCTGTTTGGGTCTCTACAGAGGTCTTCCTGAAGTCCCATGCACAGCTGGCCACCTGTGCCCCAGTGACCACACCTGGATGCAAATGCAAATAGCCCTAGAAAGTAGTGTGTTTAACTGCATGCATGGCCAGTCTAAAAAGCTCCGCTACCAACAGACAGGAGAACAGACATGAAGAGGCAGCAAGCAGTGCCTGGTTCTCTTCCTAGCATAAGCATTCAGCTAGGAGAGCAATAAGGAAGCCAGACCTGAGCTGAGTCATCTTTTCTTATCTAAGCCAAGGCCTGTGCGGAGAGAACCGCTGAGTGCTGAGATTGCACATTCTCTTTAAACAAATCCTGTCGGTGTGGGGAGGGGTGTTTGTTTGTTAAATGACTTGGAGTTAACTCCAGACTTTTTTCTACTTAAAAGAACCGAAATTGACGGGGCATGGCGGCATATGTCTTTAATTCCAGCACTCAGGAGGCAGAGGCAAGCAGATCTCTGTGAGTTCAAGGCCGACCTGGTCTGCAGAGGGAGTTCCAGGACAGTCAGGGCTACTAACAGAGAAACAGTGTCATGAAAAATAAAAATAAAATAATATATATGTATATATAATAAATTTCAAAAAAAAGAAAGAAAAGAGTAGGAAAAAAAGATCACACATAAACCCAATTTTGAGCATATGTCTGGTTCACGAAATGTTCTCACTAGCTGTTTATTGGACTGGGAGGTTCAAGAGACGGCTCAGCAGTTAGGAGCACTGGCTGCTCTTCAAGAGGACAAGGGGTTGGATTCCCAGTACTCACAGGGTGACTAACAGCTATCTGTTACTCCAGTTCCAGGAGAGCAAATGCCCTCTTCTGGCCTCTATGGGCACTGTACACACATAGCATACTGGCATCCATGCAAGTAAAACACACATGCACATAAAATAAAAAATTAAAAATTAAATATGTTTGTTGAACTGAACTGAATTTTAGGGGAAGTCACACAGCTCTGTTGCTCACCCACAATTACTCCATGCCTGCCTTGAACCTTCCACCCGTTACCCCTGACCACTGTGCTGAGGGCTTAGACTTGTTTTCTAGTAGGACTTTGCAAATACTTCATATGAAGCTGTAATCGACAGCAAGCTTTTAAAGCCTTCTGGTGTGTAAACGGCTCTACATCTCCAGTGGTTTCAGTGTAGGGGTGAAAGTACCACTGTGAGCTGGGAGATGCTCCGTGGATAACGGCAGGGAGAGGAGAAGCTTAAGAACCGCAAGTCCAGTATGTGCAATGGTGAGCAACAAGAGATGACGTCTCAAATACAGTGGGAGGAGAGGTCAGACTGACCCCTGAAGACACACTAGGCTGTCCTCTGTGTCCTTTGACCTCCTCCCCACACACACTATGGTATTCACAAACACACACACACATACACTTAAAAAAATACAGACTTCTATTGGTTCTATTGTCGTAGTCACCATCCTTGAATATCACAGCAAACTGGAGAAGCTGGGACAAAACCCACTACTCCTCTCTCTGAAACTCCTTAATCCACAGGTCTTATTTTTTTAAAGCCCTGACCATAATAAAATGTGCAGAGAAAAGTGAGAGAAAGCTGAGTCAGGTCCAAATGATCGATTCCTAAAGTAACTGTGAATCATCGTGGACCGTTTTCATGAGGAATGCAGGGAAAAATGGTTGCCTGCGTTCAGAAACCATGGGGAAAGAAAAATAACCAATGTGATATGTTAAACTTCCTGATTACACATTTCTGAGGTCTGGGGTGCACATGTGTGCATGCAAACCAGAGGATAGCATTCCTGAGCCATCCACCTTGTGTTTTGAGACAGGGTCTCTCAATGGGACCTGAAACTCACCAGTTAGGCTAGGCTGGCTGGCCAGTGGGCTCCAGAGATACGCACATGGTCATCATCCCAGGGCTGGGATTAGAAACACCAGCTAGGGCACTTGGCTTTCAGCGTGAGTACAGAGATCCAATTCAGGTCCTCATGTCTGCATGGCAAGTACTTTCTCAATGAAGCTATCGCATTAGGCCCCAGATGGGACATTTTTGAAAGCCATATCTTAATGTTGATTACTCTAATAGCTTAACATTTCCTAGCTTATAGGAGGTGCTTAATAAATATTTATGGAGCTAAATGACAGCAGTGTGTCACATATAAAGAATCAGATTTACAGATTTGACTATACTTGAAATAAAACCAAAGCTTAACTTTACTATACTTGAATAGAGTCAGATTTCACCTTAATGAATGTCAATTTACTTTACTCAATATTGATTTAAGCCATAGAAAATCTGATTTCTCAATCAAAATTGATTAAGTTGGCTAAAGTAAGAGAACCATTTTCAGAATTCAGCGTTTATCATATTAAAAAATATTTAAATCTAATCAGCCCTAAGATTTCATAGATAAATTAATGTAATTTAAAAGCAAGCCAATGGAAAAGCATATGTGTGTGTGTATGTATACATATATATATATGACTTTCCACACTACTAAACCCCAAGAATATCACAATAGAAAAAAATCAGTAAATGTAAGACATTTGTCCGTCTAGACACTGGGTGGAGTTATTATTCAGTTTCACACGTATGCAGCAGAGGTGCAATGTTCTTAATCACAGTGACTCGTGACTTCCGGCCTTAAGAGGGTGTATTCTTTATAACTTCTTCTAAATCGTAACAAATTTTGTGATAAAAGCACCTAGTCAGGCAGCGGTGGTGCACACCTTTAATCCCAGCACTCAGGAGGCAGAGGCAGGCAAATCTGTGAGTTGGAGGCCAGCCTGGTCTACAAAGAGAGCTCCAGGACAGTCAAGACTACAGGGAGAAAAACCTGTCTCAAAAAGAAGCACCAAAAACTATTTTAGCAAATTTCTAATATCTAATTGAATATTATTAGCCATAAATTCATATCTACCATACATTTGCATTTTCAGTTTTACATCTTACTACACATGCTCTAATTCTGTCCCCAGAACCAACCTGTCCAGGCTCTATTTGTATGTATTTGATATCATTTAAGATTCCACATATAAGTAAGATCTATATCAGAGTATAATGGTAATTTGCTTGATTATATATAAGTATTTCAAAACATTATGTTTTTATCTTAGATAGATAGAAAAATAATAGATGATAGATAGATGATAGATAGATGATAGATAGATAGATAGATAGATAGATAGATAGATAGATAGATAGACAGATAGATGATAGACAGACAGACAGATATATAGATAAATAGATAGAAGAAGAAGAGAGAGAATGTGTATGTGTTCTGTTTAAAGACAAAATGTTTTAATTATTCTAAAACATTTATAAAGCTCGCTAATCTTTCATCCGATCCTTCTCCCAAAAATTTGTCATAAAATCATGGATTACCAGAATTAGAGATAATTCTTATTAAATACTTCTTGTGTTAGAAACATGTCTTATTCTGTAGCCCAGGCTGCCTACTCATGGCAATCCTCCTGCCTGAGCCTGCCTGGGGTGGTAGCTTGAGTCACACAGCTGGCTTCAGTTAACCCTTCTCCAGCTGTTTGTGTGCCAAGGTGTGCAATAGGATACAGGCTGGAGCAGCCTCTGCTTGCCAGTGCAGCCTAACGCATAGTGCAGAGCCTTCTCCTTGTTCCTCGTAAAGACCTCCAGATATTCTTTCACATATACACAAGCCAAACCTGAAGATGGCCATCCTACCACTGTGCCTCTCTGGCCCCTCCATATCCTTGGCCTGTCTAGTTTCTTCCAGAGACTCCAAGGGAACTTGACTGCCCCTCTCAAGATAACATTTCCTCTACATGAAATGAACTCTTTCCCTTGAGATATCTCTGCTCAGGACCACGTCTGCAACATCCTGAACTTCATAATTTGAAAAATTTGGAAGTACTTTCACCACCTTCATTGCCAAACCCATCAATGACTGCATTTAATGTGCAATGTTCAAAGCTTCTCACACACTTCCATATCTGATCTGATGCAAGAAATGGGTTGTAGCATTTCCTTTGATCTGCATGCTCTAAAAGGAATCCAAGTCTGCCTCAGCAATTTCTTGCAGTTTTGACTCCTTCTCATTCCCTTTTGAGCTTTGCAGTCCCCTCTGACTCTCAGATCAGTTTCACATAAAACTAACAAGAAGTTAACTCTCTTTCAACAGATTGCTTCATAATTCGGTGAAAGTTGTTTTTAATGTCTGACATGAGATTTGCTCTTCGGGCCAGGCATAGGAATGTACACCTTTAACCCCAGCACTAGGAAGGCAGAGGCAAGTGGATCTCTTCTGAATTTGAGGCCAGCCTGGTCTACATAGTGAGTTCCAGGACAGCCAAGCCAACAGCGTGAGACCCTGTCTCAAAAAAAAAAAAAAAAAAAAAAAAAAAAAAAAAAACCGACTTACCCTTTGATCAATAATTTTATTTTAGGCTAGTCCAACCAGCCAGCTATAGCTGCCACCCCTCCCAACAATGTTATCCACAAGATTGATAAACTGCGTTATCCTTATCTGCCAACTAGAATATGGGTGAAGACAAGAGGATCTGGGAGCCAGGAAATAAATGACCTTCCACAAAATTGATATTGATATATTGCTCAATGTTTTTGAAGCTAGCTATTCAAACAGGTACAAACCTCTATGACTTCACTGTTAATGTCTTTGTTATGTTTTCTATTGCTGCAAAGAGACACCATGACCATGGCAACTCTTATAAATGAAAACATTTAATTGAGGGAACGGCTTACAGTTTCAGAGGTGTACATCATGGCAGGACATGGTGGCATGCAGACAGACTTGGTGCTGGAGAAGGAACTGAGAATGGAGAAGAAGCTACATCTTTAATCTTGATCCCACAGGCAACAGGAAGTGAACTAAGACACTGAGTATAGCTTGAGCATATATGAGATCTTAAAGCCCATCCAACAGTGACACACTTCCTCCAACAAAGTCATACCTTACTCTAACAAAGGCACACCTCCTAATAGTGCCACTCCCGATGAGCCTACAGAGGCCAGTTACCTTTGAACAACAGTTACCAATTCTGAAATCCTTCATCCCGAAAGAGTCTGCCTAAGTGCCTTGCTAGATTGGGATATAGTTTGCTTATGCCACCCTCCTGGGACCTTCATAATAGCTGCATCAAAGAGTAAATGCATTAGTTGACTTCACAGCCTCACAACATCTCAGGTTCCTTCTTATGATAATATCCTATGTAAACAATTTGATATTGACTGAGGGGGCAAATGACTGGGGTGTAGCCCATGCCACTTAATAACATCAAGGAGTGACCACATGGTTGCAAGATACCTCAGGGCTTTGCCAACATATTGTCTTAAGTTCACTAACTCCAACTAGGATATAGATGACGCCACTTCTCCAATTTTCTTTGTTACTCTGAAAATAATAATATACATAATCATTAATGCAGTTAGTAAATCTGAAGTGCCCCTTTCCCCTTGTTTATCTTCAGCAAGGACTTAAATTTTGATTGCAGCCATGAAATATAAATGCATACAGTCTTTGGTTTGACCTCGATTCAAAACAAAGAAAACAACAAGTGCATGCATGTTAAGTCAGAGGCTTAAAGGGGAATAGCTTACCAGACTGATGGGTCTTAAAGGGGAATAGCTTACCAGACTGATGGGTCTTGGGTAAGAAAGGGCTTGGGGAATCTCTTCCTAGTCCTCTCGTTCTTGTCAAGAGCCAACCTGCACGCAGAGGCCATAGACTCTCAATCACTGCTCACATGCCAGACAGGTGTGGTGGGCCAGGTGTTTCTAGGTGGGTGGTCTGTGTCACTGGAGTGGTTAGCATTAGGAAATCTCCATCCTGCTAGGTATTCTCCAAGGTAACCGTAATCATTGATAAAGTAGATAAGGATATCCTCACCCACAAATGCCAGGCCCATGTCTTACAGCTTGATGAATGGTGGGTGTGCCTTCTACCCCAGTCCTGAAACAAGGGCTCATTTTTAGGCTCATCAAATATCATAAATAGCACGCTTAGTTCCCAGCTAAGGATGCCAATGAAAGGATTCTCGTGGCCAGCAAAAGTGTTCCTTTCCAGTCATATGCTAGAGATAATAAATGCAAATATGCGTTCTAAATTGTACTTATTCTTGTTGCACGTTTACTACACTACATCTTGCCAGCCCATTTCCAGGTGTCTCTGTCTAGCATGTTCTAAATGTATTTAAACCAAACAAGTTTGAAACCAAAACAATGAGCAGGTGAAACATGATTAAAAAAAAAAAAGCTTAGTATAATCCTAAAAATAAATGTAAGTGGGTGCCACTGGCCCAAGTTTATTTAATGCAGAGTCCAGCCATTTAAAAACCCATCAGCTCCATGAACTGGGCCCCGGTTGTGGAAATCGGCTGCGGCAGTAAAACCTAGAATAGAAATAAAGAAGTTGATCCAAAATTCATGAAATCTGGTGGGCTGTAATAATTCTTGTCTCAATTGAAAACACAGCCTTGACATTAAGTGATGTCTTTATTATTCAGCTGGGAATTGTGGATTCTTATTTCTTCATCTTGACCTTCAGCCATTTCTTTTTCCCTTTAGCACCTCGGAGACTCCGCTTAAGGAACTGCGGGACATTACTTAATACAAGTTGCAGCCTTTCCTTACACAATTGGAACTCAGCTTTTCAGTTCAAATGGCTGATAACACACTCAGATTCATACTGAAAAGTATGTAACAGATGCCAGAGCCTCTGGGGGTGACAACCGTGTTAAGAGGAAATACTGCGCACATTGAGGGAGGTATGTCTACCTGAGACAGTACAGTTTCTAAAGACAGGAAGTGGGTAAATAGATTGGTGGGGCCTGGGTGAAGGGAGGGAAAAGTCTACCCTCAAACTGTGGCAGGAGCATTTCAAAGGGATGTGCACACTGTTGTGGCTTGAATATGATCTGTGTGCATTGGGTGCCAGGAACATGGCACCCGCTGTGGTGATGTTAAGCTGGTGGGAATTGATTAGACTATCAGGGGCACCAACCTCAGAAGAGGTTACTGTGGGTTTTGTGGCCTTTGCCTGGGTCTCAACCTACTGAAGCCACCAAAGGGTTAGTAAAAAGGGAAATTTTTTTTCGATATTAATGTATATGGAATTATTCAGGCTAATAATATTATCATTGCATTAGTATCCACAACCCACAGTACATTGCATTAAATGTGAATTAAAGTAATGGAAATGTAATCATTTGCTACTGAAAGTGTGGTCTGAAGCCAGTAGCATCAACATCTGGGAACTTGTTAAAAACCATAGGCCCACCCAGACAAGCGGAATCAGAGTCTGCATTTTACCAAGGTCTAGAGAATCCAACTGTCCATTAAAGTCTGAGAAACACTGTCGTCAGCTTTTGAAAACTGCAAATAGAGCAAAAACTAACACTTGATCAATTGACATGGAAGGAAAACAACTCATTAAAACTGCATTATTGTATTGTGAGTTAAACTGAGAAAGGGGTGAAAGTTTTATTAGCCCTTAAGTCCTCAAGAAACGACACAAGCCAAATCTATCCATTACCTTACACATCAAGACTGATCAAAGTGAACCAGGAGTTCAGCTTAATATGTCAGAAGTAGAGTTCTTTGAAGACCAGAAGCTTTCAGGGAAGCACAATGATTTTTAAAAAGCAAAGAGCCAGCCAAGAACAAAGCTCTGGTTACGTGGCTAATGGTAGATTTGGTAGGTTGAAATTCTAAGAACTCATCATCACAGCAGAACTAATAAATTTGCCAGGAAAAGTACTCTCCCTCATAAACATTCAAGGACAATAAAATTCCAGTCACTCGTATTGTGAGAAAAACCACTAATAGCCACAGCCAACTGGATTCACTTAATGGGATTAAAATAATCTAGAGACAGGACAAAGATGTCCCAATTGGTCACTGGATACAAAAGGGAAAATATTGACAAATATGAGTATTCAAAATAAGATTCCCCGCAGTTGGTAGAGGATTTACCTAAGGTGAAGCCCTGCATTCCTTCCCCAGCACTGAATAAAACCAGGCGTGGTGGTGTGTGCCTGTAATCCCAGCGCACACAGGAGGATCAGAAGTTCAAGGTCATTCTCTGCTATAGGCCTGTGTTACGTGAGACCCTGGAGAGAGGGTGCTGGGAGCAGGGACGAGAATAAATCCATCTCTGGTTGAAGAACCCTTTCTCACCAAGATATCTTAACATGGTTGGTTTTTAACAAGTTTCCCCTCGTTGATTCTGGTGTGGTTCAGTGTTCAGTTTGCATTTAAGGCTTTATACAAAAGGCAAATTATCAGAAGAAAAACAAAATTGAGTGACTGCGTAGATAAACCCCAGGTGACTAAAGGCAGACCCCTAACACCTAACACTGGGGCAGACTTGGCTGGAAAACCCCTTTTCCACTTAATGATAATCCTCAAACAGCTATTGAAATCGCTGCCTGCTTTCTCTTCTGTTTCCCTGGCATGCTTCCATTTGCTCTGGCTTTTGCAAGAGTAACAGTAAGTAAATTTGACTCAACAAAACCAAGTATTATTTTACAAGTACAAACTGAAAATCAACCTAAGTTTGGGCTTGGGTTTTTGAAACTGATGCTAATTTTAAGCAGCAACCCTGAGAATCCCTGGAGGTTTCCATGAGCTAATCGGTAGCACCAGCATTTCCACTAGATGGTAAACTGTTTTCAAGAGCAAAAAACCTTTTCACAAGCCCAAAATGGTTTTGATATCCAGACTTGCCCCATGGCATCCCTTTCAGTGAAATGTCTAAACCTTGTCTTCCATAGTGAGGTGACTTTGACTGATATCTTAGAGCTTCAAAGTTTTGTGGTTCAGTTACATGTGTGCATGAATATGTGCATGCATGCAAAGTTCGTGTACTTGCATGTGGAGATCAGAAGAGGACTTGCAGGAACTGGTTTTCTTTACCCACTAAGTCATCTTATTAACTCTAAAATTTGAACTTGGAGTCCACAAGTGAGTAGAAGGTGCTTTATTCATTTGGTGTGGCTTCGGTTTTTTGAGACAGGGCCTTGCTACGTAGCGCGGGATGGCTTTGAGTACACCATCCTCCTGTCACCATCAACGCCCTCCAACCTCCAAGTGTTTGGATTACATGTGTAGCAAGGGTGTCATGAGTCCCCCTGGTCTCAAAGTTGACGTGGAGCCAAGGATGACCTTACACTTCCGATTCTCCTGCCTCCAGCATGGCTGGGATTGCAGGAGCCGCCGGGTTTACAAAGTGCAGCGAATCAGACTCAGGGCTTTGAGCATGCTAAGCAGGCACTCAAATCATTCCTAGCCCACAGGTAACCATTGAAGATTAATTGTTGTAATAGGAGCGGTGGGCCGCTTCCCGCCACCCGGCTAGCTTTACCCGAAATAATTACACGGAAACTGTATTCTTTTAAACACTACCTGGCCCATTAGTTCCAGCCTCTTATTGGCTAGCTCTTACATATTGATCTAACCCATTTCTAATATTCTGTGTAGCACCACGAGCTGGCTTACCAGGAAAGATCTTAACCTGCGTCTGTCTGGAGTGGGAGAATCATGGCGACTGCCTGACTCGGCTTCTTTCTCCCAGCATTCTGTTCTGTTTACTCCGCCTACCTAATTTTCTGTCCTTTCAAAGGGCTAAGGCAGTCTCTTTATTTAACCAATGAAATTAACACAAAACAGAAGACTCTCCCCCATCAATTAATATCTTCACAAGCGTCCCACACTCATTTTATCAAACTTCTGAAGCAGCACTTAATATTTTGTTAAGCAAAACAAGAGCCAAGGGCATAACAAAGAATTTACAATGGTGGGGGAGAGAAGTCGCCTGTGTTCAATGATAAACATCCTCAGCCTTCTGGCAATTGATAACATTTGAATAATTAATGTTTTTAATCTCAGAAGAAAATGATACTGACAGCCTTTGACACAGTACACCTGGGAGAGGTATAAACAGGTAGTGAGGGACCAGCTGAGAGTTGGCAGAGCCTACATCTAAATGGTCAACCAATGTCACCGATCTTTCAGGACTAGTGAACTAACTCAAGAGCCAAGGGGGATTTGACACCACTGTGGGCTAAATGGACTGCACCCAATAAGGGGAATTGATCTGTGGTCACCAGAAAACTAAAGACATGGTGTGTTAAAAACAACTACAAATGTCCAAATGTCTGTTCCTTTCCTAGAAAGAAGTGCTTGACATACAGAGGCTTGCCTAAGGGAGAAACAGGCCCAGAGAATTCACATTTGTCCATCTCCAAACACACAATCAAATACATATCTTGTTGCACCTGATTTCCCTTTGAATTATTTAAACTTTGTCAAACCACAGGAAACTAAGTTCCATCAACATGCAAAGAATCCCAACTCTATTCCCAAGTTCCCTTTACCTCCATCTTAAAAAGTTAAATTGAGATAGATAGATACTTATACATCTATATCTATCTAACTCAATTTAACATATATGTATGTATATATTTTCTTCAAGAAGCTCCGGGAATGTAGTTTAGAGAAAGAAGAGCATTCACCCAGCTTGTGTGGACCCTGAATATGACTCACACTACCTGCACATTTTAAAACATACAAACAAAAGCATTATATGCTTATAGGTATTCTCTGTGACTCACAAGGACCATTAACAGAGCTTGAAAGCACACAGACTTATAGAAAAATAAGGGATGCATTTCTAAGGCACAAGCTTTCCAATCTAGACAGAGACAGCTGTTTGCTTCAACAAATTCTAGGTCTTTTGAGGACAATGTTATTTTTATTGCTTTTTGGAGTGCTGTGTAAAGCATAGAACCTTACAATTTACATAGTAAGCAATTTCCATCTTTAAATATACTCATGTGATAAGAAAAGGTACAAGCAGAGGAAATACGTAGGATCTCAGGAATCATCATTTACATTAGAAATTTCTTTATACAAACATCTTAACTGTAAAAACAGAAAGGGTATCTGCAAAGAACCCCCTAAGACTGTAGAAAATCCAGCTTTCCATTTAAGCAGCCTTTCACTGGGAGACATGAGTGGTGGCAGATGAAGGCCTCTTAAGAATAGACTCAACAGAAAACGACAGCGGCTCATTTGCCGAGAGTTTCGTTCCAACTTGTTTGGCTACAAAGAGGTCCTTTGCGCATCTGTCTATTGTAAAAGTGTACTTCTGGTTCTCCTTGACCAAACACTCTCTGTGTTTCTTTGGGATTTCATCAAAGACTTCTTTGACAAATGGTGTTTTCAGCTCAAGGCCTGATTTGTCGTTAAGCGTCTGCTGGAATACTGAGTGGAACGGATTATGTTTAAGTGGCAGAGGGTGCCGGGTGTTTTCCTTGCTGATCTTCGTTAAGACGTGCCCTTGAGCTGCCAGGCAGTCCATATCAATGGGAGAGAAATTTCGCCTGGGTGGGGAGAAGGCAGACCTCTCAGGGACAACCTGGTGAGCCTGAAGGTCAGTTCTTGAGGTTGGGACCTCAGGTAGATGAGGCAACACCAGGGAACCTTCTGGTTTGGGTGGACTCATGTCATGCTCTGCGCTAAGGCCATCCTGAATTCGGGTTCCTTTCAAATCCCAGTTGGCCCCAGACTTCAAGGCTTGAACAGAAGTGGTAGCATTTAAAAGGTATTGCTGGTAAAGAAGGGTGTCACTAATGGGACCGCATTTGGGCCAAACTAAAAATCGTGAGGACAGGGGATATTGCCTGTAAGTTGTGGCCACACTGACGTTAGAAGAAATCAGTTCCATGTTCCCCGATCCTGAATACTGCATGGTCAGATCGAGGCAGGTTGGTAAAAAGTTACAAAAGTCCTTGCTGTGTGACTCCCCTGCAGTGGGGCTGTAGGCACTTTTGTAGGAACTGTATTCAGGTCCTGGCATCATACGGTTGGGCAGGAACAAGGCCGCAGCTTGAGAAGCTTCCAACATCTCCCTCTCCTTATATTCTCTCTCCAGCATGATGTTCTCCAACTCTTTGTCCGCAAAGGCTCTTCTCTTCCTCATCCTGTCACTAACAGGTGGTGGTAGAGGAAGGGTCCCTCCCAGGTACGTCTCCGCAGTTATTGGGCGATAGCCTAAAATAAGCAAGTATTGGTAAAGAGAACAGATTAACATCCTGACAAGAAAAATCTGGAAATCCAGAAGGCAAACGTAACATCATAAACCACAGGATAAATCAATTATAATTCCAAATCACTGATATTTTAATATAGAAGCAAAAGTATATGTTTGATTTAATATAGTTTCCCTATCGGGAAAGGTGCCCATATGCTAGCTTCTGGCTGTCATTGGTTTTGTTGGGATAGGTATGTCTGCTTGCTTGCTTCAGCAAGTGTATTATGACTGAGATTTTAATATCCTTCCCAGATCCCTAGAAATGGAGAGACAAATCTGTCCACCTTATTTTCATCAGTGTTTCATTGCCCAGATCATCTTTTTTTTCATTATTATAAAAGATATCTATACCTACAGCTGATGTCACTTTTATTTTCTAAAGATGTCTCATTATGTACACAGTGTTACAGCTGTAGAATAATCCAAGGAGAACTAGGAAAAAAAGAAAAAGAAAGTTAAAGAAGATTAGTAAGGAGAAAAAAGAAGAGAAGACTTGAGGACATAGAGCAACATAAAAAAGCTGGAAATAGCTGCTAACTAGTGCAAACACACGGCACACCTAATAATCCATCAGGCTTCCCTTTGACCTCTTGAGCAAACAAAGCGAGACAAAGCAATAGAGAGGGGAGTATCTCCATCTACAGATCTCAAGTGTTTTCCCCCAAGTTCATTCATGTTGGCCAAATACCAAAAGGGCCGAAAGAGCAGTCGTTAAGATGCAGATGAAGTTGTGCACAGTTCAGAAATAGAGACAAAACCAAAAGCAAAAACTAACAGAACACAAATAGAACGCGTGGGGTAGTGCACCACTCCCAAACACTTAGCAGGACTGGCAAATTTTTCTGAAGGATCCCGTGTGGCATTTGTATTTACACAGTGACAAACCTATTACACTCGTTTGCAAATAAAATAAAAATTGAAAAGTATTCCTTCCACTTCTAGGTGAAGTGTCTGCCAGAAAGTTATTTACTGGAGTTTACGTTTTTCCATTGAGTCCTCAAAATGCCTCAACTTGCTTTGGCAAAATTTTCGATTTATCAGTGTACTCCCTAGGGTTATGAATGTTTACCTACTTTGCAACCAAATTCAAAACTCTTTCAAAGGTCAGAATGTGCACAGCACAGACTGAGACACAGACAACCTTTAAAACCACTCAGGATCAGCTAAACTCAGAAGAAAGAAAGAAAGAAAAAAAGACTCAAGTGTCTACTTCCGGGAAGGAAGCCCTTCTGTTTAAGCTGAACTGGCAGTGATTAAAGGAAATGGAACTTCACCTTAGATAAAGGCAAAGGAAGTGTAAAGAACGTTAAGGGAACAGGTGATGGTAATACATTGCTTAGCCAGTCACTAAATAAACACCATGCCTAAATCCAGATGCTCTAGAAAATCACTACTTTTAGAAGAATTAACAGGTCTCCAGGGTTTGTAGAAAATGAAGGCGAGGGGAGGTCTACTCAGCGAGACTCCAGTTTGCTTGTTTGCTTCCAATCTTTTCCCACTCTACAGCCTTGAGGGACAAAAGCAGTAAGAAGGAAGGGGGGGGGGGAGCAGTATGCATCTAGATTTCCAAGGAGGAAAACAGAACGCTAAAGAGTGAAACTTGAGGCTAGAGGTGACTCTTGGTCCCAGCTGCAATCGTCTGGCTCCACTTACTCTTCCCATTAAGCTCCTACCATAACTATGGCGGGGGTGCGTTTTAATTGTCTTCCTTTCCCAAAGGTAGCTTCCAGGATCACTTGACGGTGCATCTTTGTGCATCCTCACACTGGGGCAAATTTCACAGACGCTGCAGCGGAGCACTTAACTAGGGAGAGGACCTTATCCTGGTGGCAAAACCCTCCGCCAGTAAAGCGCCTTGCATTTTCTAGATATGAATTCCCTTCCGCGAGGCAAAATTTCTAAAGAGGATTAGCTCCTTCCTGGGTTAATACAAACGTCATGCGTCTAAATGATAAGCACCTCTCAACTGGATTTAAAAAGCCGAAGGACAACTTGACGTTATTTTACCTTCTAAAATGCTTTTGGCCAGCAAACTTGGCGCCCTGACTTGCCTCTGGTACACTGCTTTCCTCTCGAAATTATTCTGTTTCCCGGAAAGCCCCTTCTTGTCCTGTAAACACATACACACACACACACACACACACACACACGAAAAAGAAAAAAAAAATCGTGAGAGTGGGGGAG
The DNA here is from genome assembly GCF_950005125.1 of Chionomys nivalis. NCBI lineage: Eukaryota > Metazoa > Chordata > Mammalia > Rodentia > Cricetidae > Chionomys > Chionomys nivalis. The sequence continues at coordinate 32,827,253 of NC_080093.1, forward strand.
GGGCATCCACAAGCCTCTAGAAGTCTCCCCAACCGAAAACATATTTTATTTGTTTGGCCGTCTCTTATAAAAATTATTTGAAAGAAAATTAATGGGAGCGCTCCTTAATCTCAGCTCAGTCAGCTAGTGGGCCACTCCCGCTTTCTTTAGATACCGCTCCAAAAGACGTTTAAGGAAACCGCTAGTGGGAGTTGAGATCCACTGTCAAGGGGACTTTAGGAATCTGGACTAAGAGAACTGGATTGGGGGATGGTTGCCTCCCCAGGGTGCATGCACTAGGCTGAAGGTGCCCTGAACCTGCCTCTGAGGACAGTATGGTTTCTCCCCTAGATGGAGTGGAGACGATGGGGTGCCAGAGACTGAGGGAGTCTTCAGTGTCTGCCTTGTTCTCAGGAGGAGGGCGGTACGTAAAGACGGAAGAAACTCTTAAGGGACACCAGCCTGGGAACCCTCTGCTCGCTGCCGGGTTGCTTCCAACTCAGTGAACTGCAGAGAAGCCTAGCAAGACAGGACAGCATCTACCTCCAACCAGGAAAGAGATTGAACCCAGGGCCACCTGAGGTCCCGAACAGCTTTGGGCTGAGAGGCTCTTACTCAGCCCGAATTTTTGTCTCCTCTGGAAAACGGGCATCAAGTTCTGCCTAAGTGTTAAGGTGACACCGCACAGTGATAGCAGCGCGTGCTGCATTACTCTCGGTGGGCGTAATTAACACAGTGACTGTACACACCGCATTGTCAAAAACCCTCGTCCCTCGCCGAACCTGCTAAACTAACCCTAAAATATTTTAATGACTTTTCCGTGGTGTCCCAAATGAACCTAATTATTTTCAATGCCACACTTCGTTTTTTCAGTAGGAGACTTTTCTAGCATTCTCTGCTTAGTCCACGGCTTTCCCTCCCGAGTCCGCAGATTAGCGTGGGCAGAGTATCTGCAGCTCTCCTGCTGCTAAGGGGCTCCCCATGCTGGCTGGACACGCACCCTCAAGACGCACCCGGGGCCTAAGGGTACCCACCTCGGTGGCCTGCTGCCTCCGGAGCGCCACCTGGGCGGCCATGACACGCTGGCGCTCCACCACGAGCAGGCAGTTGGCGCACTGGCAGTCCCGCCAGCGACAGAAGCGCTTGTGGCCCTTGAGACAGGACACCACGCCGTGGTTGCGGCAGCGCGCGCATTTGGGCGTGCGGCTCAGTTTGCGAGGCTCCGCGCCGCCACCCGCGGTGGCACCGCGCTCAGGGGCTGCGGCGGCGGCTGGCAGCTCCTGAGCCGCTGGCGGTGGCCTGGGTGCCGGTCCTCCCGGCTGCCCTGGCCGGTCCGGTACCTCCGGGGACGCGCCCGGTTCTTCGCCGTCACCCTCGTCCTCTGCGTCTTCGTCCTCCTCGTCTTCTTCTTCGTCCTCCTCGACGTCCCCGTCTGCTGTTGACGGACTGGGTCCCTGAGACGTGGTCCGCTGCGGAGCCCCACTGCCATCCTCCTCCAGCTCTAGGCTCTCCACATCGATCTCCCAGTCCCCGAATCCCGGGACTGCCTGTCCTTCTGTCATGGCGCTAGGCTCTCGTTCGGGTCGGTTGCCGGCACTCTAGGGAAACAGAAAGAGGCCCGAAGACCCGCCTGTCGCAATCAGGACCCTTTCTGAGTCTTGGCCCAGAACTTCTTTTGCAAGACCAGAAGTTACCCAGTTTCTTTCTGGTCCCTACAATACAAGCCACATGGACCCAGAGATCCACAACTCAACGAAGGTTTCAGTTTTCTAATTCTAAGTGGTCTGTGCACCTGACCTTTAACCGCAACCCTGTCTGGCCTCTCCAGACCAGTCACCCACTGACCTTACACACTCTCCGGTTTAAGCCACTTGTCAAGCTTTTCCACAGTCGGATAACATGGCCATGATGCATATAAAACTGTCGATGGAACAATTATCTTCCCTTTAATTACAATGGACCTTAAAACACGTTTCCCAAATGTCCCTCACTGACTGACCTATGCCAACGCCAAGACTCTGGAGTGGTCTTCGCATCCCTACCCTTCCCCTACACCGACGCTGTGCTATTATTAGAGGGCCCACACACTCACAGGGAGTGGAGGACACTGGCCATAAAGCTGCAGAAGCTAGTCTGGCATCAGCAGTGCTTGGGCCGAACAGGGTTGATGCAATTTGTTTTTTATCGTTAAGGCAAGACAACCGGAAGCAGAAAGGATCAGTAATGATGATTCAAGCCCCCATGCCCTCCCGAGCGGCAACATCACAACACTCACCAAGACTCAGAGACCCAGGCTAGCAACCCAGTAAAAAAGATATCCAGTTTTAGGATCTCTCTCTGGAGCTGCAAGCAGCAGACGCAAACTGAAAGGGATCTGACAGCAGGAGGCCGGATAGTGGGTAGTGGGGAGGGACGGAGGCAGGAGGTGAGTCAAGTCCTCAGCAACCTCACCCCGTACATCCCAAATTCTGCAAAGTTCTGTTCGGTCCTCTGTAGCCCGGGTCGCTTGACTTCGCTTTCCACTTCTGGCCCAAAATGGGCAGGAAAGGTGGGGCTCGGACCCAGAACTCGGCCGCCGCAGGCGCACTCAGCTTGCTTTCTGGGCAGCAGCGTCACTCACTGCAGTCCTGGGCCTCCGCGCCCCTTCCTAGTATTATCCACCCACCCACACCCACCCCCGAGCTCCGCGTCCTCTGATTGGTCGATCATCAGGCGGTGTGCACGCCGATTGGCTGAAGTACTCAAGCTGCGCGCCCTCCTCTTCACAGCGGACGCTTCCCTCCTAGTTTTACTGAGCTGGAGTCCACACGCCAGCCTTCGCTGCAGCCGGGTCCCTGATCCGGACGCTGAACCTGAAAGTGTGAACAGCGATCGCAGCAGAGACGTCTCCGTTTATCTTGGGAACTAGGGAACAAGCTGAGTCTCACTCTTATGCACCGTATTTTTCTCGAGAAGGTAACTAAGAGGTAGCGATCAGAAAGGTTAGCGTTGATTTCTATCGATGGTCTCATCGTCTCTGGTATTTAACCATCGACCGGCAGCTGGGCTGAAAAAAAGGGACCGCTCTTTGTGGCATCTTTCTCTCCACACGAAGAAGTCCATGCTTATCTTGCAGGATAGCGCCTTACTGTCTTACAAATATCTGTATTTTGTGGATAGCACTGAAGTGCAAAACAGTTCTTTGACAGAGTGGGGCAGGTGGCTGCCTCAACTACAGGTCACTTACATTTTCCTTCTGTCAGTGGATAGCACAGTTCATACTGGAGAAATGGAAATCATTCACGCCAATAGCAAATTTAGATACAAAAATATTCAATCTAAGCATGCATGTATACCAAATTTTTTAAACTGTTTTTTTAGCGTGTGTGAATAGTGTTTGTAAAGAAAATGGACTTTTTTCCTTCTCCCTCAAAATACCCGTCCCATAAATGTTTGAGACAAAGTTAAATTCCCCCACGAGTTGCAAGGAAGTCCCTTAAACTGCATTCCATATTATCTTAAGCTAAATGTAAAATCTCATTGATACTTTTGAAATCTCACCTTTAAATATAGCCCTCTGCAGGAGGACCGGCTTTAAGAAGAAGAAGAAAAAAAAATACTTCGTGTCGTTCTCCTGGACTCGCGGTAGACCAGTGGTGGATATTTGTTGAAGAGAGACAATTTCGGAGCTGATTGTAATTTTCCTCTAATCCGAACCTGTCAGAAAGTTGAGAGTCAATCAAGCTCCCCTGAAGTGGAAACAAAGACCATCCGCCTGCCGGAAACACAGGTATCCTCACGCCCCTAGTGAGGCTAAATTCCTCCTAGGTCGGGCACTGGAGCTGCATTCGTGCCCAGAGCCAAGGGGATGTCCAGCTAAGTAAATGGACGTGGCTTTCTGTATGTTCCTGTGGATTTTTCAGTGTCTCTTGAGGGTCTTGAGAGACAACTCGTAAGTCGCAAAACTCCCTAGGACAATTTCACTGAAGTAAACAGGAACCAACTCTTGCGGCCTCTCCATTAGGTTAGCACCTCTTAGTAACACAGAGGAGTTTCTTCGCCATTTGTGTTCTCCCTTATCTAACAAAAGATAAGGTTCACCTGGGTGGGAGCTTTTGAGTTCTTGACTTGTTTAGCCTCTGTTTTCTCCCGTGAGTCCCGGAGAGACCCATTGTCCTTGGAAAAAGCCAGGTACTGGGTCAAGAACCTTGGACCTGTGTAGCCTCCCCACTGATGTCACAGAAAGAAGGGAGTCCTCGATTCTCAGCAGCAAATACTGGCAGAGGGTTTGCCATGGTTTTTTGGGTGTTTTGTTGTTGTTGTTCCTTTGTTTTTGTTTTTGTTTTCATAGCTCCTCCGTATCACTTCTGAAGTTAATGCATGGAGTTAGGAATAGATTCTCCAGGACAGGATTGGGCACTGGTCTTTTTTTCGTTGTTTTGTTTTTGTCAAATAATGCTGAGTTTTCTCCAGCACAGTCTCACACACACACACACACACACACACACACGTGCGCACGCGCGCGCGCGCGCCATACATTTCTACCTTTGCAAACAGGGTATTTCTGTGCATCTGCCCTCCGATTGAAATTCCACCACCACTACCCTGCCAGATCATGTAGACAGAAGGCTTGGTTCTTTATTAATTGCTTGTATGGCGGGCCCCTAAGAAGAAAGAGCATAGAATAATTAGCCCTTCCCCAGTAATTTTAAATATTAACGAAGTTCAGAAAATAGGATTGCTCGCTACTAGATGGCAGAGAGGGGAGCCAGGAAGGAACAGGGGGAGGAGGTGTGGGTAGCTGCTTTCTAAACTGAAAGTAAACAGGCTAGGGAATCCAGCAGCCCTCTTACTAGTTCAAACTTTAAACAGCACTTGAGAGAGAGAGAGATAATATTTGTGTACATGAACCAGTCAGATAAGACCAAAACTTGAAAATGGGACATGGGGTTGGGGGCCCTAAGGCAGAGGAGCAAACCCAGAGGACCAACCCTTGGGAATGTCCAGGGGAGAGACCAGACTGCCTATTGTGGGCTTGCTGGGCCAGACCAGGGAAGGATGCTGAAGAGCTTCTTGGCTCACTGGATCCCTAGGTTGCAGGGTGGATACACCCAGCGGGTCTTCTTCAGCACTCCAGCACCCCATGGACAGGGAAAACACAGGACAATAGCTTCATGGCTGTCTGCTGATTACCCCCCCCACACACACACACACACACACATCGCCCCTTTTCCCTGTGTGTCTTCCTTCCTTATACCACCATCTGTGCAGCTGCGATCAAGATCCTGTTGAATTACACTCCATCCTCTGGTCTTAAAGTCCTCCAGGGAACCACTGGTGGGGATTTATCCAAGGACAAACTTCAGGAAATCCAAGACACTCCCATACTAAAAGTAAAAAATGTGTGCACTCCTTCTGGGGGTGAATGGTCATGCGTTTTATTGGACTGCCAAAGGATGCCATAGTTACACAAACTGTTCAGTAAACTAAATCTTCAGGAGAAATGGGGGTGAGGGAGCCTGGGCTCCAGTTGGTTCTTCCACAGACTAGTGACCTTGGATAATTACTTTTCTATGTCTTTTTAAAAAGTGACCTTTCCTGGCCTGGCACATGAAAACTTCAATTTACAAGCATAGGGTGATCGAAGAGTGTGACCTCCGGAAGAGACCTCCTTCTCCTCTCTGAAGACAGCACTTGCATCCAGCGAGAAACTGGCTTCTCTTCGCCCTCTTAAAAAGACCTTCCTTGACTCAAGACTTGTTAGGTGAAGAAACAAGTCCCTAAAGAGGACTTGGAAACCAACACCAGGTCACAAAGCACTGTTCTTTCCAGTACTTCTTGCGCTGTTGTTGCAAGCTGTGGAGTTGGTGTCCTTCCCCCAGTGACCCATATGGGTGAAGGTGGTGGGACGTGTCCTGGCTTGCTTGTGACTAATCTACACACACACACACACACACACACACACACACCTCCACCCCTTCCTGCTCCAGCACTTTTTGAGCCTAGCAGCTGAGAAGCTTACCCTCAGAGAGTCAAAGGGAAACAGAACTGAGATGAAGGGAGGGAGGGGGGGTCTTTCCTTGGTAAAAGTGACTTGATGCTTTCTCCAAACACCTGTCCAAACATAAATAAATCATTTTCAAAGAAGGCACGCCTATATCAGATTGGCCCCTGCTCATTGTACAATCCCTTGAACACACTCCACTAGAATGGCCCAATTGGCATCTCCAACTCCGCCCTGAGACCTCCACTTGCTCAAGGAGCCACTGGGACTCTAAGGCAACCAAGCCTAAGGACTCATAAAATGGACCTGGGGGGCCGCTGCCACTAGCAGCAGCTTGAACTGCCCAGTGGAAAAAATCCATGTGGTAATTGGCTGTTGGGCATTTCTGGGCACTTTGGTATAAGGGCTTTGCTGTGGCTAACTGTGGCTCTGATTTCTTTAAAGATGACCTCAAACTTGTGGATAGCAACAGTGTCATACGTTCGACAACTTTAACTGACTATGGACATGGTAAAATAAATAATCCCAGATGGGACCACAGAGATATGATTTCCCAATTTACTTTGCGAAATCAGATATACGACCTGTCACACTCAGTGGGGGTGGAGGTGAGCAAGGAGAGATTTGAGGAGATAACTGTTCTCCACCAAGACAGTTAGCACGCCCCCCCCCCCCCCGGCTTTGGTGCCCTAAAAAGCAAAGGGCGGGAGCCCTCATTCCTTCTTGCTCCTTCCGTGCTAAGTTCAGTGTTAGGAGACATTGAAAAGAGAAAGGGAGCAACATCTTTCTGCCTGCCCTTGCATTTAAGGGAAATTGAAACTCAAAGGAGATCATCGAGATGTGGGGTGTGGGGTACAGGATGCATAGCAATATAGAGGCACTGCAGGCCTAAAGAGGCCTTGGCTATTTCGGGTCCTCAATGCTTCCTGTGTTTCGCAGAACATGCCCTTTGAGGTGGGACATAGAATCCCACGCACGGTGAAGCAATCTTGCAGGCATATCTGCCACGCTGCCTATCCCAACCCCAGCCAGACTCCAAGTCACAATGATTGAGAGTCCTCTCGTCCTCCCAATAGCTAAGCCAAAGATTCCCCAGGAGGCACTGGGACCTAGATTCCACCCCAGAGGTGGTGGCCTTGCTATGGAAGGCAGTCAGGAGACTGTATGTGCCAAATGCTTCCTTGTACACACACCCTCGTGGGGAGGCGGGATGGCCTTGCCTTTGGGAACTTTCCATCCCCTGTGCCTGTGTTAGAGTGTGATAGCTCAAGAGTTAGATACTGCCCGCACTCACGTCTCATGTCAACACTCTAACCAGCAAAGCAGAAGGGAGTCAGGAGAGGCAGGGGAGCAGAGTGTTGGTCCTGCAGGAGCTACCCGGAGAATGAACTGTCTTCCTTGTATATGAACCACAATCCTGCCCCTGCAGGTCCTTGAGTGTAGACTGAAGGAATCCAATTGAATGGTTTCTAGTTAGTCTCCCAAACAGGAGAAAAATGGCATGGAAATTGAACAATGATGGCCTGCTTGCTCAGGTTGATAAGATGGGGGTGGAGACAGAAACAGTGTGGCACTGATTTTGACTGGCTGGTCACTTTCTCCTTCCCCCTAGTTCTGCTACTAACCCTGGGCAATCAAAAACCCCTGAAAAATCAAAAACCAAATCTATCCACTAAGAGAAGGGTGACTCCAGTTTCAGAAAGAACCCATTGCCTAGAGTTTAGACCGGATGGGATGGATTCATTCCGGTGGCCAAAAGAGGCCACACAAGCCACAACCTACCTGTGACCCTGTGACTTCTAGATTATGTATGTCTTGGCTGAATTTTAAGCCAAAAATCAGAGACCGATTCTTCAGACCTCTTTAGCCCTGTGTTAGGTTCACCCTAGGGTCTGGGTTTGGGTTCCGACGAAAACTAAAATGTTTTCCTTACTGTAGGTCCAAGAAGGCTCTCTAAATGTGTTCTTGCTGAGAAGGAAGTCTCCCTCTTTGCTGCTCAACTCCTTCAGTCTCCGAAGCATATTGAAGGGGGGCTCAAACAATTGAATGGGGGTATGGGTGGAAGAAAGTTTTTGAGGAAAGAGGGAATCCTAACTCTCCTTGGCTGTGTGTCTGTCCAGGACCTCAGTGACTGGAGTGTGATTCTGTGCCTCCAATCCAAATGACAAAAACACAGGTCCTAAAGGGGCCTGAAAGAGATTCTTTCTATCAATATTGTAAGTGGTAAAAATGGGGAGTGGGACTAAAGGAAGGAGGAGAGAGAGGGAAGGAGGAAAAGAGATTGGGAGGAGAGGTAGGATTGGAAACTAGCTCTCTATGGATCCATTTCTCTACTGCCAAGTAAAGCAGCCCCGACCTTGGGTCTTTTCTTCACTACTATCTGTGAGGCTTCTACATAGTTAATGGGTTGATCATCGCTGAATTCTTTTCCTAAGTTCAGAATACTTCTGGGTGTGATGGAGGGGAAAAAAAGAGAAGAATAAGAGGCTTGCCTGAGTGGTCACTCCTATGAGATTGTAGGAATTAAGAAGCAGGGAAGAGGACCCAGGCCAGCTGGAGCACGCCTTTACGACCAGGCGCTACATAAACTTTAAGAGCCGAGGAAATCTTCTCTTTGAACGAACAAGCTAACCGCCAGAGAATAGGAAGGCGTTCCACGGGAGGTGAACCACTGGGAAGTGGCGAGCTAGGAGATGTCACTTGCTTCACGCTGATTTAACGTGGGGGGAACGCAGGTGCAGGAAAACTCCGGGCCCCTTCTCTTGTTCACCTAGAGCCCCTGAGCCCTCCACCCCTGCCCTTTCTTTCGTAGAAAATTTATTGACGGGGTGAAAGCCGGCAAACAAAAAGGCAGCCTTGTGAGCTTCGGGCTCCACAAGAATGCTTTGATCCCCCTTCAGTGTCTAACAGTCCCCCAAACGCCTGAGATCCCTGCAGACCAGTGACTCAGAAGTCTAGCATCTATAAAACCAATGCCTGCGCACTGTGCAAGAAGGCCGCGCGGGGGCGCTGTGGGCGGCCACCCGCCTAGGGGTCCAGAGCCTGGGAAACACTAGTGGCCTCTGGATTACATCCTCCCTCCCTCCCACTAGCTTTGCCAGGCAAGCCTGGCGGGTGGCCGGCTCTCAGTGAAGGAACTGTCATCATGCGGGCTGTTCGCTTCCTTGGCCATCCTGATTACTTCTTCAAGCTGCCTTGTCCCCACTACTTGCAAGAAGCGGCAGGATCACTCCCCTCTGGAAAGAGTCACCATCATTGTGGGCCCACATTTTTGTCAGATCCCGAGTCTGACTCGCAACAGGCTGCCGGTTCCAGAAGGGTTATCCTGTTTAAAGCACTATGGGAAGGGAAACAGAACAAGATCTCAATCTGAGGCCATCCCTCTGCAGCACGCTTCTCAGCAGGAGCTAGCAGCTGTGGCGACCCTGGAACCCCAAGGTGAATTTTGTTCCAGCTGCTTCTGCCTAAAGCTCCCCCCCCCATCAGCCTTCCACAGGAAGCTAACTCGATTTCCCTGAGCACGCATTAGAGAATTGCCCCATCCCACCTTCCCCGAGGCCACCGCTCCTGCTTCCGCTTTGTAAATCCCGCAAAAATGATTTGGGAAACCGAGGACTTTTGGGTGGAAAATAGGTTTTCAGAATTCCACTCTGTTGCAGATGATGGAGGTTCAAGTTTGTCAGGAGGAAATGTGTAGACAAGCCACGGTTCTAAAAGCCCATGGTACCACAAATCATTTCTGGGGTCCCTGAGAAGTTTTTGCACAATTCATTCTGTGTCTGTTTCCTCATTTATAGAACCCAGACTCTTGACAACATCAAGCTCACAATGGCAGAAGCAAAGTAACTGAAAGTCTCTGAAAATTAAAAAGCGCTGTGAGTGTAAGGTGCCCAGGTCTCCCTGGTCTAATATTCTTTTATTTTTCACGTCCTGGGTAACGGAGAAAAAAGGTCAAAGATGGCAGTGTTTGAAGGGTCACAGATGGAGTCCTGTTTGTTAATATGCAAACAGCTCTTCTTTCTCAAAGGAAGCCACCACCCCACACCTTCTCCACCAAACAAGCAGAGAGACTTACCTTTCTTTGACCACCGTGGAACCAGCCTTTGAGTGTCTGTAGGAACTGCTTGTCCCTGCAAAGCGTGAAAGGCATGCCCTCCTGACTTCAGGAGGGTGGTAGCAAGGTCCTAATCTCATCAGGGAGCATTTCGCTTCCTGAGAAACTGTTACAGAAGCAGGAAGGGACAGTCAGGTTTCCAGTCCTATATCTTACTGTAACGTTCCTATAGCCTTCGACCCGCAACTCTTGGCTGGGCTGGCTTTTGTTCAGTTGGTTCTTGTTTTTGCCTGTTGTTGTTTCATACTTAGGGGAAAACTTAACCGTACACAAACGTAGGCCAAACTGCATAAGATCCACTACAGTAATCTAATACCTGTGATGACCCAAAGAATAAATAACATCTGCACAGACCTTCGGCAGACCAGCCATTGCCATCTCTGCACAGCTTGCTGGAGAGGTCCACCGCAGTCCTGCCTGGGAGCTGAGTTGGAAAGATTTCATCTTACTGAATGAATGGCATTTCTGCACCACGGTTCTGGTGCATTCTGGACTTCACAATCTGGGGTGAATCATTAGAGCAAGATACTCATCAACTGAGCACCCAGCGTGAGGGCAGTGGGCAAGGGACAGGGACACAGGCGGTCAATGTGAATGCTAGATTTACACTCTAGTCTAGCGACTTAATTATATGTTTCTTGATCTGCTAAATAACTTGGGAGGGTGTTCCCTAAAAAACGAAGTCTTGACTCTCAAACAGTAGGGTGACTGTGCTCTAAGGGGCTAAAATTACTCCTTTAACAGAGAAAAACAAAATCTCAGGCCTAGCTCTGAAACTCTGAACCTATTGGCTCCTCCCAATCAGGAATTCCGTCTCTCTAAAACCTCTTCGATCCTGTCTCATTCATATCAACAACCTTCCAGCATCGCGAATAAACAGAGATTTGCTGGGGTTTGTTGCTTTATTTTTCTCTTTTTAGTTTTCTGGATCCCAGTTTGCACAACACACGAACACATCTGTACACTTAACTTTCGTCCACTTAAGCATTGCAGAGTCACTGAACTTGGCTTATCGGTTCCAAAAAGAACCAAATCTGGCTTCAGCGTGGAATCCAGCCTAGTACATGAAAGCACAGAATCAACTCTCCAATAGTGGTGTTCTCTGTAGTTTTCCCAGATGTTCTCCTATTGTTTGGCAAATGTTTAATGTAATAAATATTGATGGTTCCCTCACATGTGGTGGTAAGATTTGCTCATCCAAAAAAAAAAAAAAAAACTTCTTTTCTGCAATCTTTTAAAAATATATCCTTAGGTTTGTTGTCTTGAAATTAGCTTGTCCTCTGGCAGCTTTCTTGAAATGTCAACCAGATGTGGAGTTCCAACAGAATAATGTTCTCCTGTTTTTTACAAAAGCGAATTTTCCTTGTCGCATGGACTGGTGACATTCTAAAGCAGTGTTCTTCAAAAGTCTTCCGTCTGTTCCTGAATAAAATTCTCTAAGAGTCGATGAATCTCCTCACATCACACACACGTGTCTTGATTCTCTTTGCTGGCTCCAGGATCACGATTCCTGCCATCTCAGATGGATTTTTCAAGTCGCCGCTAGTGTAGAGGCGATCCTTAGAAGAAACCTGTCAATGACAGCCTTGTCCCTTCCACTTCCAGTCACACACACTTCCATTCAAAGCTCCTGTTTGCTCCTTTCCAAAAATATTATACTTCTGGGATGAAATTTTTCACGTATAAACCCAGCCCGGCTGAATAGCCTTTTTTTTTTCTAAAGGAAGTTTGAGAAAACAAATTCTCAGTTATTTGAGAGAGTTAACACAGGCTGTTTTTCAAACCTGGATATATGTGTGTATTAATCATTAAGAAGGGAATAGGAGAATTGGTGAATCGACTCTGTGAGCGAGACTCTTGAGCCTGTGGAAGTCACCAAATGCTTAGTAAAAGTGAGGTGATTTATAAATCTTTGTAGATTACAGATCTTACAAAATTTATTAAATCTTTAGGATGACAGGTTTATTCCCATTCCTCTCCGGAGCCACAATAGTAATCGGCCTTCACTGCCACGGGAGAGTGTGCATTTGTTAGCTCAGATAAACCTGTAATTTCATTATCACAGCGACAGGAGCAGTTTTGTCTGCTTTTCTGCTTTGAAAATAGATCTATTTTTTAAAAAGGTATGGGGCACAAAGATATCTCTAATACTATTTTGAACCGAAATATAAAATGAGGGTTCCAGGTCTTGGGTGGTGCAATTAGAGCTTGGAGGGTATAATCCCCAGCACTGGGGGGGAGGGTGGTGACAGGGTGCAGACCCCTGGAATTTTCACAGAAAATTCATGTCATGCATATGTGTCACTTTCTGGAATTAATTCTTAAATTTAGAAAGTCTGACAAATATACACAGCAATGAGACTGAGATCATCTTTGTCTTTGTCTGAATTGTTTTGTCTTTTAAAAATGTTACATGTGTGGGTGTTTTGTCTGCATGTATGTCAATGCACCATGTACATGCCTGGTGTCTGGGGAGGCCAGAAGAGGACATCAGATCCCCCAGAACTGGAGTTAGTTGTGGGATACCATGTGGGTGTTGGAAATCAAATCTGAGTCCTCTGCAAGAATACCAGGTGCTCTTAACCACTGAGCAATCTCTCCAGTCCCTTGTCTGTATATTTTAAAAATATAAAGGCATAGAGATTTTATTCTTAAAAGCTTTCATACTTGATACAAATAAAAAATCTTGCTAAAGATAAGCTTTTTGCTTTTTGGTTTGGGTTTTTTATTTTTAAATAGTTTCTCTGTGTAGCTGCTCTTGCTGTCCTGGAACTTTCTCTGTAGACCAGGTTGGCCTCAAACTCCCAGAGCTCAGCCTGTTTCTGCCTTCCAGATGCTGGAATTAAAGGTGTGCACCACCACCACCCGGTAAAAATATACTTTTAGTGTTTTGTTCCAATATTGAAGATCAAACCCAAGATTTTGCAAATGCTGGACAAGCACTCTGCCCCTTGGCCACATACACAGCCCAGCAATTAGCTTTTATTTCATTGTAAGTTTTCTCAAATATATAAAACTAGCCACACTTAAGCTTCTATGAACATTACTAGCCTGTGGTACTTGGTTTGGGAAGAAAGAAGTCTCTATAGAGCCTACCATTTCATTTCTATGTCTTCTTCATTATTTGTAAAATTTTAAATGAAGTAACCAAAATAGAGTCCAGATCAGTTATCGGGTAAAGGTGATTGCCACCAAACCTGGCACCCTGAGTTCTATCCCCAGAACCCATGTGGCTGTTTTCTAACAGAGGATGGTGAGAGAATAATTCACCCTGTGAGGAGTTACTCAGGATGACAGGCAAGGACGGCTCGGTGTGATGTCATCAAACTTGTGCTTCTGTGTTATCAGAATCCTCCCTTGGGGACTCACCTTCCTTTAGAATCTCACCCAAGCAAATGGTAACGAATTTCAGTCTAAGTTGGCCGTGCTAGGGTTCAGCACAGACATATTGACAGTATAGGCAGCTGCTTGCTGCAGAAGTGGAGTGGCGAGAGAAAGCTATTCACAGACTCCACCAGCCCCCTGTGACTGCATCCCCAACAGTCCCACCCTACTTTCATGGGCAATGTCTGTGAAGGCACTTCTCACTCTTCGCTGTGCCACTGCCTTCATCTGCTTCTGAGCAGAAAATATTGAGCAAGCTTCTTTCTTTCTATACAGTGATGTGCTATTGTTTTCTTCCCCAAAAATTCAACGTCTGTGAATTACACGTAGAAATTTAAAGCCAGATCGAATGATGTTCCAAGCCATAACCAGATCTGTCTACTGTGATTGAAAACTTAAAATCATACCTCTCACCAGAACACCCAGAAGGCTTGGGACATGAAGTTAAGTAGCTTATTGCAGTTTGAATGTAAAATGTTCCCCATAGATTCGTGTGTTCATACACTTGGTCTCCAGCAGGTGGCGCTGTTTTAGAAGATTGTGAATGTGTAGGAGATATTGCCTTGCTGGAGGGAAGTGTGTCACCAGGAGTGGGCCTGGAGGTTTTATAGCCTCACCCCATTTCACATCTGCTCTCTATTTCCTGGCTTCACACTCAGCATGACCAGTCACCTCTTGTGTCTGGCTCCATGGCTTCTCCGACATGGCAAACTATATCCCGTCCAGCTGTGAGCCAAAGCAAACCCTTCCTCCTTTAAGCTGCTTCTTCTTGTCAGGCATTTGATTACAGAACAAGAAAAGAAAGTTAACTCATTACAGAGTCAAACTGTTCTGCTTCTAGGACTTGGCTTTGTGGACTGGAGAGAAGGGAGGAGCCATATCTCCAGGCAGATGGGAAGAATGATCACAGAGGTGAGCAATTATCCGCCGACCCACAAGGCCTCAGAGGCCAGCCGAACTAACTCCATTATACTTTACCAGTGGAGGACTGTCTAAGCAGAACAGGCTGTGGACACTGCTGTAAGACAGCCAAAGGAGCTCCCAGGACAGAGCCCTGCTCTCTGCCTCTATCTGTTTGAAACTGGTAGCTTGAATGAGTTATAGTCAGTGATTTTAGATAGAATAGTATTTTATAAAGTCAGTGGTTTTAGATAGTACAGTATTTTATATAGTTACTGCTTTAAATGCTTATTCAAGTACCTAGATCTGGGCCAGGAATTCATCTCCATAGGAGAGTAATTGCCTGGAGTGTAAGAGGCCCTACATTCAACATCCAGCTTGGACCAGTTATTGGGCAAAGGTGCTTGACACCAAACCCCAGTTCAATCCCCAGAACTCATGTGGGAGAGAAAACCAACTCCTGTAAGTTGTCCTCTGACCGTCTCAACCACCATGGCACATGTGCGCCCATGCAATCAACCAATAATAAAAAGCAAATCCCTGGGTCTCTGCCCCTCTGAAAGATTATTTTAAACTAGAGGTTAAGAAAAAAATCTTTAAAGACTAGCTTTCATTCTTCTGCTCTTCTTAAAGATGCCAAATGCCAAAAACTAACCAAGAGACTAAATGTTTGTGTAGGGAAAATAAAAAGATACAAGAGGCCCACCTAGGTCCCACACTCTGTCACAGCCTCAGCATAGTAAAGTTTACTCACAAGGTCAGTATCTTAGTTAGAGTTTCTACTGCTGTGAAGAGACACCACGACCACATAACTTAACTCCTATAAGGCAAGTGTTTAATTGAGGGGGCTCGGTGACAGTTTCAGAGGTTCAGTCCATTATCGTCATGGCAGTGAGTATGGTGGCACACAGGCAGACATGGTGTTGGAGGAACAGCTGAGAATCCTACATCTTGCAGGCAACAGGAAGTCAACTGAGACACTGGGCGGTATCCTGAGCATAGGAAACCTCAAATCCCACCCCCACAGTGACACACTTTTTCAAACAAGGCCACACCCACTCCAACAAAGCCACATAGTGCCACTCCCTATAAGATTACGGGGCCAATTACATTCAAACAACCACAATCAGCCTCTCTCTCCTACCGCTCAGCCTCCAGCCCTCAGCCTGACCTGCCCCCATAGCCTGCTCTATTAGCTGGCCTCTGCATTGCTGGTTCTCCTGTGCAAACTCGGTGCCTCGTCCAGAACCACCTCTGCATGAAAACTCTCACCCTCATACCATCACCTTCCCCAGTGCCCCCAGTCTAGGGCCACCACCTCTCACTCTTGTTTTTGTGCCTGCAAGCTCAGTTTCCGTTTTTGGCTATTGGAACCCACACACGCTGTACCAAGATCCCTCTGCAGATCTTTACGGACACCTGGCCTGTATCCTCGCCCTGTTGTTACACCCGGTTCTCCAACAATTATAATCTGTCATCCTTTTAAAGATCTGCTCAAATTCCACTTTTTTAGAGCAAACCTCTGTCTGCCCTTTCAAGAAACGCCTTCCTCTGTTGACCCCTGGCTTATTTGAATGTCTATAGTATCTATAATCTACCTCCATGTATGTACACTTATTTTTGTATGTCTTTTTTTATCATCTTGGTAAGCTGCCTTTCCAAATATAGGTTGTACATTTATGAAGGACCAGGACCACATCTTAAAACCCTTCATGTTCCCAATAATATGTAGAGCGATACCTGGGAGAGAATAATGTGCTCGGTGGTCATCTGCTGAGGAGGTGAGAACCTCATTTAATTTTGTGATTGAAAGGTGAAGCCTTTTTTGTTTTGACCCCACAGACATTTATTGAGTATCTATCTATTCCTTAATTCTAGTACTAAGTGCATAATACAGACAAAAACAATGGTCTTGTTTACAGAAGACAATAAACAAATAAACAAGGAAGTACAGAATATGTCCAATGGCGTGATAAGAGAATCCATGTGGGGTGGTAATTTATACAGAGTGACTTCACCGATAAAGGGAGAGGTGAAATGAGAAGAGACTCAAAGGGGTTGATATTTAAGGGGGAAGAATTCCAAACAGAGACAACAGTAAGGGTAAAGACCCCAAGAAAGAGAGAATTCCTGGGATGAACGTAGAAAAAGAAGTGGCAAATGCCCCTGCTGGGAATAAGGGAAGGAAGGTAGGAGGAAAACACCATGGCGAAAGCCCATCTGGGTCAGGAAAGGACGGTCATGCAGAGCCTAGATCTTACACTCTAAAGAAGATGGGGAACTTTTGAGGAATGGAGCAGATAGGAATGACAATCATTCACTTTTCCCGCAAACAGAAATGCAAACACTCAAGCAGTTCTTGATGTCATTCCGCATGGACTCCAGTGTCTAAGACAAAACCGGGACTTAAGGCATTTAGCAACATTAAAATATTTCTGTACACAAAAGCATCTTGCTGGGTTAGACACATGATGAGATGAGAGAGCTACTTCTTGAAACAGTACCTTGTGTGTGTGGCCCTGGTTTAGATCAAACCAGTACCCAGTAGTAAATAAGCAGTGGGGAAAAATGAGGCACAATAACAAAATGTCCTGGTATCCAACAGATGACCAATAGATTGTAGATGACCCAATAGATTTGTGGAGGTGGGATAAGACCCTGTCCAAGTCACAGGTTGGATCCAAGCAGACTTTGTTTCATAGCCTTTGACTCCATGCCAATAAGTAACAGCAACATGTTAGTATCACCCTTAGAATCTGTAACATTCCCAAGTCTTGACATCCATTGCTGACAAGATAATGACAAGCTAAATGCCATCAACTTATTTCTAGAAACCCTCTCATAGAACTAAGTTGAATGGAGACCTGAGAATAACAGCTCTGTGCCTAGAACTCTTTGACATCCACTACTGCAGTCTGTTACTATGGGCTCTCTGCTCACCTTCTTAATATCTGTGGTGGTTTGAAAGAAAATGGCCCCCAAAGGGAGTGGCGCTGTTAGGAGATGTGGCCTCGCTGAAGTAGCTGTGGTCTTGCTGGAGGAAATGTGTCAATGTGGGGAAAGCTTTGAGGTCTCTTCTCAAGTTTCACTCAGCGTGACAGTCAGTCAACTTCCTGCTGCCTTCTGGTCAAGATGTAGCCAGCAGCACATCTGTCTGCATGCTACCATGCTTCCTGTCATGATGATAATGGACTGAACCTCTGGAACTGTAAGCCACCACCTCAATTAAATGTTTTCTTTGTTAGAGTTGCCATGGTCATGGTGTCTCTTCACAGCAATAAAAAGAAACCCTAACTAAGACGATATCCAAAGGGGTAAGTAACACACACACACACACACACACACACACACACGACTTTCTCATCTTCTGCCTCAGAAAGAAATTATTCTGAAAGACTGGTACTCCTTCTCCTCAGAATATGCTCAGCCCAGCCCTCCCACAGGTGCTGATGACCTGAAATGGTGGGAAGCAAACTTTAGTCCCGGGCAGGACTTAGAGATCACTAAGTCACTGGATCTAGAAGTCTGTGAGTGGCGTGGCATCAGGACACCTGTGCGGCTCTGACTTGATCACTGAGAGGCTCACTAGCTAAAGGATCTATGCCAGTGGTTCTCAATCTGTGTGTCCCGACCCCTTTGGAGGTCCAATGACCTTTTCATATGGGTTACCTAAGAAAATCAGAAAACAGATATTTACATTATTATCCATAACAGTAGCAAAATTACAATCATAGGGACGGGCGCACGCCTTTAATCCCAGCACTCGGGAGGCAGAGGCAGGCAGATCTTTGTGAGTTCGAGGCCAGCCTGGTCTAGAAGAGCTAGTTTCAGGACAGGAACCAAAAGCCACCAAGAAACCCTGTCTCAAAAAATCAAAAAAAAAAATACAATCATAAAGTAGCAACAAAATAATTTTACGGTAGAGGGTCATCACAGCAGGAGGAACTGTATTAAAGGATCACAGCATCAAGAAGGTCGAGAACCACAGGTCTATGTGGTGATACGTTTTTACCCTTTTTGATTTTAGAATCATAAAACATTGCATCATTTGGATAAACTTCTAGAATCAGAATGCATTAAAGGAGAGTCAGTCATAAAGACCTCTAATCAGTGAAAAAGGTGGAGTGCTGTCGTTACCGCGAAAGGGACCCACTGGCTAGCTGAATCCGTCAATCAGACAGGGATGGCAAATGGCTCTTAGGTCCAGTGTTAACTCAGCTCAACAGTTCAGCTGCTGGACACTGGGCTACGAGGAGGATTCTGGGGCCAGACAGGAAGGCAGAGAAACTAATGAGCATGGCTGTGCAGGCAGCAACACCAGAGTCTGAGAGCAGCAAACCAAGCTAGAGAAGGCGCCCAACCTGACTGGAATACAAGTTACCAGGAGCACTATACTCTGCACTGAAGAGGGGGGAACCAAACACCTGTTCCCTCTACAACCACAGCAGCCAGCGTTCAGTCAACCATCCATCAGATCTTGATCGTCTGATCTTTACTACTTATTAACTTAAACAATGCTATCATTGACAGAAAAGATAAATTTAATTGTGTGATTTATCAAGCATGTCAGGGTTAATGATACACCTCACTGCAACCCGGGAACACTAGCAAGGTCACCAACAATTAGCTGGTCATCAGATTGTCGATGTACCGCCACTCACTCTACATCTAACGGGCTGTTGGTTTAACTGCTGCCCGCTGCCTCTGCTATGGGCTTTTGGCCTCCGAGGTTTTTTGAGCTTAGACGTGTGACATTGCTTTTTCATCTTTGTTTGCAGAGCCCGTCTTTGACTGGTTCTAATGGCCTTGGAAGTGCCAACTTTAAAACAGTTGACAAGCACATCTTGTGACAAAAACTGTGTTTTTAAAAAAGTCACCTGCCAACCACTCTCAGGCTTTCTCTACCCCTAAAAACCTTTTTCTCCTACTTTTATGGAACCACTGATAATATATAATGCCTATATTTTACACTGTCTTGAATGATACATAATTATATTCTGCTTTTCTTTTTTCCTTCTGGGGATTGAACCCAGAGCCTTGTGTGTGTCCTAGGCAGGATTTCTACCACTGAGCTACACCTCAGTTTTGTTATCTCTTACTTCACATAAAATGCTGGACAGCCAATAGCTAGGCAGGAGGTATAGGTGGAACTTCTGGGTAGAGAGAGAGGAAATAGGAGAGGAATCCAGGTGCGCAGGAGATACCAGGGAGACATGAAAGAAGCTGTGTTGGGGGAGGCTGCTCGTTTGTTTCCTGGCCTCCCAGACTCCCAAAATAAACACATAGAAACTGTATTAATTAAATCACTGCTTGACCTATTAACTCTAGCTTCTTATTGGCTAGCTAGCTCTTATATCTTTGGTTAACCTATTTCTATTAATCTGTGTATCGCCACATGGCTGTGGCTTACTGGCAAGGTTCCATCTGGCAGCTCGTGTCTTTCTCCTCTGATGGCTACATGGTGTCTCTCTAACTCCGCCTTCTTTCTCCCAGCATTCAGTTTAGTTTTCCCACCTAGGTCTACGCTGCCCTATCATAAGCCAATGCATCTTCTTTATTCATTAACCAATAAAAGTAACACATAATCAGAAGGACTTCCCACATCAGAGTTGGATACACAGAATAGGAGAAAGGTAGAAACCATGGGGTAGAAAAATAATTAAAAATATTGGTTGATTTAAGTTATAAGAGCTAGTTGGAAACAAGCCTTAGCCAAAAGCTTTCATAATAATAAGGCTTCATGTTGTTATTTGGGAGCTGGCGGCCCAAAGAAAAATCTCACTACAAGTAAATGGTTTTTAAATACAGCAATATCTTAGACTGTGAGCAACTATGATTTATTCCTATATTACACATTAGGCATACCTCTGTGAAAAGATTTATGGTTCATTATGTTAGTGAGTATTTCATACTGTAACATACTCATGCTAAAACCTAATGAAGCTACAGAGAGAGCAAGACATAAAGAGATCTGGAGAGAGGGCAGTAGAAACCATTTACTTGAGTAATTTGAGCATAGTTAGCTCAAGATTTCTTCTACACAGAAGGCTCCAACATGAAGCAGTTAAATTCCAACTTACCCTGATCAAAACAGAAGTGAGGATTCCAAGTTGCCCAGTTTCCCCATCTCCCTCTTCCCAGCCCCATCCCGCCCAGCAGAGTGGTCCCTAAATCATGAATGCTCACTTAAGAAAGGGAAGTTGAACCAGACACTGTCTTGGGCAGCATCTCTTTGCTGAAACTTTTCAACACCAGACAAGAATACTTTCTCATGCATTCCTCAGATCACCCCTTCATAAGAGGCCCCCAAATCAGGAATTTTTAATATCATCTGTGACAACCCTTGCTAGTGTATCATTCTCCTCCCTGAAGGATTTGAACATGCACTTCCTACTTTTTATAATAACTTATAAGTTTCTGTTAATAATCATTTACATTAATGTAAACAAAGTCATTAGCAAATAAAGGCCGCAGGATTTGGCACACGGGATCATGGGTATTATGTAAGCCTCAACATCAGTTGCTATCTATAACTTGTTTTAATGAGGCATTCAGAAACTCACAGCTTCCTTCAGACGCGTGACTACAAAAGGTCATTTTCCAAATGTCCTTATTAAGAATGAAGTTATATGCGATGAAAAGCGCTAGTGCTCACTACGATGGAACAATGTTCAACAAATGTGTATGTTAACTACTATATAGGGAATGTTCTAGCCAAGCTACTGATACACGAATTGCCGCTTGGCTGAATTTGGAGGGGGATAAATGCTTGTTGCAGTGTGGTAGTAAACCAGTTCTCATTAAGGCAGAAGACCTTCCTGGAAGGCTTAAAAGCTGGGAACCAGGCGGGCTCTAAAATTCCAATGGGAACAGTAGCCCAGGGGGTCAGAGAAACATCGCTGGCTCCCACCCAGGCACAGCTGGGGACCCAGGCTCCCAGGAAGCCTTACCCAGTCACAGCCCTGGGAACTCAACCCCAACACAAAGCCCAAACATTAAGGGAGCAGCGGGCACCCTGTTGGTGGTACTCAGCAGCCTCGCCCCCCCCCCCATCCCCCGCCTGGCAGGGAAGACCAAGCCAGAGAGAAGGATTGAACCTCCTTTCCCTGGTGTGTGCTCTCGCTGGGTCAATAGCAAGATCGTTATGAGAGTGAAACCGGAGCTGGGTAATGTGTGTAGGCTCGGTGGCTTTATGGTGTCCCTGCTATGTTAATTAGCATTAGGAGTATGATGGATTGGCAACACGTGTGCGCTCGGAGTCTTAAACAGGCCCTGAGAGTTTAGCACTCCATTAGTTACACCTCACAGAAACCCAGGGGATGTTTATTCAAAAAGAGGATCGCTTACAGGAGGGAAACATGCTAATTCATTCCTGATACCATCTGGGGAGAGGGACGCCCCATCCCTGCTCTCCCTGCGCGTGAATAGCGCAGCCGGTCATCTAAGACAGGGCTGGGATTAGAGGCTGGCGGGGAACTACAGAAAACCTAGGGCCCCTGGCCTGGGAACCCTGAAATCTCAAATCCTCAGTTGTTCCTACTCGAATCCCTCTGAGACAGAAGTTCAGAGAAGACTCCGTGTTGACATTTCAATCCGCTGGGCTGACTCAGAAGCTGGGAACTCGGCAAGCCTCTCCCACACCCTCCAGGCCACAGAGAAGCCAACTCCTGCTCTGCCTGCCTTAGCGCCCAGGCTTTGAGCAGCTGCTGCCTCTCAGGCCTGCACCAGCTGGACCTAACCCATCACAAAGCAGGGGCCACAAGGACCCTGGAGGAGAGCCTAAAAACTAAGACCCACTCAGGCGGGTGATCATTGCTGGGCTGTTTTGTATTAAAAATTATAAAAATTACTATTTATTTATTTTTTATTTATTTTTTTTTTATTTTTTTTTTTTTTTACTATTTCAGGGCTGCTTGAGAAGAGAAACCCAACTCCATTCAGATTCTATGTTTACGGAGGGTTTTTGTGTTTCTTGCCTTTTATCTTTTAGATTTTTAAATTTTATTTTTTGTGTAGAAGTGTGTTAGCTGCATGTATGGTGTGTGCACCTCGTGAGTGCAGTGTCAGAGGAGGCCAGGGCAGGATGTCGGGTCCCGTAGAACTGGAGTTAGAGACGGTTGTAAAGTATGTGGGTGCTGGGAATTGAACCTGGCTCTTAAGCACTGAGCCATCTCTCCAGCCTCAAGTTTTAGAATTTTCATTCTACCAGAGTAACTGTGGAAACATGAGAAAATACAGGTGTGGCTAAAGGACGAACAAATTCACGAATAATGCTGACTTTAAATTAACAGGATCACTTGTATTTAGCATCTACCAGGTATAGATCATATACATAGCAATGTTCATACATTAGTACAGCTGTGCACTGGGCATCTAACACTGGCGAAGAGGTAGGGGGCGGGGCAGAGCTTTGGCCTGCAGTGTTCTCCAGTTTCTGATATAAATGGTCCCACCAAGGTACATCTCCCAACCTGACCTCACTGGGCAGAGTGGAAGAGAGGAGACCCTACCTACCGGCCTTGCAAATCTGTAGGCGTATAACCAACACACAAATGAAGACAGAAAAACAGGAGGGAACATTTGTCTCCCTTCTTAATCTACAGCATGTGTTTCCCCGGCTCTCTTGCCCCTGACATCAGTCCCTAGGATAGCACATCTGGGCTGGAATCCATGTTCTGCTGGTGTGGGATATCGGGGGTAGTTTCTCATCACCTACAAAATGAGGACTTTGGGGCATAGCTTAGTGATGCAGTGCTGGTATATATGCCGAGCATAGGAGCCATTGAATTCAGTGCCCAGCACTAAAAAGTGGGGGAGGGGAGGCTGAAACAAACAAACAAAAAATAGATTCATGGAGACTAGAAGAGAGGTTAGCAGGGGTCAGGGAGAAAGAGAAGCAGGATGCTGCTGACCGAGGGGTATAAACCCTCAATCAAGTTGAGTGAGTGTGCTCTGAGGGTCAGCGAGCTACGGTGTGGTGGTGAGCACTGTGCTGCGTATGTAAGAGTCCGTGCAAAAGTTTGTGTGAAGCGTCTAACCGCCAAGGAGGGTGGGAACAAGGGTGACTCTGGGGTGATGAATGAGTATGCTTGGTTGGCAGTGTGTATGTGTGCGCACGTGCGTGTATGTGCGTGTGCATGTGTCTGTGCGTATTTATATACTTTACGCAAGTCTGACAGTATTTTAAATAAGGATGCTGAACTGACTTGAAGCTTTCCTAAGCACATCCTAAAACAGTGGTGTTCAAACCTTAGTGTGTATCCTAGTAACCCAGGCAATGCACTGAAACAGCTCTCTGCTCAGACCCCAGCATCTCAGATGGAAAGAGCTAGAGTGGGGTTGGGAAGCTATGATTCTAATATATTTTCAGGCACGGCCTGAGTCTGCAGGTCTTATAAAACACCAGTGATAATTATACAGCTGGCCCAAAGCTCACAGTTAGAGTGAGATACTCCAAAGGTTTCAGAAGACTTCATAGAGGCTTCTTAGCATCAGCTCCAAGAGGCCAGAGATATTACATCTCATCAAAGACCAATCACCAAGTCCCCAGGTCCGAGACCAAGGTGGAATTCTATAAAGACTCCTCCTGACCTTATAGAACCCCACACACCCTGCCCTTGATCAAGGACAAGCAGGGAGAATTGCTATACTTCCTCCTTGCCTTCTTCATTAGTCAGTCACCAAACCAACACCAGCAAAATGTCCAGCTCTGTATCTGCCAGCTCCAGGGAAAAAAAAAAAAAAAAAAACCAGGCTTGAGAAGGCCACACACTGAAGCAGCAGAAAGAACCAATCAGATCCTGGGGACACTGGTCAGGAGAACTCCCCAAAACTCACCCAACCATCCTCCATCAGGCATTCACTTTTGGGTGGTTACTTGTTTCCTTAGTTGTTGGTGCTATGGGTGCCTAATAGTAAGCACCAGTTCTTATCGGTGACAGCAGGGGAAGTCAACTCTCAGCAGCAGAGGTGGCAGCAAATTATCACTGGTCTTCTCTGCCACGCACCGTTCATAAATGCCCCATCTTGGGTGCCAGCTGAACTACCCCTACATGGTTCAGGCAAATTCATCTTGCCTCATGATTGATCACTGACTGTCCCATACCCGCTGCACTCATTACACAGTCAAAGGGAGTGGGAATAGTTAAGTCTTTTTCCTCTTTCTCATTTTGAGAAATAATATTTGTACAGATTTATGGGTTAAGATAATTCAGTATGTATTTAGAGTATGTAATGGTCAAATCAAAAACAGTGATATATCCCTCTCCTCAAGTTTTATGTGTTGGGCACTATGTGTTTCAGACTCCTCTGGTTATTTTGAAATACATCACAAACTGTCAAAGAACGTAGCTGCCCAACAGCACCATGGACCACCAGAACTAATTCCTCCTATCCAACTGTATTTTGATACCGTAATCCACCCTACCTCCCTACCTCCTCCCAGGCATGATAAATCATCATGGCTTTTTACACCAGCTATTCTATCCTGCCAAGTGATTGGTTTCTGCTATCACAACACACAACACACACCCCAGGGCCAGGCCACAGGGTAAGGGTAGCATCATGTTTAAAGCAACACACAAGAAAGCCAGGCTCACCAACTGAGGAAGAGACTTTGGGCAAACCCCTCGTACCCACATGAGCAGCCTGGGCAGAAGTTTAGCTTCTGGGAGTTGAGGCACATGCTCTGTTTGTTCAGTCAACAAACAGCACTGTGCCTGCCCAGCCACTGTGAACACAGATGTGCCCAGAGTACTGCAAGCCCAGGCAGGGACCTTGGGGAAGCAGGCCCTTCCAGTCTGCATGGACCTCAGCCTACTAATGGATCTGCGTTCCGATTTCCAGATCCACCCAGACTGGCCTAACGTTTCCATCTAACTTTAATGACTTTCTTTTCTTCCATGTAGTAGCTTCACATGGATGCCAGTATAAACACTGCCGCTGTGACCAAACCTAAGTCAACCCTCTTGGCCTGCCATGCCAGAGCCAAGAAACACTGACTCCATCCTTCCTCTGCTCCTTATTTTTCACCAGGAAGGTAACTGCTCCCTCCCAAGGCCTCTCACTGTGGAAATCCCTTTCCTTCCTGTGGTACCCTGGCCAGTTACCCTTCTCTCCAAAGGGGAGTGTGGAGGGAGACAGGCCTGCTGCCTGTCTGGTCATCCATCCTGTGGAATAAAGATACAATGACAGAAATGTCTGTGGTGCATCATTCACTTCCTGCTATGAACTAATCAAACTGCCGCAAGATGCCCATAAGGCATCTTTCCTAGCTTGTGTTTTATGTGCCGTTTCTCCCTTCTGTGGGTTGACACATTCTCGTGGCATGTGGGACAAGTCAAGAGAAGAATGGCAGAGCTAGCTGCATGAGCATCAGAACTGTGGAAGGAAACCAAAAGGGAAATGGCTCAGTGCGTAAAGGGGCTTGCAGCCAAGCCTGATGACCTCAGTTCAATTCCTGGGACCCACATGGGAGAAGACGAGAACCATCTC
Source organism: Chionomys nivalis (assembly GCF_950005125.1). NCBI lineage: Eukaryota > Metazoa > Chordata > Mammalia > Rodentia > Cricetidae > Chionomys > Chionomys nivalis. The sequence goes on from NC_080093.1 coordinate 32,853,106, forward strand.
CTGAAAGCTGTCCTCTGGGGCTTCCACACATATGCTGTGACATGCCCGCACACACACACACACACACATCACGGCACGCACACATTTGCACACTCATGAAGAAAGAAAGGGAAGCAGGATAAAAAAGGAAAAAGAAACTAAAGAACACAGTAGCCATCAGTCTGACTTGGAGATAGAGACAGAGACCCACACTGAAGCACTGGACTGAGCTCCCAAAGTCCAGTTGAAGAGCAGAAGGAAGGAGAAGATGAGCAGGGAAGTCAAGGCCACAAGGGGTTGGTCCACCCACTGAGACAGTGTGTCTGAGCTAATGGGAGCTCACCAAATCCAGCTGGACTGGGACTGAATGAGTATGGGATCAAACTGGACTCTCTGGATGTGGCCGACAATTGGGGCTGACTGAGGAGACAATGATAATGGCACTGGAATTTGTCTCTACTGCATGTACTGGCCTTTTGGGATCCTAGTCTATTTGGATGCACACCTTCCTAGGCCTAGGCCTGGATGGAGCAGGGAGGGCCTTGGACTTCCCACGGGGCAGGGTACCCTGCCCTCTCTTAGGACTGGAGGGGTAGGAGGGGAAAGTGAGTGGGGGAGCGGGAGGGAAGTGGGAGGAGGGGAGGAAGTGGAAATTTTAATTGGTATTATTTATAAAGTAATAAAAAGTAATCTGCTGGAAAAAAAGAACACAGCAGCAGGGTTATACATAAGTTGGGTGAGCGCTCAGCTGATAACAGAAAACAGAACTGACAAAATGATCAATAGGAGCACTACTGGAGTACTGCTCAGATACAGAACAACATCTGGCCCCACTGGAAGCTCCATTAAGAGCAGAATTAAGGTAGAACTTTATATGAACATATGAAGCTAGTGAGGTGGTAGGAAGCTGGTGCTCCCATGCGGTGGGCAGTTCGATCATGGATACAGTCCCTGGAAAAGCACTCTGGAAAGATACAACAGGAGACATAGTTTGTTTGCATTCTTTGACCTCGAAATCCCGCTTCTGGAAAAGGAAGAAGCCAACCCACAAGTCTATTAAGGGGAAATTGCTGACACCATTTGTAAGAATGGAAGCAGCCTCATTCACTCATCTCTCGGCGGTTTTCTAGTCACCTCCACAGGCTGTCACTCCTTCTAGGGGTAACCATGAACAGGTGCAGCCAAATAAATATTTAAATATTTTGACTTTAAATCAAAACATGTCAGCCTTCCAGGTTCATTAGTGTGCGCGTCATACCCAAATCAGCAGAGAATAAAATGCCTAGTGTATAAATATCAAGGGAACTGATGCCCATTTAACTCCTTAAGGCGACTGCATGTAGACAGCAAGGCCCAGGGTTCCCAGTAGCCCAGAAGTACAGCCCACTGCTTTTAGGAACTTCAATTTAAGAGTCCAGAGTCAAACTCCTTCTGCCTCCTTCCTCACCTTCAAGACCGGAAATGAACAGCTATTAATCTCATGAGCTATTTTTAAGGAAATAGTGATAGTTTTTTTTTTCTCCCTCAAACCCTTAGATGCACGAACCTAATATAAACCAAAACCAAACATTTTGTCCACTTTGCTTTGGTAAACTCTTTGTTACATTCAAGCTTTGAACGGCCTCAGGTTACACTATCCAAGAGCCTAGCAGACCAAGCCCCAGGCCAGGAGGAGCCCCAGATATTTCTGCCTGAATCATACCTTTCAACCCCTGGGCACATGGGCTCCATCTGAGCACACTTGTGCTGTATCCCTAGCTTGTCTGCAGGCCTCTGCCGTACCACTCGGTGATGAAGGTTCACCCTCCTCTGTGATCTTACTGACAGGTGCTCCAAGACCCAAGCGAGGCTTCCTGTGCCTCATATGACATTGACCGATTCCCACTTTGGCTCTGGCAAAGAACTTTCCTTGTTCCCATTTAACTTGTCAGGATATGGAAGTGTTATTTAGCACAGAAATCCAGGGCTATCGTGGGTTCTTGGGACTGTCAGCTTCCATATTGTCTTAGTCAGGGTTTCTATTGCTGTGAAGAGACACCATGACCATGGAAACTCTTATAAAGGAAAACATTTAATTGGGGCTGGCCTACAGGTTTAGAAGATTAGTTCATCACCATCATGGCAGGCAACACGCAGGCAGACAGGGTACTAGAGGAAGAACTGAGAGCTCTACATCTCGATCCACAGGCAACAGGAAGTGAACTATGTCTACACCAGCTTGAGCATAGAAGAGCTCAAAGTCCACTCCCACAGTGACACACTTCCTCCAACAAAGCCATACTTACTCCAACAAAGTCACACCTCCTAATAGTGCCATTCCTTATGAGCCTGTGAGCACTGATTACATTCAAACTACCACACGTATTCATGACTCCAGCTCTCTAAGAGTAGAGTAACCTGTAAGACCCAGGGGGGTGGACTTCATTAATTTTACTGGGGCACAAACCTGAATCTGACTCACTGCACAACTGGTATGCACAGGAGTGTACACCAAGTCTCCAAAGTCCAGCCCTAAAGCACACACCTCTGAACCCTACACTGTGAATCTTCTCTCAAGGCCTCATTGCATTGGATGTAAGAAGGAAAGATGTAGGTTCAATACCCAGCTCAGAACTGACGGTTCCTGTATCGAGCTCCCAGTGTCCTCTTCTGGAGATGGGGAATTAACAGGCTTGGTTTCCTCACAGAGTGGTTATGAAATTTTAATGTAAAATGTGTGTGATTCATGGCACACAGTATCTGGAAACTACAGGGGCTCCATTAATGTTAAACAGCATTTTTATTGTTTTATTTTCTTGTAGAAAATGATGGAAATTGACATTTTTCTCAGCTGTCAAATTACCAGGTTTTACTGTTACTGCTTTGATCTGAGGTTTCTTCTCAGCCAGGTGGTGGTGGTGCATACCTTTAATCTAAGCACTCTGGAGGCAGAACCTGGCAAATCTCTGTGAGTTCAGAGCCAGCCTGGTCTATACACTGAGTTACAGGATTGTTGAGGCTACACAGAGAAACCCTGTCTCAAATAAACAAAACAAAACAAAAAACAAACAGAGAAAGAAAGAGAGAGAAAGAGAGAGAAGGGAGGGAAGGAGGGAGGAGAAAGGGAGGAAGGGAGGGGAAAGGGAGAAGAAAGAGAGAGAGGGAGTAAGTGCAGGAAAAAAAATTGGAGATATCTTCTCTCCCTCTGATAAATGTCCCGTGGGACTATCATGGCCTCCAATACCATCCTCCCTGCTAACAGCAATAGACAGAACACACCTTGCGAGTACTGCACAGCTCAGTCTCTGAGGTCCACAATGAACAAATGACTGGATAATAAAAGCCAGGACACTGCAGGAGAAAGAAACAGAACATCAGAAACATGCTGGACCCCTCCTGTGGAGACCAGACATCTGTTTGCTCCATCTTGTAGATCTTGGGATGCTGGCACTGGAGGTGTCAGGGAGAATGTTGTTTCTGTGCTTGGAAAGGGTGTCTTTTCAAGTCCGAATGTCAACACCCAGCTCCAGGAGTGGAAGGAATACTACTTTGCTGGAGCAAACAATTACAGGATACCTTTTAAGGAGAGTCCCCATTTGTGACCCTTTGGGGGCAAGTGAACCCTTGATCAGTATCTGTATCGCCTGGGCTATTCGAGGCTCTTTGTCAATAAAACAAAGAGAAAGAAAAATGAGTAAAATTTTTTAACAAAAACTTTACCAAAGATACACAGATTGGTGCAAGCCCATGGGAAGGTGCTGGGCAAGACCTACTAGTTGTAGATGTGATTCAAACCTATGAAAGGTGGTAAACACACTTATTCAGTAGCTGGCAATATCCAGTGCTGGTCCATGACACAGAGAAAACAGAACACGGTGAGATGGAAAATAGTACCTGTGCTTTGGGAAATACCTGGTAGTTTGTCTGGTGCACATTTAACAAGAGAAACAAAAGCATGTGTTGCTAAAAATCCCTCCCCTAGGGTAGACATGAACAATGCCCATATCCTCCACGAGAAGTTCGACCAACAAACCAAAGTACAGTCCTACCACAGTTCACCACTGAGGTTATTAGACTTACTTAGGAAGCATGGGTAGGGGGTGTCTGCAGGAAACCCCAAAACAACTGCACTGTAAAGTTCTCACCTAGCACAGATGATGGCTTCCCTACAGATGAGTAGATGGAGCCCCTTCTCCTAGTCCTCCCAGCTTATATATTCAAGCTCCTCCCTGGAACCTTAAATGCTAGCATCCAGGCACACCTGGACCTGGCCCTGCCCCTTGGGGACCTGGCAGAGTGAGTTGCCCCTGTGCATGTGGCAGCCAGTACCCTGGCTCTGTCTGCAGACACAAAAGGACGCTTTAAGAGGCAAGCGCCACCCACTCCTGCTCTCTGCCTCCCTCTCTCTTCTCTTCCACTGCTCCTGTCCCCAGAGACTGGTCTCCCCTCTCCTCCTCCCTTTCCTATTCCATGTCTCTTAGTAAACTTTTCCACATAAGCTTTGTCTGTGCATAGCATCATTGGGACTTAGATGAGGATGGCACTGAACCTATGTTAGTATCTTTTTGATTTCTTCCTTTAATATCTTAAAATGTTCACTGTAGAGGTCTTATAGCTCATTCATTAGGTTTATGCCAGAGTATTTCATTAGATTTATGTTTTATTATTTATTTATGTGTGTGAGAGAGTAAAAACCACATGTGGGCTGGTGCCCATGGAGGCCAGAAGAGAGTGTCAGATCCCTTGGACCTGAAGTTACAAGGCTGTACAATGTGGATGCTAAGGTGTCTCTCCAGCCTCCACTGTTTTAGACTTCAAATGTATTTATTTCTTTAGCTTAGAACATCTGTTAGTTTGATAAGGCTAGTCCTTATCAAGTCTTTCTTACCAAATTATAAATAGAAAAAAATTGCTAATGAGAACTTAGTCTAAGAATATGTTTTTCCTATTCAAGGAGTGTGTGTGTGTGTGTGTGCGCGCGCGCGCGCGCGCGCGTGTGTGTGTGTGCGCATGCCATAGTAGAAAAGATTCATGTTACATATGTGCCTGGACCTTTTATAGACGATTATCTGAAGCCTGTGAGGAAACTGAGGTACAGAAAGGGCATCTTAGTTTCCAAACGGTGGGGAAAAAGGATCATGACCCAGACAGTGTGGCCCAGAAGTCTGCTTCCTTCACTCCTGCCCTGGATGGCACTTTAGGCTCTGAGACTTCTACCTTCCCAGACCTGAAAGCCTCTTGTAAAGGGAAGAGGCTAAGCAAGGCAGAAGTGGGCACTTCCTAATGATGATGTGCAAATTGTCCGATGAGAAATCCTTGAAAAGTAATGGACAACTATGTATGGGTCTTTTTTCCCCAAAAAAAAGGCTTGAAATACCATTGAAAAGCCTCTACCCATCCTTGTTCCACTGTAGTTTACAGGGTTTGTGTCCTGGAAAGGGAGCCACACACCTGGGCCACATACTTATTCCTAAACTAGCTGATTCAACAAAGGGCGAGGAAAGAAGCTTGAGGACATGCAGAGAGAGGGTTGTTCAGAGTCTAGTAAGCATGAAAATGGCCTGATGTAATCCAGTAAAACAAAACACAAAGAAGATGTGAATGTTCACTGTATTAGCAAAGTGTAGACACTGAGGGAAAGAGGAAAGGGAGAGAGGGGAAGGAAGAAGAAGGGAAGGGAACAGAGAGAGGGAGAGAAGGAAAAAGGGAGAGAGAGAAGGGAGGAGGAAGGGAAGAGAGAGAGAGAGAAAAAAAACTTCTGCCTGCTAGACCAATGGCTTTCTTCCACAGACTACGAGTTATGGGGTGGCCTCCTTTATAGTAAAATATTCTGATCACACCCCACCCATCCGCAGCCTTCCCCCAAATTTATATAGATTAACATCAAACTCTCCTACGTCTTCCATTGTAGACCAATATACACCCTGACCCAAATTCTTCAATGAAGTGATGTCTAATCCCAACGCTGCTATAGTGAGATGGTAAGGCCGGACTAGAGAACTGTCAGAAGCTCCTGGGCAAGCTACCACACAGCACAGCAGAAGCAAGAGAGACTGCCTCAAAGTGGGAGAAAAACGATTCCCCAAAGTTCCACACATACACCGTAGTGCACATGCTCCCTCACACTTCAGCATGGTGATCACATCTGTGCACAATAACAATGAACTTATGGAAAAGGATCCAAACTGACATTTCCCTAAAGAATAGACGCAAGCGGCCAATAAACTCACAAAAAGATGTCTCCCATCATTAGCCATTAAATCATGAAATCAGCCACTGTGCCATGTCACTTCACACCCACTGAAATGGCCAGAAAGGAGACAACATAGAAATGAATTTTAGAAAGAAAGTGTATAAAAACATGTGTAATTAAAAATAGAAATAAAAAATACTTTAACAAGGCTATCTTGGAATAACCCTGGAAAACACTTAAGACTTCATTATAGAATACTATAAAATTCTTGAACATAGTGAAACTTTAAACAGATAATGAGATACAGTCTGAGCTGAGAGACTCTGTACCACAGAAAGTAGGTCCCCAAATCTATTTTCAAAATTGTCACAGGCCCTGCCAAGGGGCAGAGCTTAGTGTGAGTGCTTGCTGCAGGCGCCAGGCTGAACCTCCAGGACTGACCAGGTGGGAAAGAGGGCCAGCAACTTTAACTATTCTGATGAGATTAACAACCTGAATCTAGAACTCATATAGAAATTCAAATGGATGAGAATTGTCAACCAAGTCTAAACAAAACCAAAGGGTTCATATGACGAGACACACAGAGGAATTGTGGATAACCTAAGACAGTGTGATGTCACATGCTGACGAGACCTGTGGACCCAAAGCCACCCTCCCTACCATTCAGGGCAGAGCACTGATGGGTGGTCCCTCCAGGAAGGAGTGCTGTGTATCAGGCTTTCTCTTTTAGGCCACCAACCAGCTCCCAAATCATGACAAGGAGACTTATTAGTTATGAATGCTTCACTGTAGCCTAGCTCTTATTTGAATTTGTTTCTCTTTATCTACATTTGGCCCCAGGGGTTTTGCCTTTCTTTCCTTTGTATATCTTACTTCTGCTGCATCTTGTGTCTAACTGGCTGGCTGGTGGCTGCCTGGTTTCTGCCGGCAGGCGTGTCCCTCTCTCTCTCATTCTCTTTGTTCTTCCTCCTTACTCTAATTTACCTAGAGTTCTCCTCTTACTTATTCTCTCTGCCCACCAGCCCCACCTATTCCTCTCCCACCTAGCTAATGGTCGGTCAGCTTTTCATTAGACCAATCAGGTGCCTTAGGCAGCTAAGGTGAAACAAATGCAACACATCTTTACATAATTGAACTAATGCAGCCAGAGCAAATGCAACACTTCCTTATATCGTCAAACAAAGGCAGCACAAACAAGGTCAACTGGAAATGCATACGGTAGAGAAATGGTCTTGAGCCCTACCTTACCCTCCACCAAAAATCAGTTCCACATGGACTGCAATTCTGTGAGACATCGAAAGTTCTAGATGAATAGACTGCCTTCAAAATGGTAGGCATGATTTAGAATTAAGAATTATCAAAATATCCACCTATAGACTCAAATTCACAAACTATAAAAGGTAATACAAATCAATAAGAAAAAGAAAGATAGACAGTTTTAACGAGAAAAAAAAATGTGAAAAGGAAAAACAGGCCAAGATGGTACACAAACATGTGGATCGGTGCCCAGCAGCATTGCTGTTCAGGGAAGCCCCGTGAAATTACAGGAAGATAACTTGTGAACACGCCCAGAAGGGGTAAAATTAAAAAGACGGACAGAACCAACTGTTGGCAAGGACGTGCAACATCTGTGGCCCGCGTGCTCTGCCAGGGCAGGACAAACCCACATGAACTTGGGTGACCTCTGCCCGCTCGTGTCTGTTTCTATGCACGTACATGGCCGGTATGTCTACATGTGGTCACCAAAGCCGGGTTTGTAGGAGCCAAAATTCAGAGACACCACGGGCAATGGAAACAACCGTGCCAGGGGAGATGCCACAGGTGCTGGCTGAGTGGAAGGCAGCCTGCGTGAAGTTTGAGAACAACAAAATGAACCCATGGTGATAGAAACCAGACTCGGAGCACTGAGACATGGCTTAGTGGGAGAGTGCTTGCCTCGTGTGACCAGAGCCCCAACACACACCCCACACCCACAAAAAGACATGGAAAGAACATGGGCTGGGAGGAGAAAGAGAGAGATTCTGAGGTACCAAGAATGTTTTAACTCTGATCCAAGTGCTGAAGTCTTGATTGGATTCATCTTACAGAATGCATTTTGCTCTACAGTGATGGGTGTGTGTCGGTGTATATCTGTCTCTCTGTGTGTACATTTTTTGTATGTTACACTTGGAATCTATTGTTAAGTTGTTATTAATCTGAATTTCATTGGCTTTTTATATTTATATTGGTTTAAGTCTTGTGAACATCAACAGATGAATGGATAAAAATATGGCATAGATACAACTGTAGAGTTTTATTTAGTTATGAAGAAAATGATGCTGTGTCATTTACAGGGAAATGGATGGAGCTGGAGAGCACCATGTGAAGAGAAACAAACCAGACTCAGAAGTACAAATAACATGTTTTCTCTCATATTCAGAATCTAGATTTAAAATAAGATATGAAAGTAAAAAGGGAACTATGTGGGGGGGTCTGTGACAGGAACAAGACAGAAATGAGAAGGAATAAATGAATATATATTCTCCTCATGCACAAGATTATATTTTTTTATTTTATATTATAGAATTATATGTATATATGACATATAATTGTGGGGGAGGATCAAAGGAATGGGGGCGAGCAAGGGTAATGGGCAGTGAGTGTGAACAAGTGTGATAACGCACGTGTATGAAAGCGCCACATTACAGCCAGGCAGTGGTGGTGCACGCCTTTAATCACAGCACTCAGGAGGCAGATCTCTGATAATCAAACCAGACAATCAAAAATCCAGACGCTGAGCGGCAGGTCCAAGCATGAAGTCTGCATCATCTTCCGCGTCTACATCACCATGCGGGTTGGTCCTGAGACCACGCCCGGCAGAACGGCTATACACTTAGCTGGCCGGGTTCCTGCATCACCGTGCTGAGATCACACTTAGCCGGCCCGGTTCTCTTGGTGGTCCGGTGGCCTCAGACCGTCACATTGGTCATTGCCATCCCCTTGGTGTGGCAGAACCTGCCCAGTGCTGATGCAGTAATAGATTTAGACTGCGCTTTTTAAATGTTGCCTGGGGCTATGTGAGCTCACGGCATCAAAGAACAAGAGACAACTTCAACATAGGATCTTGATGTTGTCCAGTCCGAATTTCAAAGACGCAAATTTCACAAAATGTAAACTATTACCTACGTTTTCTAAACGCTAAACAAAGCTCAATGATTATAGCTCGAGTCAGCGCTTCTCCTATAAATTAACTAAGCCAAAAAAAGAAACAAAAAGAAAAAAGAAAAAAAATGCATCTTCCACTTGGCACCAGCTACAAAGTCAAAAGCACATGAGTGGTATGGAACCAATAAGAGAAAAACAGAGAAAAATTGGTCATCATTCGGGAACCTGATAGAAGACTGCTCACCCGACAACTGTGCTTTTTCTTATAAACATGAAAGACCACAATTCTAACACGGAGGTCCTTGAGAACGCCCTGGATATTTCTAAGCAGGATGCAAAACCCGACCAGCCAAATTGTGTTTGCGCCACAGCACCACAAGATGGCGCTGTAGGCCCGAGGAACGCACCGCGCGGGCGTGGCTTTGTTTCCTTGGTACTTCATGCAAAAAACAATTTTTAGACCTTGCAGAGGGTGGGAAGGTCGGGTGGCTGCGAAAGGTGTGAAAAGCAGTTCTGCCGAAACTGGTTTTGATCAGGCAGCAATGCTGACTTTCGTTATGACCTATTAATGCTCATCCTAAGGCGTTCTGTGGGGCCAGGTGAGTTTGAGGATTTCAGGACCACGACAAATCCTGGCGGCCTTTCTGTGTCCACAAACACTAGTGATGGGGAGGAATCCATTTCTGAGTTTTCACTTTTAAAAATATCTTACATTTGTTTATTGCGAATACCCGTGGAGGTCAGAGGACAACTTTCTAGGGAGTAGGTCCCCAGGATTGAATTCAGGTCATCAACTTGGTAACCATTGCCTTTACCTGCTGAGCCATCTTGATGTCCTCCCTACTCCCGTCGCCCCCGCTTCACTTTTCTTCAAAGTTAGTATATACTGAAAGGTTAGGTGAACAGAAATAAATTGTTTTAAATTTATTATATCATTTGATCTTTACTACCTGGTGGCCTTATTGTCACGTCAGAGGTGGGGAGACTAAGGGCTGCAGGGAGGCACATGGCTTCACAGGCGGTGGTGCCTGTTGGATCGATCTCTCTCCACTTTCATGATACTAAGTAGAACAAAATAAGAATTCCATGGATCAACAAATTTTGACAGAAGACAGGAGAACTCACATGGGCTGGGTCCTCAAAGTGCTGTGCATTCAGTAGGTAGATGGCACCATCACCCTGGGTGGCTATGACTCGGTGACTAATACACCAAGGAAATCAAGAGGCCTTGCAGAAGACACCAACTCCAAATGTTGGTGTTTCCTGCTAATTTTGAGCCTGGTCTTTGAGGAGCTGGAATCCCCGAGACTGCAATGTTGTTGAGGTGCACGGCTCTAACATGGGAAAAAATGTGCACCACCATTCCCAGGAAGAGAACACAGAGCACCCTGGTCAGAGCACAGTGGGGGCTCACCTGCAGAACCCAGCATCCAGGAAGTGAAGAGTTCAAGGCCAGCCTAAGCCACAAAGTAAGCCTCTGTTTTCCTTGAACACAAGGAAGTATGGGTTCTGCTAAACAGCAGAGCATTTTCCCAGTGTATACAAAGCCCTGGGATTGATTTCCCAGCTCTGAAAGACAAGGAAAGTAGAAAAGGAAGAGAGGGGAGGGGAAGGGAGAGGAAGAGAAAAGAGAGGAGGGAAAGGCCATAGTAAGATGTTCAGAGTGTGAAGAATCAACACTATAAAAGCGATATTCTTTGAACAGGTAGGAAAACAGTCATTCACAGACTTTCTTGGTGGAAGTAAAAGATCCGGAGCAGTAACAGCAGGGGACAACTCGGCAGCATTTAATAAATGAGCAATGCATGTCACCTTTGGCTTGGAAATTCCTCTTTTATGGATATATTTAACTCATACCTGCTCCGGCCTCAAATCACTCTGCCGAAGATGACTCACTGCTATCATTTGAAATCCACAATTTGAAAACATATCTCACTGCTGAGGAAGCCCCTGTAGACATGGAACAGTCATGTACAATGAAGCAATGTGCAAATTTTTAAATAATCTTGTTCTCAATAACATCCAATGACCTTTAAGGCAGTGGCAGAGGGCAAGGTAGAACAACAGTCTAAAGTGTTCTTTACATGAAGTTCTTACTGGGGAAGGGGAGGAGTGGAATGCTTATGTTTCCGTATGTCTGAAATCCTTCTGGAAGGTGCCCAGTGTAGCAATACTGGTTGCTTTCACAAGGCTGGAAGAGGAAAGAATTTTCACTATGACCTCTGATTTTATTTTCCCATAGAAACTCTGTAGATGCTCAAACTGTTCAAAAGATAAAACCAAAAGAAGGGGCCGTTTTTCACGTGGGGCGGGGCTAGGACAGGAAGCTGGAAACTGTGGCTGCTGGAATGTGGGCCACTAAGCAGCAAAAAAAAAAAAAAGTAAAATCTCCCTGTGGGGGGGATACTAATCCATTTTACATCGAATTAAAGCCACCTCACCATAGTTAGTCAAAGAAAAGCTATGTCAACATCCGGCGTCTTCTTTCTCAGGACTTAACTCACCACTCTGCTCTGAGGTCCCACAGTCCACTCAGGAACCTGGGCTGCTAAAGACCCTGAAACTGGGGTTCCCTATGTCAGCCTAGACAAAGCCACAAGGAAACAAAGGACTTTATTAACATGATACATAGGACAACTCAGTCAATGGCTTTATTACTCTGAGACATCAAATCATTAGCATTATGTTGTCTAGGTAGCGAAGTTGCTCTAGATCACATATGCTGAAGGCTGTCCCTCCCCTGGTGACCTCATAGTTACAAAAGAAGAAACAGAAGTACATTTGCATATCCTGACCATCTGCCAGGATTGAATGGAGCGATCTTAATGTCAAGAGAATCAAGATCACATCCTGAGTTGGGACCGGCAATTATGCTTGACAACCATTTTGAGCAACCTCCAAACTCTCTGACCGACAGACAAGGTGGAAATGGGCCCACATTTTAGGGCCCCCACATATGACTCCATCCTGGTTTCTGAAAGCCTCAGAACCACCAGGTAGCTTTCAGGCCTGTCAAATATCATAAGCAGGTTTGGGTGTGTCACTTTCTTGGGTAGGCAAGACCTTTCAAAACTTTAGATCCACGGAGGCAGAAAACAAAACTGTTTGGAAGTTTGGAGCTCATGCCCTCTTTGTAAGAGAAGGAAATGGACCTCAATTGGAGGGGGCGGGGGTCATTCTGCAAGAGAAAAGTGAAAGAGAGGGGTTAGCACTCCACACACGGCTCAGGTGGGCCTTCTCCAGGACGGCCATCAGCCAGGGATGTCAGCACCAAAATACATCCACCCAGAAAGCCACCTTTTCCAGATGCGTCTGTCTAGAATTCAGTCACAGGAGCCAGGCACAAGTGGGGACAGGTGTGGACCAGCATGTTTCTGTGAAATATATCCACATGTCCGCTTCCCAGCAAAGTCCTAACACAGCACATACACAAGGTCCTCCAACATATAAATGTCGGCAATCATTTGCAAATGGAACAAAAACTCCATACTGGTTAAACAAAACACATCCAAGGGCTAACTCGGGCCTTTGGACCATCTAGCTAGACTCTTGTCTGCTTTGTTTCCTTGTACTCTGGGGCTGTGGATATGATCTCAGAACAGGCCTCTCTGGGAAGGTTCAGCAAATAATATCACAGAAAGCACTGAACTACAGCAAGAAAGAGGCCTGGAGAGATGGCTCAGCAGTTAAGAGCACTGGCTGCTCTTCCAAAGGACCAGGGCTTCTATTCCTAGCATCCAAGTGGCAGCTCACAACTGTCTGTAACTCCAGTCTCAAGGAATGTGATGGCCTCTCTTGGCTTCCCAGGGTACCAGGTATACATGTGGTGCACAGATACACATGCAGGCAAAGCACTCATACACATAAATATAAATAAATTATTTTTTAAATTAAAAATGGGAGGCTGGAGAGATGGCTCAGTGGTTAAGAGCACTGACTGCTCTTCCAGAGGTCCTGAGTTCAATTCCCAGCAACCACATGGTGGCTCACAGACATCTATAATGAGATCTGGCGCCCCCTTCTAGCATGTGGGCACACATGGAATGTTGTACACATAATAAATAAATAAATCAAAAAAGTTTTAAAAATTCTTTAAATTAAGAATGAGTGGCAAGCCGGGCGGTGGTGGCGCACGCCTTTAATCCCAGCACTTGGGAGGCAGAGGCAGGCGGATCTCTGTGAGTTCGAGACCAGCCTGGTCTACAAGAGCTAGTGCCAGGACAGGCTCCAAAACCACAGAGAAACCCTGTCTCGAAAAGCCAAAAAAAAAAAAAAAAAAAGAATGAGTGGCAAAAAGGAAACACTCAGGAGATCTGAGGAATAATAGCGTTTAGGGGCTGCAGGTTTAAGGAAAGTTGCCAAAGCCTCTGTTGGGCAAATGAGTGCCCAGGACGGTGAAGAAATGGTTCGGCCCCGTCTGCAGAAGCTTCTCCCATGGACTAATGGCTTGCCCTCCTTAGGGCAGGATTACCCTTTCTTCCCTGCTCTCTCCCTTCTCCTGAAGCAGGTACAGGGCCCTCACTGGGTTCTTCCCAAGGACACCCTGGCTCCGTGTCCTTTGCCACCTGCTCCGTCTGTGGCTGCAGGGCAAGGATGCTTGGAGTTTAGGACCCGGATGTCTTCCACAGCCCTCTACCCAGTCACTGACCACAGCCACGGATCCCAGTGTGGCTCCCGGGCCACACCCTGGGAGCAGGATTCCAGGGCAGGAAACTGAGCCCTCCCTCCTGCCTGAGGCCTCTGCCGCCTGTCACTGTCCACCCAGTGGAGCTGAGGTGGACAGCATGGGACATGGGAAGCTTCAGACCACACACATGACCTGGCAGGAGGGAACGTGGACCCTGCAGAAACCTGCTCGACGCAGCCACCATCTCACTTCTTCTATCTCTTGAGTCTCAGAAGGAGCCCCTGTAAGTCAGCGGGGCTCTTAACCCACATTTCAGAACATACACTCACTCAAAGACTTGCTTAATTATATTTGTCAGAACAATGTTTCTCGTAATTGATTAAACCAGTCTCTAACTGCGAACGGCAAGTAACTGCCCGTGGAAGTGATCTACTTAAGGTCCCAGATGTCTCTGAGCAGCAGAGTCACCCCGCCCCCACCACACACACATATACCTTATTACAAGTAATTTGGATACATTCACATCTGCCAACCTGAGAGAGTAGCTTGCTCCTCTAGATCGACTTTTTAAAGATGAGTAATATATTCTCAAATATTGTGACTAAAAGCTTGCCATTGCCTCACTGAAGGGCTGGACTGAGTTTCCTCTGGTGGGACTAGACCCCAGTGGCTCTCTTTACAACTCCTTGTGGAGGGCTGTCCACTCTTGGAGCTATAAATGAAAAGGCTCATGGGAGATCTGGAATATAAATTATTAGCTGACACCTAGGGGCATTTCAAATCCAAGAACATATGATGTGGGATTCCCCTCTGTATGCTGTGAATATCATTGGTTAATAAAGGAACTGTTTGGGGCCTATAGCGGGGCTACAGGGGAACAGAGCCAGGTGGGGGAAACTAAACTGAATGCTGGGAGAAAGGAGGTGGAGTCAGAGGGAAGCCATGGAGCCACTGCCGGAGACAGACGTGCTGAAACTTTGCTGGTAGGCCATGACTTTGTGGTGATGCACAGATTACTAGAAATGGGTTAAATTAATATATAAGAGTCAATAAGAAGCTAGAGCTAATAGGCCAAGCAATGATTTAAATAATACAATTTCTGTGTGATTATTTTGGTTATGGGTGGCTGGGACAAACAAGCAGCCCCTTCCGACGGATATACACTCCCCCACCACCACCACAATCCAAGTCACTTCCAGGCACATCTGTTCACTACCTCCTGTGGGGCTGGGTATGTGCTACCAAGGCCTCAATCACAAATGTCCTGATGGGAAGATCCTTGAATTTAAAAGAAATGAATAAAGATTTTGTCTTTATTCCTTTGAAATGACCCACACATTTCTTATTTGACCAAAGAAATAATAATGAATACCCAGAGAGAAAATGCTAATTTCGTTCCTTCCCTCCACTAACCCCTAGGGGGCAGCAGAGCAATGAAAAACAGCAACAGTGGCCATGGTCAGCCCTTCGGCAATGGCTGCCTACAGGATGGACAAGAAGGGTTCTGGTTGCTCTAAAGCTGCTGCCATTCACCTCCAAGACTTCACTCTCAATAACCATGCTTCTATTTCCTTCACTGCCAAAGGCTTTCCCTAGCCCAAGAGACAAACAACCTGGATGGACAGAGGTCAATGGCTCCAAACACCTATTGATCCCCAGCCCATAACTGAAAAAGAAACCACCACCACTCCCTGGTAGCCAACCTTGGGCAAATTATTTCTTTGCTTTCTTACAAGTGGGAATAGCAATCTCAACCAGCCTCACATGATTGCCAAGAGGACAAAATGAAGTCACTTAGAACAGCGGCTAACACTGAGAGGTAGTCTCTAAGCCCTTACTCCTATATCCCAAATACCAAGCCCATATCCCATAATACCAAACCACTTTGGGAAAATGCAATTTCTGGAGGAAACTAGTTTTCAATCAATTAATTTGCATTTGTAATTAACTTAGATTATCAGATGTTTCAAAATAGTGCTATCAGGGGGGAGCATGCACCAGGCCCTAGATCCCATTTCCAGCACTTCAAAAGGAAAGCAGCATGTGAATACTTCAGCTAAGGGAGGCAAGTAGTGGGTTCTCAACCAAAACCAGCTGTCAATCTCCCCTTCCTGGAACTTTGAATCTCAGCTCCACAGAATGAAGGTTTAGGGTGTCAGTCTCTCTCTCTCTCTCTCTCTCTCTCTCTGTGTGTGTGTGTGTGTGTGTGTGTGTGTGTGTGGATTTTGTATTAAACATGACATGATCTGAAACCATTTCCTATTTTCTCAGCAGGAGGGGAGACCGTGAGAAAGGTCTCTTTCTCCACCGCTCCTTAGCTTTCCACACTGATGGTCAACTCTTCTCTCTCAATTCAGCCCTTCAGGATGA
Source organism: Chionomys nivalis (assembly GCF_950005125.1). Classification (NCBI taxonomy): domain Eukaryota; kingdom Metazoa; phylum Chordata; class Mammalia; order Rodentia; family Cricetidae; genus Chionomys; species Chionomys nivalis. Next base: position 32,869,398 of record NC_080093.1, read on the forward strand.
GCAAGGGAGGTTCTGGCTGGTCCAGAATCAGGATTCTGCCCCGCCACCATCAACCTCCCTATTCGTTCACTCTTGGTCCATCTCCCTCTTTTCCTAGGACAGCGACTAAACACTGACAGACCTTGTACAAAGTAGAGAGAAATTCCTTAGCCAGGCACAGTGTTGTACACCCGTAATCCCATCACTCAGGAAGCTGATAAAGAGGGATGGGGAATTTGAGCACAAAACTAGGATAATTATCTGTAGCGCAACACCTGCTCTACACGCTATGGTACAGCTCGCGAGTTGGACAAGGGGCTGGAAACTGAAACACACACACATACGTGAAAGAGAGAGAGAAAGAGAGAGAGAGAGACAGAGAGAGACAGAGAGAGACAGAAAGAGAGACAGAGAGACAGAGAGGCAGAGAGACAGAGAGAGACAGAGAGAGGTAATGCCAAGAACACCCTCTTTATTGTGTTCTAGGAAGCTTATATAGTTTCTCCTTGACTAATAGCCATGCCCTAACTCTCAGCTGCAAGCCCACCAGAAACCACTCACCTGCCGTCAGGAACTCCTGAGGGTCTCATGCTCAGAGCAGCTGCAAAACAAGTTGTTGCTCAGAGCAGCTGCAAGCATAGGAAAACGAGTTGTTTACTCCGGCAGGCAGGGGGTCACAGGAAATTCAGGGTCTGGGGGTACACAGTCCCCAATAATTATCAAGACTCTATCTCAAACAGAAATGAAGAGAAAGACTGGAGAAATGATTCCGAGGTTAAGAGTACTGACTGTTCTTCCAGAGGTCCTGATTCCCAGCAACCACATGATGGCTCACAACCACCTGCAATGAGATCTGGTGCCCTCTTCTGGCACGCAAGCACACATGCAGGCAGAATACTGAATCTTCAAAAAAGAAAGGAAGAAAGAGTAGGGGAATGGTTGGGGGGAGAGAGGGAAAGTTAAGAAAAGAGGAGGAGATGAGAACAGGAGAGGAAAGAATCCCTCCCAAAACATTACATTTTCTTCTCTGGAAAACTTGAAAAGGGCACTAATTCAGGGCCCCACTTGACCCCTTGACTGGTCTTGGTGTGACCCACAGAATGAAGATCTCCCCACAGTCTGTGGTGACCGACACTTCCTAAGGCAGAAGCCAAAAGAAGGCCAGTGGCCTCCAGCCAGCCAGCAGCCTATGACGAGGACAGCAGCCCCTGGCATTTCCCCAGTAGCCTTCAGGCTGAGCAGAATTGCCAGCCCAACTCTCCAAAGCTCCTAGCAGCCGTTCCACATCTGGTTCTGCCATACTGGCAGGGAGGTAGAGATCCCCCTTTCCCCCAGCCAACTCTGCACAGACCTCTGGAATCTTACATCTAAATCCCAGTGTGAGTTTGAGGTCATGGTCTAAAACCACGAGGCAGTGACTCTGCTCTTCTGAAGGGATACATTTTCTTAACAACTGCTGAGTTTACTTTTGGATAAGTCCGGCGGCTTTGCCTGTGGGATATATGAAACTCATGACGTAGCCCAGCAACCCCAGTCAACTCTCACAACCCAATTAGTAAAGAAGCACCGCTGTAATTTAAGGACAAGCCACTATCCTTGCTATTTCCCCTTGACACTGAGATAGTAAGTGATACTGTGGGAACCCTGAAGGGTGCCCTGATAGACCATCAGCAAAAGGCAAGATTGCCTCTTCCGAGGCTGCTCTTCCCTGGAAGATTGGAATTTGGGGAGGATGCATTCGGAAGTGATTCTTTTCCCCCAGCGATGACAACTCTCAGTATCACATAAGAAATGAAATTGAAGCATTGATCTTATTCTTCAAATATAGGATAGCTTCAATATTAAAATTAACATATAAATTTAGCATCCATCTTCTTCCCGCCTTCCTCCTGCTGAGTAAATGCGCCTAGAGAGAATGAATCACTGAGACAGTATGCAATGAAATCAAGTTCATTTTTCAAATACATTGGTTCAAATGCAGCCAGAGCCTGTTTCATGGGCACCCAACAAATGTTCCCAAGATGCCCCCCTCTCGCTGCCTTTGTCCAGAGGATACACAGGGCAAGCAAGAGGACCTTAACAGGGGAGTTGCTGAGATGCAGACCCTAGAATATCTGGCTGCTGCACTCTCTTTCCAACTGCAGGTTTCTAGTTAACTAACAACCTCCACCAATGGTTCTGTCACCCATGCCTTCCCCATACCTGTTACCTACCTGACCAACTACTATAATTTAGGAGCACCTACATGTCTTGTCTCTTGACTCATCTATGAATCTACTTTCACCCCCACTGTGAAGACTGCTGCTACTTTTTCAAAGTCTAAAGCAGCAGGCTAAAATTTATTCTCAGATGTCACCAGTAAACTGGGAATTATGGAATAGCTGGAAGGTTCCACAGCCCCAGTAAGACCAGTTGTCCCCCTGGGAAGAAAGGGGACCACACATTTATGCTATTCTCTTGTCCTTTAGCAATGTGAAGTTTCCAGAATCAGGCATTTCTGACTCCAAATGTGTACTCACCTAGTAACTGACCTAGACCTCAAAGTTGTGTTACTAGACTTAGGGCAAGCGCTCAGGTGCTTACACAATGAGGTTCCCCTTACCGTGTGAGGGCAGACTGGAACTTTCAGCGTGGTAAGAGTTTCTCTCCCTTGATTCTTTTACTCAGCATAGATCTGAGATGAAAACCACCGTGAGTGAGAAAGAAACCATTCTCTAGTCTAGTGAACTCACCCCTTATGCAGAAAGGATGATGAAGTCACACTACTCCAACTGCCAGGGGCTGACTTAAGCCAGATTCTGCTCGGGAATTTGCTTTGGAAATGTAGCCTCAAGATGCACAAAGCACTTTGAGACAGAAGAATCCACCACACTAACATAGTCACGAAATCTTAGGTAAATGAAGAGCATTTAACTTGCATCAGGAGAGACAGGATAGCATCAGAAAGGGAAGGGCGGACTGACATTCATCATGAATCAACATCTTTCTAATCAGGCTTCCGAGTGAAATGGGTGGTGAGTATCGGAAGTCCACAGCCACGCACCCAGCTGCCGTGTAACAGTTGGAATGTATCTGAAAGTGGGGTGATGTCCCCCTGACCACAACATCCATTTGTTCCCCTCTACGGGAAAGAGAAACTGTGGGCAGGTATGTTCTGCTTCCGTGAGCTGTACGTGCTCCAGCAAGACGGACTGAGAAAGCCAAGTCAGTGTCTAAGAGGTCCTGCCACTCTAGAGGGGCTCAGCTACTAGGAATGCAGAAGGAACAGGATATAGGAGCCAGCAACCCATTCTTCACTTTGGGCACCCTGCCCACTCTTATGCCCCCCAAAATATTTCTTTCTTCAAAAGGTAACACTGAGGGGGAAAATAAATAAAAAGCAGATCCTCGCCAGATCCCAAGTGGACGGTTGCATGGTTTTAAGAGTGTTCTGTTTTGCTGTCCATCATAAAAGACATCTAAGACATTGATGATACAGCTGTGAGGTGCACACTAGCCAATTCGTGTTCCACCTGGGACCATTCGACCTGGAGAAGTGACATCTAGAGGCAGCCTTGATGATGGTTTGGTTGACACAGGAGGTTGCCGGTGCTTGTTAAGTGTGGGCAAACCATGGGAATGCAATTTTTTTGGACAGATGCAGATACTAGACATCAGTACCACATCACAACCTTACATTCAAAGGGCAAATTGTTCTCTCCCTGTGTCAGTCACCAAATGCTGACACAGAACCTCAACGAGAAAATGACATTTACTTTCAAACACTCTGGTATGTAATCATGTCCACGAAATCCATAGCTGATCAATCAACACGAAGATTACTCATTCCAGGGGCACCTTGTGGAAACAAAAATGAGAAGATTCTTTTGAATAAGACCCTTTTGCCGGAGCTGTGTGGGCGTGGCAGCATCTTGGGTGAAAGATCACCCTTGTCCTGTCACTCAAGAGCACCTCCAAGCTTACACTTGTCTGGGGTACTCCCTGCATCCTCCTGGTGTAGAAACTTTTGTGTTTTGACTTATTTACCTTCCCTTCCAAATGTACCTTCCCTTCCAAGGTTCATGACATTATTGCCTGACCTAAGCAGTCAACCCCCTTCTCGGTTACTTCAAAGAATGAAAGCAGTAAGTCAGGGTGGAGCTGGGGCAGGGGGCTCACATACCGCTTGAAATTTCTCTTAAGGAGTTAACTGAGAAGTTTGCCACACACAGCAAGCCCAAGAATGCTTTTCCAAAGAATGGGGGGGGGGGCTAAACGCTTTGCCTTATACCAGAATTGGCTGAATGATAGTGGGGAAACTCACTTATGTGGGCTTCAAGGAACAACAATAGTCATGAACTTCACATCCCCAGGGTTTTGTGTGTGTGTGTGTGTGTGTGTGTGTGTGTGTGTGTGATCTCTACTAGAAACAAATGGCTTCTTTTTCTCACTCTGTTAAACACCATTTGTAGTTTTTCATCTTTACTGTGCCTTGTTGCTGTGGTGTGGTTTGGTTTGGCCTGCTAGGAACTGAACCAGGGCTCACACTCGCTGAACTCAGGCTCCACCACTGCAGGACATGCCCAGTTTAAGACGGATCTCATTGAATGGTGTCTTAGTTTCAGACCCACGCATCAGTAGAGACCTTTTACCCGAGCTTCTGTGTTTGGGGCTCTTCCTTCCACACGTATTAAAGACATCAACCAAGACCATCTCCTTAGTTTATTTTTCTAGAGTCCTTAGCATGCTACATTAACCTGACAAAAGCTTGTGCTCATTTCACCAGACATTTCATGCAGTTCACAGCTGGGGTTGGTTTTATATGGACATGACACATGTTTCCATTCAGCCATGTGAAAGGAGTAATTCTTAATGGAGTTTGTCTCTGAAAACTGTCCAAGCTTAAATAAGCGTCTGCGTAGTCCGCTCTGTTCTGAGGTACAGTCTCTCTTAGGAATGGGAGTGATATGTCCCTGTTCATTGTCAGGCGGCAACCGAACCACTCCCTGAGGTTTCCGGTATCCTGAGGACTCCTCTTTTACAAAATTGCATTCAAGTACACTATTTTGCTTGACATTCCAGGTTGAATTTAGGAGTAAAGCTGACCCTCCAGCTCAATCTCCCTCAGGCCCAGCCTCCCCAGGCAGTCCTTGGCTTTAGACTCATTTATAACACTCGGCGCTAAATCCACAGAGCAGACCTATTTGGCATTTTCCAGTGAAGTGCAGCAAATTACATAAGTTATGTTTTTATTGCTAATATATAGACTATCAAGCACGGTCACTTCGTCGAACAGGAGGAAAGAGTATATAGTATTAGTGGACTCTCCTGGGGGGAGGGGCAGGGTTCCAGCACACTCAAAATGTCACCTGGTCACCACCCACTTTAGGATGATGTGTTGAGTATTCTGGAGTCCGAGGAATCGGACCTCTCGTCATAGTCATCCTCTGTGTAGATGGGCTGCTTTGTCACGATTGGACAGCCATCGTCGGGGATGGAGATCCGAGGGTCCTCCGTGGTGCGGGAGGAGAGCACGGGCGAGCTCCGGAAGACGCTGGTGGAGTTACTAGGGAAGGGGCTGACATACTGGGACCTCAGCTGGTACTGCTGTTGCAGCGTCATGGTGTTCCACAGGGTGACATCATTGGGCAAAAAGGGGCTCGACTGGTTTCTGGCCAAAGTATTCCTCAGCATCAGTGGGTACCGGGGTGGCTGGGGAAAAGGATGCTGCAGGGGCACGGCCAAGGGGTTGGGGACCACGTTGCTGGAGTCCGCCGAAAAGCGCAAGGTGTCGGGGACTCGGAAGGCGGAACCCACCGACCACTTGGAGGAAGAGATAGGGTAGGAGCCTAGCGTGTGTTCAAAGATGTGGCCGCTGGAGGGCAGCACGAGGCTCTCTTCGGCCGTCCGCTCCGCCCCCGCAGCCGAAGAACGACTGGACAGCAGGACCTCCACCGCACTGACCAGGTCGCCCCCGCAGCCTTTCAGAATGAGCTCCAGCACAGTGGGCTTCTGGTTGGGGAAGATTTTCTTCAACACTTCCAGGGGTGGCCGGTTGGCTTTCAAGCTGAAGGGCAGAGAGACGGTCCCCGATGGGCCCTCGATCAGAAGGTGACTCTGCTCCGCGTGGTACTTGGGGCTGTCAGGGCAGCTCTCTGGGTTGCCCCCGTTTTTCTGCACGGCGTATCCCCCTTCATCCACGGACACAATCTCGGGGCTCTCTGGAGTGAAGCAGTTCTTGCCTTTGACCACATCTGGGGAGCTCCTCTGGTCGGTGTCTTTGTCACTGAAGGTCTCCGCGGCGTTGTCTGCTGAACTGCTGTCCCCAAGTCGCTCTTCAGTCAGATCTGGAAGACAAGAGAACAGCTGGGTTAATCCCTTCCTGCTTTGCTGGGCTTCGAAAGTTACTCAGACTTCTGGGATGAGGAAGTTTGGCTCGATGGGTCGTAACAGGCTTCCAGTCTTTAAAGAAGGCAAAAACCATTGGCAAATGGGGGTGGGCAAGTGGGGTCGGCAAAAGAGGATGGCTCAGTCAGGGTTTCCTTGGAATGCGGTAGGAGAGGAGGCTTCTCTTAAACACAGAAGGGCCACATAAGCCAGTAACCTCCAAAAGCTTGGAGTATACAGCATTAGCTACCCATTTAGAGGGGCTGCGAGGCTCAGAACCAGACCAGAGACACAAGAAGGCCACTGAAGGGGCTCTGGCCATCACCACCTGGTATACACCACCCAATAGGGCACTTAATAATCACGCCTGCTCCCCATGGGGCTGGTTTTATGTTATAATATATATATATTTATATATATAATATAATATAATATAAATAGGACTGGATAGTATATTATATATTATTATATTATAATAATATAATATAAATTCTGACAGGATTTTCCCCCCTTTTAACCAGGTTACCATGTACAATAACTAGTTGGTATAGTTTCTAAGCAAGCAATAAATACAACCCTTGCGATCACTTGTAAAAAGTCACGGAAGAGTCAGGCAAACGCATCTGCCTGGGCCTTGTACTAAAGGTCAAGCAAAGTCGAATTCTGGATGACAAACAGGTGCGAGAGAAGAGAAAGAAATGGCTGGAAGGCTTGAGAGCTGCAGAGAGACCCCTGTCCACCCACCATGGTTGGCAAGAGGTGGATGGACGCCTTTGTGTAAACCGGTGTGTCAGTGAAGTCTGTGGAAAGAACCTACGTCCAACATTCCAAATTCTACTTGAAGGGGGAAAGACTACAAAGAACAGCCTTCATAGAGCCGAGACTAGCCATGAAACAGACCAGCTGCCAATTCAACGTTTTAACAGAAGAAGACAGTACCCAGGAAAGCGGCTTTGCCCCACTAAATAAGCAAAAGGGAGAGGCGAGAGTACTTTGGATTTCATAGTAAATTCTAACAGAACTGTAAATAAAGGAACATAGATTTTTTTTTTTTAATTAGCGAACTACAAATAGGTTTTTAGCCTTAAAAAATGTGCTAGTTGTGGCTGCTTAATCCAGAGTAACTGGTCTGAAAAACAGAGCAGAAACCACTCCCAGGGAGGCGGTAGTCAGGTTGTAAGCTATGTGGATCTGTGTTTTCTCTTCAGGCCTGAATAGCCTCATTGTAGGCCTCTCTGTGGACGAACCTGATTGTGTGCAGATAGCCAGAGGTGAAATTTCATCAAAGAAGCTTCTAGAAGGCATCCCTCCTACATGTTGTTGTTTACTTTAAGAGCTTAACACAAAGGCCCATTGATAGACATTTTTCTAGCACTACAGGTATCTTAAGTACATGAAAAGCCAATGAAAACCCATTGCCAAATTTTTAAAAATCCTCAAATTATAACAAATCACATAACATTCAACCACATCTAATACAAATTCATAGTTATCCCAATTCACTCTCACTACACTGATGGTTTTTTCTCAATTAAAAACTATTAGGCTTCTATTGTGGGGCTCATTTGTAGTCGACACAATGAATCCCCCTTTAGCTTTCAACAGTGATGACTCTGGGATTCACCAAAGACCTAGTTTTACAAGAGAAATTTAACATCTCCTCTCCTACTGCTTCCTACGACAACAGGCCCAGCTTTTATCTCCCAGTTATCGAGCTATTTGAATTCCATGTCCTTGAAACACAAGACAAAAATCAAACAAAAAGGTCATGGAGATTTATATCCTAACCAGCCTACATCCAGGTATTCCCCTGACTTGTGACCCCATACATAACTCAGCTATCACTCTGTCCCTAAACCTGGAGAAGGAGTGGATGGTGACAATGTGTTCACTCTGAAATGGGCACCCAGTTAGATTTTGACCCCTGGTCAATGGCACTTCGAAAAATAAGTTCAATACTTTCCCGCAGGCAATACAGATATGATGTTTAAAGTGCCATATATCTCTAGGCATCTAAATTGAGTTTTTAGTATCTATTATTAGCATTAAGTATTTATTGACCTGCAATAGGCCAAAACAAGGACACAGAATAAAAAACATGGAAAATAGCAAGAAGCCTAAGTTCAGAGAACTTACTAACTTGGGGAAATGAGACGCACGTGCTGGACAGAGAGAAAACAGGGTCAGGCATAGTGTGGGAAGCATCAAATACAGGACTCCAATGCCTAAGGTTGGAGCAACCCACATGTTTGCCAGTATATGGAGGAATAAATAAAATGGAATATTATCCTGCCTCATAAGGGAATGAAATTCTGTTATCTGCTACATGAACCTTAACAGTAGTCTAAATAAATAAGCTGGCCACAAAAGAGATGGTGTGATTTTACTTCTACGAGATACTCAGGATGGATGAAGGGTAGTTCCAGAGGAATGGAGACGGGGTTACTGTGTAATGAATATGGGGTTTCAGTCGAGAGTAGGAAAGGTTCTGCGTGGATTGTGGGGACTGTTTTAAAGCATCATAAACGCGTTTAATGTCACCAAGTTGTGACACCCCAAAATGGTAAATGGTAAAATTTGTTACATCTACATTACCATCAAACAGGAAAAGCATGACAGAATATCACAGCAATTTGTTGATGGTGAAGCTCGTCTCTGCTCGCTGTTCTTTGTTTTTGCAGAGAAATGTGAGTGAAGAGCACACACTTTGGTGAGCAATCTACCCACCTGAGAGCCCACAGCTGTGCGGTCCTTAACAGAAATGTGGAAAGCTTCGTGTTTTAAAAGGCGAAATTTCACCTGCCCTTAATAAATCCAAACACTGAAGTGTCTCAGGAAATGCCGTTTCATCAGCTTGGACCCCTCTTCCCCAGCTCACGTCAGGCTCCAGGTAACCGCAGGACCAGAAGGGTAGTGAGGGAGAATTAGGATCGATGCTCTGGCTACTCAATCTATGTTTCCCAGGGTGGCAGAAGATACAGTGTCCCAATCAACTAGGGACTGAAGGGCAGGATTCTAACATGGACAGGACACAGTTCTACCTTCATACTGTTCTCCAAGTTCTGCAGAACATACCTCATGCAATCTTACATGGCTGCCAGCTTTTTCAGTCACTGGGAGGCTCCAAATGACACGTGGTGACAAAGCCATCCTCCCCTTTGTGTTGTCCGTTGCCTCTGCCACCTAGACATGCCAGTGGGCTGTACACTGTGGGGCACTTCTTGGGGAGCAGAGGCGGCCTATGCTGAGTCATCCACACTCTTGGGAGATTTCTGGGCTCATCAGCCTCCCAATCTCAGTGTGCAAACTACAGCTAACTGGGGAAAGCTGGTAGGAAGCCTAGGAATCAATGAATGAATTAAGGGCTTTCTAATCAACTGAGCTTAGCACTGTGAGAGAGAGAAGCAGGATCATACACCAGAGGGAACACGAAGTCTCGAGAGGTAAGTGTAAGCCAGATGTCCACCAGCACCCAAGGGCGCTGGGTTTCAAAACAGAGCCAAGGCCAAGGCGGGTGGATCTCTGAATTCAAGATCAGTCAGGTCTATGGAGCGACCAGGACAGCCAGGCCTACACAGAGAAATCCTGTCTCGAAAAAACAAAACAACAACAAAAAACCCAATCAAACCAAAAACAAAGAAACAAAAACAGACCGAACTAAGAATGACGGACCCCAAGACAAACTCCTCACCCAAAATTAATTTTGGAAAAGCAGATTAGACAGTCTCTATAATTTAGGAACACTATGACGTCTACTATTGCACCTAAACTAAAGGCACTGCAAACTCCTATAAACACAGACCCTCACAAATAATTACAGAGGGTGAAATTTAAGCTCAGCAATAAAGAATAATTTAATAATAGGTGTTTCTTTACATTCCCAGGTTTTTCCCTAAATGAACTGTAGAAATCATTCGAGTTTGTCTAAAGCACAAAGGCCTTTCTAGAAACATGGGGCTTCAGCTGAGAAAATGAAACAGGAAATGTTCCCACAATGCTCTGCCTTCCGCTGTACGGAAGCTGAGACTCTAATCAGAACACAACGAGAGGCGGCATATTTCAGCTGACAGTTTTAACTCTGTATACTGTACAAGAAGGCAAAAGACCTCAAAGAGTAGATGAAATTGTAACATCATTTTCCTGTCATGACAGGCCAGTCACTACAAGTGAGGGCATGCTTTTTAAATAACATATAAAAAAACGAATATTACCAAATATTCAAACTTTCATTTCATAGCCCATGAAGCAGTAATACATTCCACTCAGAAACAAACTCTTCATCGGGTTTATAAGAGCTTCAGTTTAGGAGAACACATTTTCTTTGGAAAACAACGACTCCGCCTTCTAAGCACGCGTGTCATATGACATATGTGCTGTATGATGACACGTGTGCCGTGTGACTATACATGTGCCATATGGTGACACATATGCTGTATGGTGACACATGTGCTGTACAATGACACGTGTGCCATATGACACATGTGCTGTATGATGACACGTGTGCCATATGATGACACATGTGCCGTGCGATGACGCATGTGCTGTATGACACGTGTGCCATACGTATGGTGACACATGTTCCGTGTGACGACATGTGTGCCGTATGATGACAACTATGTTTTGTTTTGAAATTTAAGGAGAAAAAATGAACACATGAAAGTCTCTTCTGGTCTAAAGCTTACACTTTGAACAATCTAACGTTCTTTGAATTCCTTCATATCAAACCACAACTTTAAAATAAAATGTATTCAGATAGTTAAAAAAAAGCCAGCCATATGTGTGAAACAAACATTATGCTCAAACACATAAACACGGAAAATTGTTCTGACTTTGCTGTCACTGGCTTTATACATTCTAGCCAATCAGTGAATGAGGCCTCAATCCACCTACCACCTAGAAGGAGACAAAAGCAATGGCACGATTCTCGTAACTCAGAAGTCACAGGGCTTGCCCTCCCCACAAGGGTGACATGCATGTACAATGTAGATCGTCGGATCTCATCTGCTCCTGTGATTTTGGGGACATAGACCTCTAGGTAGGTCCACGTGGGTCACTTCCAAAGGACGCCAGTCTACATTGCAATAGCAGGAGGAGCCATGCAGAGGCTTCCTGGGCCAAACATTTAACCAAGCAGCATTTCATGCTTCCTGTTAATCTCACACTAGGAGTGAGGAATCATTAAAAACTGGATAAGCAGAAATTTGAACTAAATGGGAATAATAATCTTGTTCTAAAAAGTTTGCGAGTGTGCCTGCCAGTACATGAAAACACTCATGCTTTGCCTTGTAAAAAAAAAATCAACACTGGTTTAACACTGTATAAGAAAGGGTTCAAGATGATTTTCTTAACCTGGCCTAGTTGCACACCCTTACAATCCTAGCACTCAAGGCCCTAAGACATGAGTATCCTAAGTCTGAGATCCTGGAACATGAAGATTTGGGGAGGACGTGTTGCTTAGTAAGGGCTGGTGGGCTGGAGGAAGTATAGCTTGCAATTGTAGACTTGATGTGCCTTACAAACTTCCAGTCTGATCTCTTTCTTAGAAGGCAGAAGCTTTCAGAAAGCAGAGGAAAAATCTATAAACCTACCTGCGCAGCTGCTATTTACAAAGTACAACTACTTGTTTATCCACCGACTTAACAAATCCCCGCAAATCCCTTAGACCCCTAGCTAGGTACTGGGCTGGGGAAGATTATACACAGGTGATCACAGCATTGCCTTGGCCACTGGGGCTTCCAGGTAACTAATCTTTTGCAAAACCCCAAAGCATCTGCTGAGTTGTTGGGATTTTATAATACAACACAGCAAGCTGTGCAGAGGCCAGGAGCAGGCTAGGCTGTGACATCTTCACATCGGAGGAAATATTATAAGTATTCACACATGAAGACACTGAGTGAAAGACAGCAACAGTTGCTGGAAAACGGAAGAACACTGATGTCAGCTTGAAATTCAAGCCTGACTAGGAACTGAAATCAAGAGTTAATATTCTAAGTTGTTCATACTGCACCATTATTTGGAGGGCAGCTTTACTCTTTAAAATTGGCGTAACCAAATCAATCAATCAATCAATAAAAATGGCTTAACCAAAAAACAAAATAGAAACTGTCACCTACCTCTCTACTTTAATCCTCCTCCTCAGAAAGGTAGAGTGTGTTGTTTGGGCCAGAGGACAGCGGAGGTGCTGTGTGTAAGAACATGGGTATGACAAAGGGGTGGTCCTGTGACAGTCACCGGCCTACCATATCATCAAAGCTACACAGAGAGACTCCAAGGACCTGGGTAGCTAAGGGCTGGAAGGGGTTGCAACAGGTTAAAAGGTGAAAGAACGGAAGAAAGGAGGCAGGCAAGCAGGCACATGGTCCTCACTGGGCACTCTTCCTCCCTGTCAGAAAGAAATGCAACAGATCCACCAGCAAAGGTTCCAAGTTCTGCAGGGCCTTTGATTTATGAAGATTTACCCCCCTTCCCTCTGTAAGGCTGTTAACAGAAAGTGCTGACTCGCTGCAGAAAAGAATTTCTCATCAATGCTCTTTGATTGTATTTTGCAAACAAAATGCCTGTTGCTTGGTAACATTTCACTTGAGCCTGACCTTCTCCAAAAGTTATTGCTATCAGATTCGATTTACACTGTCCTCCTGTGATTACTGTAATCTTTTAAACCCTGGCGTTCATCCATCAGGGAAAGGAAAAGTTGGGTGTAAGTGGGGAGTACTGCCATCCTCCAGATTTACAATGTCAGGAGCAGGCTGGGGGGCCCCTGACCTGACTGGCACAGACTCTGGTTCCTACAGGAGTGCTGTCATTTCTCCTTCAACTCTGCCCTAGGCTCCAGCAGACAAGACACTAACATTTCAAAGCCCCTGGGGGTAGGCCAAACCAGGAAGAAGCAGGGAGGGCGCTGAGGCCCAGGGGACTGAGAAGGAAAGGTTCCCGTAAGCTTGAGTCCTCGGGTGAGGAAGGAGCTGTGGAGGGAGTAAGCAGACAACCCGCAGTGCTGCTACAGGGAAGCCACGTGCCCAGACGGCCATTATAAGCCACTCCTGAGATCCCTGCCACCTCATGCAGGGACAGGGCCACCAGAGAGGCCAGCCTCCTGTCATTGGTCAGTCTTTGCTCCCACCTCACTACAACTAGCCCATCCTAGCAAGGTGAGGATTAAATTCTTAACCCGAAGTGAGCTCTAAAGAAAAGGTTCAAGTGCCAGTAACAGTGTCCCCTTATTTCTTTTTATCTAGCTTTTCTTAAGGCTCCTTGCTTTAAATCAAGCCATCTTAAAGCCAGATAAGCTTTGAAACCCAAAGGTATATGTCCCAGGTGACTTTTAATTAACTTCTTCCTTGCTCTGGGTGCACAGTCAGACAAGATTTCTTTATCTGGTTTTCATGAGTTTGCCATTAACACATATGGCCAACTATTTCTCTGGTGGAATTAAAAAAACAAACTAAGGAAGCAGACTGAGCAGTCCAAATGGCACTGGAGCTGGAAGCCAGAGCAATCATGAACGTGATGTGCTGATGTGCCGTAGGAGGCAAAATAAAGTCAATTTCCCAAAATCGACTCCCTCTAGCTGCCATGTTTGCTTTCTTTCATAATAAAGGACACCTCATTTTCCTATTCAACCCTCCTCCTTCAACCCCTAACCAAAAACTTCCTGTAAGAGCATTTAAAATAACTGATTATATAATATGTATGTAAAATCATCATATAATACAGAGTGTGTGTGTGTGTGTGTGTGTGTGTGTGTGTGAGAGAGAGAGAGAGAGAGAGAGAGAGAGAGAGAGAGAGAGACACAAGGAGGATTCTCCAGTCACAGATCTTTCCTATGTCACCCAGGATCCTCCTCTAGAAGAAAAGTCCGTGATGAGGAAGCCAGCTACAAGGGACCTGTGATTGCAGAGTCTCACCTTGGCCATGACCCTTAAATTCCCCCATCTCTAGATCCCAGAGCCCAGGGACCAGAAAAGCTGGCTTGACTGGGTAAGTCTGCTGAATCAGAAGCCCAGACTGCTGTGAGAGTCTAGGCTTCCTGCGACATGGTCAGGGGGCTAGGGACAGAGGTGACAGAAAGGGAGCGGAGCAGGTGAGTTCCATAGTATTTATAGAGAAGGCTAAGTTAGAAACTGGGGCACAATCAAAATCTAATTAACTACAGGTCAGTCAGAGAAGGTAACCGAGGCAGAAAAAGACTGCAATTTAAAACAATATTTCAATCTGCAACCAGAGCAGTCAGAAGAATCTTAAACTCACATTGAAAGCGGACTCAAACTCAGACGACTGAAGGAAAGATTACGGAAAGATTTCGTCCAGTTAGAAAACCCAGTTTTAGTGTTCACAAGTCTCTCCCTGAACTGTGTGGGGATTCTCCCATGATGCCTAGCCAACAACCCTCTTAAGGACTGTGCTTTTCTCATGGATTCAGAGAAGGGACGGATTCCAGACTCTGTGCACCTGTGCTCATTTTCAAGAACAACCCATTTCATAGCTATGTAAGGGAGTCCCTCTGCCCGGCAGAAAAAAAAAAAAAAAAAAAAAAAAGTCCAAGCACGTTCTCAAAATCCAGTTAAGGAAGGAGCAGACCTGAGCGGTTTGCTAGCTGACTGCTAGAGACTAGAACTGAGCACTGACTGCAGCCCTTCCATCCCAGGGCCGCACGCGCACTTCCTCTCTGCGCGGAATGGACTAATTTATCTGGGAAGATCTAATATGCTTCTAAAGATGCATAGCACATCGCACACAAATCCATCGCAAAGAAGTACAGGATCACAGCAACAGGCGGTCTCAGCCAGGAGTTTTAATTTGACTGCCCCATTTCAATGTTGTTTTAATTAATTTTAATGTTGACGCCCAACAGAGTTGCCTTTTATGTGTTGCATAGAACCAACCCATTTGTTTGTGTTCCTAGTGAAAAAAAAATCATAACCAGTTTTGTTTGATAAACCTCCCCCAAGCCAACTGATGATTTTTTTTTCCTTAAAGGAATGCAACTGATGAAAGAAAACAAAAGTTGGTGAATGTTCAAAGGATGTGGTGTGACCAGCTGGGAACTGAACCCTTGGTCCCTTACAGCTTAGTCTCTGGAAATTATCTTTCTTCTTCTTTTTTCCCCTCTCAATTACTTGTTCTCAGTTTAGAGGCTCAGGCTACCCCTGAAGATTCTGCGGAAGCAAAGTGAGAGAAAACAGGACCTAGTCTGGTTCATCCAGTTGAAATTCTTTGCCCTTTTCTGTTCTCCTAAAGCCTGGGCCGTGCTGTTGCTTCAGCTTGGCCTCCTAGTTGCCCACACCCAAGTCTTTCTCTGCTTGTTTTAGGTTTTGTGACACTACATAAATTTTAGAGAATAATCTGAGGAGGACCACATGATGCTGAAGGAATCCCCTCCTGAACAAAGACCACAGAACTCAAGGTTCCGGCACTACAAGAGGAGCTCATAATGGGCATTGCAAAAAAAAAAAAACCTCGAATTTTAACTTAGATTTCTGCTCCACTCTTGAGGACTCCTGTCCTACAGCCAGGGAAACTGGGATGGAAAATTAAAAGACAGTAGCAGCGCAGCATGGAGTCACCCCTAGAACTGAGACCAAACTCTCCTAAATAGTCTCACCTGAAGGACAGGAGAAAATCAGAAAACCCTCTTCCCTCTAGCTTCTCCAGGGCAAATCCACAACTATGGGGAGACCAGGGGGCAGTGCTTCAAAGAAATATTTACATGCCCCTTGTAGTTAACTATCCACAAAAAAATGGGGTCGGCAAACTGCTTTCTGAACTTCAGACCTAAAGAGAGTAACTGAGTCAGAAGGCCGGACCGGCCTGCCCAGCTACCTCACCACACACCAGCGAGTGTTTAACTTCAGCAGTTCAGCACAGCGTTCTGGGGCCTTTCACTCTTAATTCCAGGACACCCCGTTCAGAAGAGATGGGCTTGTTGTTTCCTTTGTACCTTTCCTCAGTGAGGAGAAACCCCAGAACTCACATCCAATGAATTCTGGTTGCTGACAGGGGCCAGGAGTTCCCTCCGAGGAAAGTGAAGAAGAGGCTTAAACCGGAGCAGCCAGACTCAGGAAGGAGCCAGAATGACTGAATTAGGTGGAAATCGGTATCTGCCCACTTTCAGAGCTCAGAATTCCCCCCCCCCATTACCTCATCCCACCTCAAATAAAAGTATTTCAGAGAGGAAGGAGAACAGAAGGAAGCAAGGGGGCCCAGAAAGCCCTCCCTTGTTCCACAGCGGGCCAAGCCGCCCAAGCCTGGAAAAGTACTTGATAGGTTTTCCCCACTGTAGGACACGTTTTGTTTTTAATTTCTTCAAGCGGAAATTAAAGGACCAAAGAGGTAGTTCAACAAAAATAATTAACTTTGAAGACTTCAGGGACCTTTTATCTCTAGTTCTTAAAAGGCAACTCTTTTTTTTTCTACCGAATTCTAAGTCTTGAGTCCTCTTAGTCCAGTTAAAAAAATATCTGAGCTCCTTTAATTTAAAGACAGCGCCTTTTTGCTCCCGTGTCCAGACCAAGGCAAGATTCACCTAGAAATAGCAAAGCACCGGGCCCTGACTGCTCACCCCCAAATGAGAGTCCCCCTCCCCAAGGAAAACTCGCCTCATCGCGGTGTATTTCAAGGCGTACCTCCCCAGACACCGTTTTACAAATCGTTTGCAAAATTGACGTTAAGTTCCCCCCTTCAACCCAGAGAAGGCACCAGGAGACCAGGCTGTTTGGCCGGCCTCTCTGCGGGGCTCCTGGCTTCCACGGGGGCATCGGGTTCAGACTCTCCAGACTCACTTTTCCCGGGGAGTAAGAACGGGTGTCAGCTGGAGAGGTAGGCCCAACCCGGTCAACACCCCGCACACTTGCTCTCGGCCTTCCACACGGATCCCCGAGGGCACTCGAAGTTTCCTTGCTCAAGGCTGACTCCCGCCCGCCGACGCTCTCACCTGGCTTGGCGAGCTGCGCAGGCAGCGTCCCGGGCTGGGGCTCGGCGGCGTTGGTCCAGCGCAGCGCGGCGGCTGCAGCCAGCTCGGCAGCCGGACGAGGTGGCGCTGGCGGCTGGGACGGTTGGGAGGCTGGTGACGACTGCGAGGCGGCCGCGGCCGCGGCGTCCCCCGGCGGCGGTGGCCCTGGCAGAGCCCGCAGCGAGTCCGGGATCAGGCTCTCTAGGCTCTCGTTGGCCTGCTGCCGGCGAAGCGCCACCTGAGCCGCCATGACCCGCTGTCGCTCGATGATCAGGATGCATTTCTCGCAGGTGCAGTCCTTGAAGCGGCAGTAGCGCTTGTGGCCCTTGAGCCAGGACAGCACCCCGTGGTTCCGGCAGCGAGCGCACTTAGGGGTGCGCTGCAGGGGCGCCCGCGGCGGCTGCGACACCGGGCCGCCCATGTACAGGTAGGGGGAGCCGTAGCCGTTCATGCCCAAGGGCTCCCCCCGGCCGGCGGCGGCAGCAGGGCGACAGGAGCTGAACCGCGGAGCGGGGAGGCCTGTTCCCGGAGGCCTCGGAAGATCGGCGGCGGCCGGAGGTACCGCGGCAGTCTCCCTGGCCCCGGAGGCGCTCGCAGTCTGAGCCTCCTGGCTGGTGGCCCTCCTGTCCCCACGCTGGCCGCGTCTCTGTCCCCTGGCTCTTGAAGATGCAAGCTCCTCCCGCTGGTCCTCCTGCGCCGAGACTCTCCGGCCGCAGCAAAGAGCGGGTGAGAGCACTGATTAAGGTCTGAGCCAGCCCCTCTACGGTTCCCTTCCTCCCTGGCAGGACCCAGCACCTCTTCCGCCGCTGCCCCCGCCCCTCCTCCCTCCCACCGCCACCCCCACCCCTAGGGTCCCAGCCTCCTTGCACTCCCCACACACGCTTTCCTCCTCCCGGGCACCCCGCGGGTTCCGGGCACCTCACCTTCTCCGCCACCTGCAACCAGCCCGGCCTCTCTGGTGGGGGCGCTCACAGCCCCCCCCCACACCTCTCCACTACCCCTTCCCGCGGCGGGAGGGACTGCGCCGCTGCGGTACACCCGGCACGCTGGACAGATGGGGGCGCGGGGGGGGGACGGGGGGAATCGGAAGGGGGTGGGTGTTTGCAAGCCAGCGGGCAAGCCTCTTCCTTACCCTCTTCGCGGTGCTCCAGGCCTGGTCTGGAAGCACTGAGCCCTAGACCCACACTTGGCCTCAGCAATTCGGAGCTTGCGAGGAAATTGAGAGTGACCAGCAGGTCGGCCCCGGGCGGACTAGGTTTTAAGTTTCGAAAAAGAGATGTCAGGAGTGAAAGGGGTGGTGATGATTCGGAAATTTGAGGGACTCTTTTCTTCATTTCATTTTGCAATCTAGTTTTTCTTTCGTTGCTGCGGAAGAAAACGAATGTTTATTTTTTTTAAAAAAATCTGTTAGGCTTCAGGAAGACAACTCGTTTTACTGGATAATATTATTTTTCTACCTATCTCCTTGTGTCTTTAAAATAAACAACCTCTGCCCTGAAAGACCTCTGCCTTGGAAAGCCGGGAAGTGTTCTCGTGGATGTTTTCCTTAAGCATGGTATAAACTTTTGGAGAGCGGAAGACTCGACACGTTAGTGGCCCCCAAGTTACCCAGTATGATCTACTTGTTCCCTAAGCGGTCACTGAATCAACAAACCAGCTCCGGAATTGCCCAGTTCAAATCCCACAGGCGCTGTGATTTACTTGCGGATAAGGGATGGGCCCCACTAATAAAAATCCTTGAGAGTGGGAAGAGGCTCATGTATAAGATGACCGCATAAACCCTTTTTTGTCTTGATGGCATAAACTTTGTCTATTATTCTTTGCTTGTTTGCAGTATTGATTTGTCCAGTTTCAGCTACCACTGCATACGCATAGAGAAAGCTGCCTTCTCCCATCCCAACAAGAAAACAACCAAACAAAAATCAAGATACAACGTAGGCTCAGAACCGGTTAACAGCTCAGGTGGTAGGGGACGATGGAAGTCTTGGAAGTTGGCGGCTCCTGAGTCCTACATGAAGCTCTCCTCTTCGCGGTGTGGATGAAAGTTAACCTGAACGACTCTGTTGCAGTGCCTGACCCCTGAACTGCACAGAGCTCACAGTCGTCTGGAAGGTCGCTTTCCAGTGCCCAACTCAGTGCCCGACAGTCGGCCAAGAAGGAGAGCACGGCTGGCCGGCTGGGTTTGCTGTAAATTCTAGGGCTGCACCGCCTCCAATCCAAGCAGCAAGCTCTCGGCCTGTAAGAGTGATTTGAAAAGGAAACTTTGGACGGGGAATATAAACATAGTTGCGTACCTTTTTTCCCAAGATGCCATTAGCCACCCGAGTTTCAGACGTGTGGAGGATTTGATGGTTCTAGAGACCATCCCACAAGCTGCATGGGACCAATACTCCCTTCTTTTGCCCTTTCCAAAAACTCCACCAGCCTAATCTCACCCCTTTCCATGCTTCGCCAGGAAAACAGGTTCCTAGCACCGCAAGTGGAAGGAATTTTGCAAACTGTGAGGACGGGAGACGGAGGTCCCCCGTGGATCATAGGGCCTGAAACAGAAAAGCGGGTGCCTATAGGAGTCACTTCTCATGAACTGTGAAGGACACTATCCTGGGAACTTGGACTGTTTCACTCTGGATCTGTGTCTCAGAAACACAAGGACCATGGACTTTTCTCACCGCCGAATTTCTCCTAAATGGTCAGCGAAAGGGATGCGGGGGGGATATAAGAGTAACGAGTTTCTCCGAGGAAGGAAAGCAGAGGAGCTCTGGACCAGGTTTGGGGGGACATTTTCATTCTCAAGGCAATCCCCTTTCCTTCCTGGGTCACCTAGCCACCCCATCCCAATGCCACTCACACATTCTGGTATTATTTGGTTCTGAGCCCCATTTCACTCCAGTGCACATCGAGGGCTGAGATCTAAATACTCATTTGATATAGCGTGGTAATCCTTTTCTCATATTTGATGGGAATGTTTTCCATATCCCAGTATTTGACAACATCTCCCTATAGGGACAGGTTTGTATTTATGTTGGTAAAATGTCCCCTGCCTCAAAGTCTATTGTAACCCAACACCTGACAACCCCGAGTCCCATTTCTGTTTGCAGAAAGGGTTTATTCGAGCACGTAATGGGATCCCAGCAGAAAGCCTTTCAGAACAAGGGGCTATGGTAAACTTCACCACATGAACTCCGTTTCCAGGGCTATTAAGCTTTTAATTGGAAAATAGCAGAGGAAATTTCAAGGTGACTATAACGTGTTAGCAGTTAGTTCAGAGAAGAAAGCCCATGCGGGAATGAATGTGGAAAGCATATGGTCCGAATCACATTTAGGAGGAGCAGCCTGCTTCGACTAAGTCCCTGCAGCTTATGCACTTATGGGAAAAATCATCAAAGAAATTGGAAAGGGAGGGGGAGGATTACAAGCAAAAGTAACCTCACTAGACTACACCCACTCCCGGCTCCTCTGGGTGCTGCACTAGTGTTTTCAAACCACAATTAACTGGGTAAGATATGGCAGGTATTAATACTGAAGGGGGTGGGAAAAAAAACGGCTACGCGCTTGCTCCTTCTGGCGTGCACGTAGCGATTTGAGGCGTGAATATCTGAAGCTCCGAAGGCCAGTGTTGAAGGCCAGAGTTCTTGTTGAGAAAGTGCTGGTGTCTGATTCCAAATCTGGGGGTCCTGATAGGTGTCCTCCACCTCCCACCCAGCAAGAGTCAATCAAAGGACGGTTACTTACTGTGCTGGATGTAAGACACACTGAGACATCTGTTCTGTATTCTCACGCAGGGGGAAGTCGGAGTTTCTATTTTGTTGGCGACGTCGCGAACAGGGTTACTTCGGTGGTGACAGGTGCGGGGGAGGCTTTAAAAAAAAACGTTTACAGGCAGAAAAAAAAGTCACCCCTTTTCCTACAAAGGAACCTAGCAGAAGCCATTCTGCCCTCACCCAGTGTCTCTTGGTATCTCTCTTTAGCCAGCTTCAAGTTAAAGGAAGGTAGGGGTGACTGGGGTTTTGAGGCGACAGTAATGTCCTTGTTTCCCCCCAACTGGTTGGGGAGAGCCCCAAACTCAGTCCTTACAGTATCCCCGAAACCACTCTCTGGCGACCCGACCCGACCAGTTGAGGACTACTTGGGGGATACCTTGAGCAGCGAAAGAAAGGTTCTGGACCTACTCACGCTGTCTCAGAGGGGAAGAAGACCTGAAATAGGAGCTGGCTGTCTTTGGACTACAAGACACGCTCGACTTCTGGATAGAGAGAGGGCTCACTGTGTGCTGCCCTGTCTGAGTTCTAGAACTCTCCAAGCGAGCAAAGGCTCTGGCATGGGGACACATTCCTCACACTCAGCCTGACCGAGACTGCCTGGCTCCAGCTTTTCCGGGGAGTGTGTCTCTCCTGGCATCATCTCGCTCCAAGGTTTCTAAGGGTCTTCAGACGGGTGACCACACCCTCTCTGGCACCCCCACACAGACACCGTGCTGGGCGGGGTAACAAGTCCTCAAACTGTTTTGGAAGGGCCCTTTTGCTTTAGTGTGCGTAAAATGATCGACTTTATAGCAGCTCAAATACACAGCCGTTCTGTAGAGTTTTAATAATCAAAGATTGAAAGAAAGAAAAAACGAGCCAGGTAATTTGAGTAACGTTCAGGGGTCAAAGTAAAGGTTTCCCTTCCGTAGGTCATTAGCCTGAAGCGCTGGGTGGACTTCTCCACGACTTTTTTTTTTCCAGAAAATTCTCTCCCAACTCCTCCCCACCCCATCCCCTCTTCCCTTCTTGCGGAGCGAGTAAAACCTAGGCGGAGCAGCAGCCAATCAGGAGGAACAGGCGCGCTGCCAGCACCGTGGAAGAGTGGGCTCGAGTTCGAAATTGGGGA